>NC_037338.1:44807677-45110707 GCF_002263795.3 Bos taurus | reverse complement strand
GCTGAAAGAGGAGACTTCTCAAGTACAGCAGGAAGGCAGCCTTGCAAATGGACAGAGTCAAGAATAGAGCAGGAGGTGACAAGGATTGTGGGAAAGATCAGGGTTCCATACTACAGAATCCCTGCCCTTGCCTGAGTTTTGAGTGGAATTACTAACAGATAATAATGTATAATAAATAAAAAGCTGTTCACTGTCTCTATCATTTTCTAAGGCTCAATCAAAATGAATTCAGGTTGCCACTTGGAAATTCGTTTAGTGCTGTCTGCAGCCGGGAACAAAATACAGGGCTCAGAACCTGACTCATTAAGTTCTGATGAGGCAGCATAAATTGCAGACTGATTAAAACCCAGGTCTAGGGCAAAACAGGGGCTTCCCAGGTGGCTCAGTGGTCAAAAATCCTCCTGCAATGCAGGAGACACAGGAGAACTCTTGGGTAATTAAACTCTTGGTTTGATTCTTGGGTAGGGAAGATCCCCTGGAGAAGGAAATGGCAACTCATTCCAGTATTCTTGCCTAGAGAATCCCATGGACAGAAGAGTCTGGTGGCCTACAGTCTACAGGGTTGCAAAGAGTCAGACATGACTGAGCACACACACTAGGCCAAAACAAAGTTTAAAAGATGTCAGTGATCGTGTGTCTATATTTATCTCTATTTCTATTTATGCAGTCATACTCTTTATATAGCTAGATTTATTAAATAGTCTGTCTCTTTTTCTCTTTGCTGTCTATGATATCACTGAAATAGAATAGCTTATGACCTTGAAATAAATAATCACCCCTCAGATATATCAATTTACATTTATTACATTTTAGGCTGTTTGTGTGGACACTTTTCTGCCCTTTTGGGTCTCAAAATGACATAATAAACATTTGGGGTTGTTTCAGACTCTAAGCTCCTAGGCGACAGATGTATAGCAAAGTGTGCCCGCCCACATCACCAGCGACAGAGCCCTTTTGCACTCACTGCACAGAGCTGCCCTCTCAAAGATGCCAACAGAGGCCTACAGGCTGACTTGTTTACCAGAACTCTCCGTACACATTTAAGATCTCCTGTCACTTTGGGTTCCCAAATCCATCACTCACTTGATCTCTGACTTCTATCTGACACAGGCAAGACAGTGTATTAACCTGTTTATTTTTACTCTAAATACAGTTCATAGGAGATGAAGAGATCAAAGCACATGCTTTGAATACAAACCAAACTTCCAGAGGTTTAATATTCAGATTCTGTCTTGTCTGTATTGCTCAGGCATAAATGCAGGCATAATCAATCAGACTCTGAAAGAAATGAAAAAATACCCAGGGTTAGAAAAATGTTATCTTGGCCTGAGACATAGGAAGACTGGGTTCTAGCTTTTGATTTTTCAATAATTAGGTGTCTCACCCTTTGAAAATCATATAACTAGTCTGAAAGTCAGATTTTCTGATGCTAATGGAGGGGTGGGTGGATGGGTTAGTACATGAGCTTTAATGCTATTTTCAGATCCAAAATTATGCTTTTAACAGGCAATAAGAGAAATGCATGCCAAAAAAAAGGCCAAAACGGCATTAAGTAATAGTAAAAATACTTAAGTCATCAGATGCTAATAATTACAGGATGCCATCCAGAGTGCTTGAAGAGTCCACAGTGGTGAAATCTCAGGAAATAGCTTTCTTGGGGAGTGAATGAATAAATCCTTCCTGATGGACATCAAAAATCAAGCAAGGAGAAAAGTGTCGAGTGATGGGTGAGCCTGAAATTAAACCCAAGGTCATGCTGGGAAAGATGACTCATGATGTGAATGTCCAGATTTTGTCAGTGGAATGCCAGAGCGTCCTTGCTTCCTAAGTAGTGCAGGCCCGGCATTTAAGCCCATGAACTAGGCTGGAATAAAACAGACCTCCTGGACCCTATTCATCCACCCAGAAAAGGTTCTGGGAAGTAAGTGGGAGAGCAGGGTGAATGTGGGGAGGAGGTTTCGAGAAACCTAGTTTTGTTCAGGAAAAAAAGCTTCACTTCTATAGAGGGAGAAAGATGTCATTGTCCAAATATGAAACCCTATATATCGAGAACTTGTGTGATTTAACTACAGATCAAAAACGGAGACAAAGAAACAGGTCCTACAGTACTTAGTTCTCTCTGTTTGATTTCTTGCATTTAGCATAACACCTACAAGTTCCATCCACATTGCAGGAAATGGCAAGATTTCCTTTCTGGTTTTGGCTCAATAATATTCCACTGTGTATATCTATTGTTGCTGTTCAGTTGTTCAGTCGTGTCCAACTCTTTGTGACCCCAAGAACTGCATCCCACCCGGTTCCTCTGTCCATGGGGTTCTCCGGACAAGAAAACTGGAGAGGATGGCCATTTCCTTCTCCAGTGTATATCTGTAGCTATATGTCTACATTTTCTTTATCCATCTAACCACCAATGGACATTTGAGCCATTTCCATGTCTTGGCTTTTGTAGATAATCCCACAATGAACATGGAGGTGCAGATATCTTTTCAAACTGCTGTCTTGATTTCCTTCAGATAAATATACCCGAGAAATATGGTCATTTCTACTCTGACCTTTTTGAGGAAACTCCACACCTGTGGAAATGAATGAAGGCGGTCAAATGGTACAAACTTCCAATTATAAATATGTCAGTCATGAGGATATAGTGTACACCATGATGACCATGGTTAATGACACTGTACATGTCAAAGTCGCTAAGAGAGTAAATCTTAAAAGTTCTCTTTGTGAGAAAAAAAAATTGTAACTATGAGTGGTGATGAATGATAACCAGACTTACTATGGTGATCATTTTATAATAGTTACAAATATTAAATGATCATGTTATACCTCTGAATTTAATACATCAATCACACATCAATAAAAACAGAAATAGGACAACAACCAAAATAGAGATCCATATATGTTTTCTAAAAATCCATGAGGGCAATGTAATTTCAGAGTCCACAGCAAGTCCCAAATTTTCCTTTATTTTTCCACTCACCCCTCCCAACCTCCGACATCACTTTGCTTTACTATTTAAACTGCAACCACCACTTCCTTTCTCTCTCCTTCCAGCTTACTCCCTTTCTCTCGATTCTTTAGCTGCCTGACTCAGATAGGGTGGAAAGCGTATTTTCCACTTGAAAGTAGGGGAGAAGGAACCCTGGGAGGGCCAGTGGAGGATAAAGACTGAACATCGTCTCTTAGACCATTGGGTTATGATTGCCCAGCAGGAAACTCAATTCCTCCCAAATGGTTCAAAGAGATGCTAATAAATGATTAGATACTAGACACACTTGTGTGAGTAGGTTCAGGGAAAATAAGGGATGGGGGGCACCCCGGCATGGCAGTTACCCTCCTTGGAGCTGTGGGCACAGTGGCAGCTGGAGGGAGAGTGAGGGCTGCCTGGCAGGAGCAGTGACCAAGGAAATTCCTAGTTTCTGGTGGAGACACTGGGTTGGGGCCAAGAGATGTGAGGAGGACAGAGCAGCCACTGTTCTCGGGTTCCTGCCTCCTAAGGACCAGCAGCCAGGACACCGGGATGATGCTCCTGGCAGGGTCATCCTCGCTAGGCCCAGAGCAGGGAGCACAGGGAGGTGGAAGCAGATGGAGTAACTGGCCCCAATGCCTCCCACCTCTCATCAATATCAACGCTCAACCACAAATACTGGCCACCTCGGTCATGACGAATGTTGTCCTGTGAATCCTTGTTCTTTTCTTCCATCCACTTCCTGCAATCCTGGGCCCAGATCTCAGTCTAGGCTGGACGTCAAGCACTGAGGCAGTGCCTCTGAAGGTGGTATGGAGGCGATGTGTGTGCAGCCTACCCCGTGGAGCAGATGTGACGGTCACCGCCTCCTCCCCCACCAGGGGTAGGGTTCCAGCAGCCAGAGGTCAGGGAACCCCAAGTAGTGTTTTACTATAAGAACAGGAGTTCATGTGGCCCTGAATTAACTCCTTTGTCCTCTAAGGTTGGGGGACAGAGCTTAGATCTCAGACAGTGCTGAACTTCCATTAGGATCAGGAGAAGTCAGGCCTGGGGCTCACGGGAGCTTCAAGCTCACAGCAGACCGGGCTTGGGGCTCACGTCCACATTCTTATCTTACTGTATGTGCTGAGATTTGATGGTGCTGGTCTGGCTACACCAAGCATCATTTACAGTAATATTTTTGTAGGAAAAAACATTTCTGGTTAAAAGCAAATAACATTTTGGGATCACCTCCAGGTAGATGTGAAGTTGACTGTCACATGCTCTAAAATAAACAGGGTGAAAATTTTAATCTGAAACAGGAAAGAAATGAAGGAAGATTGTTTAGCATTATTGAATCTGTTTACATGCCAAATCCTACTTTAAAAAATTTTCAAGTAGGCTCAAATTCACTAAAACTTGATTCCTGAAAAGCATGAATTTTACTTAAAAACATTCACTTTGAAATTTAAAATCTCTCTTCTTTCATTGCGTTTGTCTCAAATGTTCTGATATTTCACATTAAAGAAAACTCTGTGTTCCAGCCCTCACAGCTTTTTCCGAAGTATCACGAGCAACCCTGGATCAGCTTTCACTGTGCAAGCACAGAGATGCTGTTGTCAGCCTCGGCTTTTCCCAAAGGGCACCATGTGAATTCCATCAGTCATGTCCTGACACCAGGAACCTCCATTAGCATCTACACCAGCTATGTTCTCCACCTCTGAAATCCTTTAGATTTTTTTCCATGTCTTATTCTGTCTTGTCTTTAAACTTTGATGATGTTATGCTGCATGAAATCCTCAACTTCCCTGATAGCTCAGTTGGTAAAAAATCTGCCTTCAATGCAGGAGATCCTGGGTCAGGATGATCTGCTAGAGAAGGGAAAGGCTACCCATTCCAGTTTTCTGGTCTGGAGAATTCCATGGATTGTACAGTCCATGGGGTCGCAAAGAGTGGGACATGACTGAGCAACTCATTTTCACTTTAGTTTTCTCTTAGGTCTCCAATGACTACTTCTTGAGTCATGGCCAGACCCCCTTTCCCATCCTTTCAGTTAAACCCTATCATCAAACCATAGCAGAATTGCCATTGTCCAGTTTTTGTCCACCCTACACCCCTCATTCCTCATGCTTCCTCCTCCTGGAAGCCTCCCCTGATTACTCAGCAAGCAATGTTTTCTCCTTCCTCTGAACAACCTGGTTCTTATTCATGCATTTCTCATATTGCTTTGTGCTACAGTTATTTGTGTCAATTTCTTTTCTCCTAGGTGACTTGGAGTTCTGTGGGTGATGATATGATATCACATTCTTCTTCCACTGTCGTTTTGTGGGACACTGGCTCACATGTATTGGGTTGGCCACAAAGTTCACTTGGGTTTTTCATAGGATGTTAGGGAAAACCAATAGTCAATGTTTATGAAAACTCTTGTTAAGTAATCCAGTGAATGAGAAAATTATTGGTTTCCCCTTTGCCTCTTTCTAACTAAGTCTTTTAGATAGCATCACCAACTCAGTGACTTGAATTTGAGCAAACTCCAGGAGGTAGGGAAGGTCAGGGAAGCCTGGTCCTTGGGGTCACAAAGAGTCAGACACAACTTATCAAATGAACACAACTAAGTCTTAGCTGTGTTTGGACTTTCCCAGATGCCACTAGAGGTAAAGAACCTGCCTGCCAATGCAGGAGACACAAGAGATGTGGGTTTGATCCCTGGGTTGGGAAGATCCCCTGGAGAAGAAAATGGTAACCCACTCCAGCATTCTTGCCTGGAGAATCCCATGGGCAGAGTAACTTGATGGGCTACAATCCACAGGGTTGCAAAGAGTCAGACACGACTGAGTTCACACACACACACACACACACACACACACACACAGCTGTGATTACCTCCCTGGCCACCTTGCTACCAGATCACTTGTACCCATACAGCTGAGAAATGCTGTGTTTTGAGTCTCTGTGACTATGGCCTTGAGCTGAGCTGGGGAACAAAATGAAGACACTTAGAGCTGCTTCGCTCAGCTGACAAGGTCTGGGGGGATCTTCTAGTTATTGATGGTCCCTGCATCACCCTCACAGTGCACAACTCCCCAGAAACAGTCATTGCGAAAATGGGACATGAAAAATGACCCTTCCATTCGGTGAACTCCAGCACACCCATCAGCCGTGACGACGGTCACTTATGTGCGATGACACACACGTTGCAGGGCTGTTCTTTGTAAATGAGAGCACGTGACCAGAAAAGGGGGCCATTACACAAGAATTATTCTCTAGGCTACATGTTAAATCCAAGATCAAATTACAGTTTGATAGACTACTTCGTAGCAATTACAGTATTTTAAAAAAGTGACTCAATTATTTAGGCAGAGTGATGTAGAGGATTGATCAATCCAATATGCAATTTGGGGGAAGAAAGAAAAGGAGGAAAATTTCTCTTTCGCTCTAATTCAGAAGTGAATTAGAAACAGCAGTAATATTTGAGTATGACTGCCCCTCCGCTGGTTGCCTTTCATGGTCCTGTGTGTGTGTGCCAAGTTGCTTCAGTCCTGTCAGACTCTTTGTGACCCCATGGACTGTAGCCCACCAGGCTCCTCTGTCCATGGAATTCTCCAGGGAGGAATACCGGAGTGGGTTGCTGTGCCCTCCTCCAGGGCTCTTCCCGACCCAGGGACTGAACCCACATCTCTTACATCTCCTGCATTGGCAGGCAATTTCTTTATCTGTCACTCATGGTAGGAAAAACAAGTAGTAATTTTACATGGAATTTTAAAGCAAGTTTATACCTTATGATACACAAATGGTGTCATGATTAGGATATACCTTTGGGGAAGCCTAGAGTTCTGTGTCCAACACAGTGATCATTCTTGCTATGTGGCCACTAAGCACGTAAAAGGGTGGCCCGTCCAAACTGAGAGCTGCTGTGAATACAAAGTGCACACTGGACTTTGAAGACATTGTATGAAGAAAAAAATGAAGAGAGTAAAATATCTCATTCATTCTTTTTTATGTTACTGCCTTTGAGAGTGAAATATCTTATTCATTCTTTTTTATATTATTGCCTTTGAAATTATAATATTGGGGATACATTGGTTTAAATAAAACACATTATTAAAATTAATTCTACCTATTTCTTCTTACTTTCTTAATGTGGCTCACATTTTATTTCTGTTGGCCTGGACCGTGAGCTCTTCATATATGTGTATATACCTAGACATATACAGTGTGTACATGTAGTATTGTTAAGACGTGCTTATACACTTAGACATATACAATGTATGTATGTCAATTGTTAATATGATTGTTAAGGTGATATATATATGAAATCTCTGAGGTGGAAAAACAAAACCTTAAAAAATAACAATAGGGATTTCCCTGGCAGTCCAGTGGTTAAGACTTCACACTTTAGCTGCTGTGGGCAGGCTTCGATGCCTGGTCAGGGAACTAAGATCCCACCAGCCACACAGCACTGTCAAAATTTTTAAACAAAAAAAAATAAAAGATAACAATAAAAACAGAACAAAAGGCCCAGTGTAACAAAACCTAGAAGGTGTACTTTTTCCTTTAACAAGAAGAGGTGTTGTCAGAAAGTAAAACTCGCTAATAACCATTCTTAAATTTTCTTTTAGTGCTTAGAAAAAAAACGTGAAAAGAAGAAAGCTCTGGTTGTGAAGACAATGGGTTTCTCTACGTCTTACTGAGCTTTTCTCCACTGCACACCCTACCCAGGGTGTACTGTTACTCCACAGGACACCATCACTTTAGAGACCATCACTTAGCTGGACTGAGATACTTGGCTTGTGGAAAATAAGATGAACAGTCTAAGACGGAGCCTCGAATGTCATTCTGATTCCAGACATCTGTTCTGTTGTTTGTCACTCACTGTTGCCAGTCTAGAGACATAAACCAGGAGGCTTCTGCTGCATCTGGTAGTGGATTCATTCAGCCGAGAGGTGACACTTTTTCAGCATCCAAACAGTGCATGCTAAGACACTTCAGTCGTGTCTGATTCTTTGTGATCCCATGGACTACAGCCCACCAGACTCCTCTGTCCTTTCCCAGGCAAGAATACTGGAGTGAGTTGCCATTTCCTTCTCTTCCCGACCCAGGGATCGAACCTGCATCTCCTGTGGCTCCTGCATTGCAGGTGGAATCTTTGGAAACTGCTGAGAGGGAGTAATACTCAGAGGTGCCACAGTCAAACTTTACTGGTGTCGCAGAGGTTTTTTTTTCCTGATGGTATGACTAGTAATCAAGTGTGTTTTTAATAGCTTGTTACATGGGAGACTCTGCAACATCTTCTCAAATTACCAAGACACAACTTTCAACCTCTACCGTAAGGAGAGTATATCACTCTGCTGAGAGCTGAAAGATTTCGAAGGTCTTTCCATCCCTCTGCCTGGAAAAACTAGTCACCCATCTGGATCCTACTCAAATGACACTTCCTTTGTAACATGAAGCAACCCAGAAAATCAAGGCTTTCTTCCAGCCTTTCCCACCCACAGTCCTTAAACAGAGCACCAACATTCCACAGCACAGCATCTCTTCAAGGGCAAGTCTTATTTTAGTATGGAGGTATTCCCAGTTCTCAGAGTTTGGAGCTTTCTCAATATTTATATACAGTAGAATTCTGTGGTTTTTTTATTAATTGGAGAGTAAATAAAGTAAAAATGGGTAAGGAGGTCAGAACACATGAAGGAAACTTTTACATCATATAGCATCTAGAAAAGGTTATTTCTTTTTTTTCGGTCTATTAGGAGAGAAATAGGAGAACCTGCTGTCATGCCTTGAGAAATTACAGTTACTAACAAAACAAAGATAAATTAAGAGCTAAAGCCAGAAGTTTGCAGTGTGGCATATTTTAGAGCAATTGCTTGCAAGCACCTTATGAAAAGTGAAAATGTTAGTCACTCATTAGTGTCGGACTTTTTGCGGCCCCATAGACTATAGCCCGCCAGTCTCCTCTGTCTGTGGAATTCTCCAGACAAGAAAACTGGAGTGGGCTGCTATGTCCTCCTCCAGGGAATTTTCCTGATCCAGGGATTGAACTGAGTCTTCTGCATTGCAGGCAGATTATTTACTATCTGAACCACCAGGGAAGCCTGAGCACCTTATGCGCGTGTGTGTGTGTGTGTGTGTGTGAGTGAGTCACTCAGTTGTGTCCAATTTTTTGCGGCCCCAAGGAGTGTAGCTCATCTGGCTCCTCTCTCCATAGAATTCCCCAGACAAGAATCCTGGAGTGGGTTGCTATTCCCTTCTCCAAGGCATCTTCCTGACCCAGGGATCAAACCCGGGTATCCTGCACTGCAGGCAGATTCTTTACCATCTGAGCTATCAGGGAAGCCCAAGATGGGTGGAATTATCCCTGTTTAAGAGATAATAAACACAGGTTTCAAATTCTCCTGGCAAGTTGTGGATTCTCTGGGCTTTGAGCACAAGCCACCAGATGCCATAAGTGCTATACAGTACCTTGCCCACAGGAAGGGCTCAACCCATGTTTTGAATGAATTACAGAATGAGAGCATGGGAAATTTGAGATTCACCAGGAAGTAAATGTTTGTGACTCATTCTCTCCTTTTGGGGTGGGGGCAACACCAACAGGCATGAAAAAGAGTCACCTTATCAAATTTCCCAGGACAAGACTAATGGCTGATCTCCCAGCAAATGAGTTAATGATGTTTGCTAATAGGAGAGTCCTTATCTGTGGTTTGCTTCTGTAAGGAAGTCCGTGGTTGTGTGGGATCACTTATAGTAAGGAACTCTGAGTTTATGGAACACGGCTCCCTTTAAAATGTAACTCTCCCAATATTCCTGAACATAACTAGCTATGCAGCTATCTGAAAAAATTTCACCATAACATAAACATCTGTTATGCGTGAATGATGTAAATTCACACCTCCCTTTGGGACCTCATGTGTCAGTCTGAGCCAGAGCACGACATAACTCTGTAAAAACAAAGCGGTAACAAGAGATGCTCTGAGAGTCCCAGGCCCTCCTAACTTCATCTGTGCTTTGCACTTACTTGACTCAGCATCATTCATGCAGCTTGGCACTCGATAAGAACTCTGATTCGTGGGAGTCTGATTGACATGAGCTATGAGCTTCCTGTCAGCTAAGATACACAGTATTTACAAAGTGCTCACTCACTATGCAACAGTGGGTATGCTGTTAACCTCTCCATATGGGTGTGTCTAATGGAAACAGCTCTACTAAATAAAAGATACTCTTAGATACTTTTATGTTGACCATGAGTTGCCAACTATGACTCATTTTGGAAGCTTTTGAAAAACTACATCATCCCTGAACCCTACCTCAAAGCAACTGTGACAACAATTGCATACCATGCCCTGCCTGTTCTTCTTCCACAGAAGTTGGAGTCAGGATACATTGAACAACCAGGGACTATATCCCCAAACTTCTTTGCCATTAGTTGAATCCAGCTAATTAGTGAAATGTGAACAGAAGTGATGTGTATAATGTCAGTCCCTCATGCACTGTGTCTCCTTCAAGCAATCTTTTCTTCCACTGACCAGTACCTGGGTAGAGAAGGCTAGCCTTGACCAAGCATGCCAAGTTGCTTCAGTCATGTCCAACTCTGTGAGACCCCTGAACTGTAGACCACAAGGCTCCTCTGTTCATGGGATTCTTCAGTCAAGAATACTGAAGCAGGTTGCCACTTCCTTCTCCAGGAAATGACATCTTCCCAACCTACAGATTGAACCAGCATCTCTTATGTCTCCTGCATTGGAAGGTGGGTTCTTTACCACTAGCCTTGACCATGCAGGTGATTAAAGAGGCTTAAGTCCAGAACAGTAGCTATCAGCTCTGTATGGCTATCTAAGTATAAATGAATTAAAGTAAAATTAAAGATTCAATCAGGACTTCCCTGGTGGTGCAGTGGATAAGAATTCCCCTGCCAATGCAAGGGACACAAGTTCAATCCCTGATCTGGGAAGATTCCACAAGCCTCAGAACAACTAAGCCATGCCCAAAACAAGAGAAGCCATTGCAGTGAGAAGACTTTGCACTGAAACCAGAGAAAGCAACAAAGACACAGTCTGGCCAAAAATAAATAAATAAGTAAATAATTTTTTAAAAAATTAAATATTCAATCAAATTAACAGTTTGGTTCCTCAGTCACACTAGCCATGGTTCAAGCCCTGAAGAGCCACAAAGGGTGAGTGGCCACCATCACTGGAGGACACGAATACAGAATATTTCCACCACTGCAGACAGTTCTCTTGACCAGCATACTCTAGGAGGTAGATTAGCCGCATGACAAAGGAAGCCCGGATCCATGGCTCTTGTGGAGGAATGACCACACCCCATCCAGCTGATGTAGATCTTTGGGCTACTGTATGAATGAAATATGGAGGGGCTTTCCTGGTGACTCAACGGTAAAGAATCCACCTGCAATGCAGAAGCAACACAGAAGCTGCAGGAAATGCAGGTTCAAACCCTGGGCCAGGAAGATTCCTTGGAGGAGGGCATGCAATCCATTCTAGTATTCTTGCCTGGAGAATTCCATGGACAGTTGAATCTGGAGGGCAACAGTCTATAGCGTTGCAAAGAGTCAAACATGACTGAGGTGACTTAGCATGCATGCAAATAAATGCAAAAACATTGACTAAACTACAGATACACTCATCTTGAGTCTCTAAGGAGCAACAAATACAAGTCAAGTTAATTCGTGCTGTCATTCCCTCCCTCTTTCCCTTCTCTTTCTCTGTTTTTCTCTCTCTCAGCTTGTGTTTCTCTTTCTTTGTGTGTCTCTCTGTCTCTTTCTGTCACACACACACACACACACACACACATTTTATTCCTTGCCTGATTCATCCAATTCCATTTCAAGCACGACAGAAGAAGAATCATAGGAAAAACTAAATGGGTATAATTGGACATTAAATAAAATTCTGAAGCAATAGCATTGTCCCAACAATAACTGTTCCAGGAGCTCGAGACAGAAGATGATTAATGTCCAAAGACCAAAAGTCACATCCAGTGGACAAGGGAGCACCTGAAACCTTGACTGTGGCCAGAAAACATGAGCGAAAGGGGACAGACATAAGCGGGGGTGGGGGGGGTGGTGGGGGTGGGACTGCAAATGTGGAAAGAAAACCAGGAAGACTTAGAAGCTATGAAGCTTAAGGTTGAGAGGAAAGTCTATTCCACTGTACTTAGTACTCAACCCATGACAGGTAGGCACTTATAATATCAGATAAAAATAACAAACAGCACCCAGAGATAGAAAATGAGTAGAAAGAGTAAGATGAAATATTGTTATATTCTTGTAAAATTCCAGCAAGGTGCTGAGCTCATAAGAAAATTCAATAAATATTTGATGACTGATTGATACATCAGTTCATGAATCCTTAAAAAGTTATAAAGTCATTCACCTAAAGGAACAGAAAAAGATCTTGGGGAGAAATTATGATTTATGCCATTACTGGTACAACAATACACTGAGAGTGGAAACTGAGAAGGGAAAATTGTAGAGGGGCAGGAAAGAGAATAGGAAGCCATCCCCGGAGTCCTGAGATGAAATGGAGCAGCACTCACACCCTAGAAAATGAGACAAGAACTGATGCTTCTGTCGAGGAAAAATACTGAACAGAGTTCAGGTCGGTGTTGCTAAAACAATGAAGCACAGTCAAAATTATAACACCCATAAGCATAATTACCAGTAAAAACTACATTTTAGAAAGTTTAAGAATGAGGCTGATGGACTGTGGCAAATGATGCTATCATATATCCTGCTTTATTTCTCAGTTTCTCAAACATACGAGTTATTCTAAAAAGTGAAGAATATGCAGATAGCAAGATAGGCATATTCTTCAGCTTTTGAGAATAATAACTAATTCATCTGTGCAATAAAAATATCTCTCCTTCCACAGATTTAGCAACAGTGCTGAAGATAGATTATAATGAATTGAGGGTAAACACAAATACATCAGCATAATTAATAGCAGTAACAAAAGTATTAACTTAGAGCCTTTTCTAAAGAATGTAGATAGCAGATTAATATTAGAATTCCAAGGATTGCTGTTTCTTCCTTTTTTGTTTGTTTGTTTTTTTGCAGAGCTTGGGTTAAGAAGAAGATGTATTACAGCTTATGGCAAAAAGAAAAAATGTCAAACCCTTGGGGATACATTTTGCTTCTGGGACTCAATGCAGGCCTAATGCAGAGCAGAATCAGGATGTTTTGAAATTGTATCCAAAACCTAATCTTTCTTATAAAAATATATTTTGTATGCTTTTTTTTTTGGAAAAACTGTAAGTGTAGCATCATCCTGCAGTTATTAACGCATCACTGTTATAGTTGGCTTTCCTTCTTGTTCTTTAGGAAGCTGTGTTGTCAAAATCGATCAAGGGGTCTCCTGCTTCAGTTTCACTTGCACATGCAGAAAACCTGAGCTGATCTGAGGTTGGGGCTGTCTGTAAGACTTACATCTGAGCCAGATAGAAGGTCTTATCATATGGCAAGTTCCAAAAGAACGTCAGTTTCGTAAGCCAAACAAAACTGTTAGGGGTGTTGCCTGTGTGTGCTTTAATAATTTAGGGGACAAACAGGAACATGACAGATGAAGCCAAATCCAGGGAATCCAAAACCCATCTCCATGACTGTCAGGCAGTAGTTCACGAACACCCAGAGCACGCTGGGGATGTTAAGTAAACATTAATTTGGAGAAGCACAAAGATTAAGTATCAGTAAAGCGCCTGATAGTAAAACTGATGATGTCATGAAAACTTGTTCTAGATAATTTCTTCATCCATACTCCACTTTCACACACTCAACTCTTTCTTTTTATAATTTTTTTTAATTTTTAAAATTTTATTTATTTGGGCCACAATGGGATTTTTTTTGATGGGCAAGATCTTAGTTCTCTGACCAGGGATTGAACCCATGCCCCCAGCAGTAGAAGGGCAGAGTCTTAACCACTGGACCACCAGGATGTCCCTTGACTCTTTCTTCGATAAACACAACAAAAAGTCTGTTAGCATCTTGGCAAGTGGAAACAACCTCACCAAACCAGCCTGGTCTTTTTTATGAAACATTTTCTATCTTGTTTCATTATTTATCCTCATTACCTTCTGTCTCCTTGTCTTCAACCACTTAAAATTACATCTCTACTTTGCCAAAAATAAAATCAAATATTGTGAGGGTTTAAGACTATTTTCTGGAGAAATAAGATAGCTGCCATTAAAAGTTAGGCCTCAAAATTCCTGGTCCTCCTGCCCATAACCTAGAAGATGTCTCCTCTGAAGGTTATGTGATTTGCCATCTGGATTCATTAAGACACAGTTTCCACTTTCCAAGTTATGAACAAAAAGCTAAAATTGCCTCTTTCCTAATAAATCCCAAGTAAATTTTCATGCTTTACCTTTTCCAATTACTCATACAATTGCAGGATATGTCAAAGAACCCACTCTGCATATCCAGACTATATAAAACAAACCTATACATTATTGTTGTTCAGTTGCTCAGTCATGTTCAACTCTGAGACCCTATCCTATGGACTGCAGGGAAGCCAGGCTTCCCTGTCCTTCACTGTCTCCCGGAGCTTGCTCAGACTCATGCCCGTTGAGTCAGTGATGTCATTCAACCATCTCATTCTCTGTCACCCCCTTCTCCTCCTGCCCTCAATCCTTCCCAGCATCAGGGTCTTTTCCAATGAGTCGGTTCTTCACATCATGTACCCAAAGTATTGGAGCTTCAGCTTCAGCATCAGTCCTTCCAGTGAATATTCAGGACTGATTTCCTTTAGGATTGACTGGTTTGATCTCTTTGCAGTCCAAGGGAGTCTCAAGAGTCTTCTCCAGCACCACAGTTCAGAAGCATCAATTCTTTGGTGCTCAGCCTTCTTTATTGTCCATATCTCGTATCTGTACATAACTACTGGAAAAACCATTAGCTTCCACTATACAGACCTTTGTTGGCAAAGTGATGTGTCTAGGCTTGTCATAGCTTTCCTTCCAAGGAACAAGCATCTTTTAATTTCATGGCTGAAGTCACTGTCCACAGTGATTTTGGAGCACAAGAAAATAAAATCTGTGTTGCTTCCACTTTTTTCCCATCTATTTGTCGTGAACTGATGGAAACGGATGCCATGATCTTTGTTTTTTTAATGTTGAGTTTTAAGCCAGCTTTTTCACTCTTGTCTTTCACCCTCATCAAGAGGCTCTTCCATCTCCAAGACCAGTACAAAAGAAGAGTTTATGACTGAATATTTCAAATCTTGATCAGTAAGAAATCCTGCGTCTTGGCACAAATATAAACATGGGCCATAAATTAGCCATAAAAAGGGCACTGCACTTTCAGTATCCAAGGCCATGTCTGAATTTACAAGCTGTTTGCAGAGCTTCTGAGGCTAATGGATGAATAAAATATTCCAGCCAACTAGTAAAGTAAGTATTGTATATGATTGAAAAATACTGTAGCTGACTGCTCTGATTAATGAAGGGTAAATTACTGTTAATGCAAGTAATAAATGTCACAGGCAGTATTTCACTGAGCGGAAGTCGGGGCACTGTGTGGGCTCCACTGGTCTAAGATCTGTGGATGAAACAACGATTAATTAATCATCAGGAGGTGTTAGAATTCTGTGACACTTTCTGGCTAAAAGCGAAGAGCTCTTTAATATGCTGCCAAGGAAGGCAGTCACTCACACCCCACCCAATCCCTTCACGGAACAGGGGAAATGTTTTCATCAACTTCTCAGCTCTGGTTCTGTTCTGAGGTCACTTATAATATGATCATGGTAAAGGAAACCCACCTGTTTCAGAGGAAAGGAAAAACGGTGAGAGGCTGCCCTCTTTCATTGCAAGTTCAGAAGTCATCACAATACCCACAGCCTGGGGAGGCTGAGCAAATCTACTTGATGAAGTGTGACTCCTGGACCTGGGTGTGGCTGGGCCTCTGAGCATGTGAGCTCAGCGTAAATCAAAGAGGTGTGTATGGAATGCCAGGGAGTCAAGTTCAGACCTCACCTTCCAGTGCAGAGGGTGCAGGTTCTGTCTGTTCAGTCGGTCTGTTCGGTCCTTGGTCGGGGAGCTAAGATCACATGCCTTGTGGTCAAAAAGCCAAAACAGAAAACAAAAACAATACTGTAACAAATTCAATACAGACTTTTAAAATGGTCCACATCCACAGCAACAATAAAAAATCTTTTAAAAAGATGACGTCAGCTCCCGGAACATTAACACTCCCTCTCTCCCTGCCTCCCTCCCTCCCATCTCTTCAGAGGAACGTGATGTACACATTCTTCAACCACCTGCAATGGCATTCTTCTGCCAAATATTCCAACCAGTATTTTCCAGTCCCTAGAAAAACATTCTCGGAGAAGGCAATGGCACCCCACTCCAGTACTCTTGCCTGGAAAATCCTATGGATGGAGGAGCCTGGAAGGCTGCAGTCCATGGGGTCACTGAGGGTTGGATACGACTGAGTGACTTCACTTTCACTTTTCACTTGCATGCATTGGAGAAGGAACTGGCAACCCACTCCAGTGTTTTTGCCTGGAGAATCCCAGGGGCAGGGGAGCCTGGTGGGCTGCCATCTGTGGGGTCACACAGAGTCAGACACGACCGAAGTGACTTAGCAGTAGCAGCAGCAGAAAAACATTCTGGTTCTCTGATCAGGTGAACCCCTTTTCATTCACATTTGTCCTGGAGACTTTTCAAAGCCGACCATGTGAAATTACTCTATATGCCAAAGTGCAAATAAAAATGATGGTGTCAGAAAACATGTTTTCAGATTTTGCCTTCTGGAGAGGATATTGCTTCATATTTATATTGTTGGTTTCTATTCTGTGTATAAATCTGCTAAATGCCCACTCATTCAGGTGTCTCTCCTTATGTTTATAAAGCTAGGTGTTCCCTTCGCCTACATGGGAGTCCCAGCACTCACACTCACACTAGTAGAAGTGTCAGAGGCTACAGTGTCATTAGCCAGAGAGCAGAAATCATAAAAGTTAGGCATGGAAGGGATCATATATGTTAACCCCATCCCAACCTCTAATTTACTAAAGAGAGAAGTAGATGCCAAGGAAGTGGTTCCCTCAAGGCTTTAGAGTGAGATGGTGGTGAAACAACGTCTGAGTCATGACCTACTCTGGATCTACCCCTTTCTCCTCTTCACCCTGCGTGGATGACAAGTGGTTACACAGCAGATGATCTGCAGGCTGGGGTGCAGGGGGAGGTGGAGGGACCATATGGTGGGTGCAGGGCAGGGATTGGTGTACACCCTGACTTCACTGGGGCCATCAGAGCTGGGAGAGGGCAGGAGGTCAGCTTTGCAGACACACAGAATCATTTCCTGGATGTCACAGAACATCTTGTTCCCTACACTGGTCAACTCTCCATGCTCTTTTCTGCTTGTTACTCGGGGGTTGAATCCTTCCTGGCTGCTCAGCTCTGCTGGTGGAGAAGAGGGTGCCAAACATGAAGCCACAGGAGAACCCTGACACTTTTAAGGTCCCCATCTTATTGGATGACAAGTAATTTAGAACATTGCTACTAAAAAAACATCGGGTATTTCAGGGGAAAGTATACTACATTCAACTGAACTTTTAAGATAAAAAATGAGACTGCACAATAATTTCTGACTTGAAGAGGGTCCCACTGAGCTGCTTCTGTTGAACCATCAAAAGGTACAAATTCATTCTCCTGTGTAAGAATTTGAAGGTTGAGGAGGATTCGGAAGGAGAAAGTTCAATTAATGAAGTATAAATTAAAAAGAAAATATAGCAACTGGTATGAAATATTCTGATGAAACAAATAATATTCTAAATCACATCATATAGGGCCTTCCTGGTGGTCCAGTGGTTAAGACTTCGCCTTCCAATGCAGGGGCTATGTGTTCCATTCCTGTTCAAGAAGCTAGAATCCCACTTGCCCTGCGGCCAAAATAACCAAAAACAGAAAACAGGAGCAATATGGTAACAGATTCAACAAAGTCTTGAAAAAACTGGCCCACATTCAAGTAAATAAATAAATAAATCGCATCCTGTGAAGAACCATTTTGGATCTCAAAATTATGAAACTGTGTGAGTTCAAGGGTCTTTGTATTTTCTAAACCTTATAACTGCAAAGTTTCTTTTTGCATTTGCTTCAAAATTCCCTCTGGAGACGCGTCAGTTCTGACATTTTGTAACAGCCGAGACCAAGACCTTCCACCCTCCCATCTGGCAGCAGATCCGTCAGCCCACATAACCCTTTGACCACAGAAATGTCACACATGCAGAGTCAGGGAACAAGAAAGAGGACTCGTCTTACTTACAGGTTTTTGTTTTTCATTTTTTTTAAGACATATTTACTCTCACAGAATATAAAGAGTCATATTTTAAGAGAGCTTTTTTGATTAATTGTATCTTCAATTCATCGACATGATTCTAAAAGAATATTAAATTCCTACTAGGTGCCAGGCAGTGGCTAAAAGGTGCATTACCACATTTTTTTCCCTGAGTCTTTGCATTCTTGTAACTCTGCAGAGGTTTTCTTATGAATGACTTTGAACCCAGGTAGCAAATCAGCTTACTGGAACCTGTTCCAGTTTACTGTCCTGCTGTCTCTTGGAAAGAAGACTCCAGTAATTTGACCCTGGAAGAGAAGAGAAGAAAGAGGAAGCCGTCCTCACAAGACACTGTCCTTAAGAAAATGTGATAAAGGTCTTCTATCCTGGGATACTCTTGGGAGAACAATAGGTGAATCATATATATAGTTTAAAAAAAATGCAAGGACAACACATCACTGAGGGTAGTAACACCCAGTGGAATTTTCTCTAATAGATCAATATGCTTATGGCTTGGTTTCAGTGAGCGTGACCAGAGTTTAGCTCAGCCGCCTCAACATCTAATCTGTGTGGCCAAGTGGTCTCCTGGACCCAAGACTGACAGCAGCCACTGGTGCCAACATTCACCCTAGAGGACACCCCACAAGGTCACCAGCAGGTGTACATATCTGACATGACTCCCCAAACGCCCTTGTCTCCTTGCCTCTTGATTCATGAACCTCACATTCCAGGTTCCTATGCAATATTGTTCTTTAGAGCATCAGATTTTATTTTCACCACCAGACACATCCATAACTGAGTGTGGTTTCCACTTTGGCTCAGCTCTCTTTCTGGAGGTATTTCTCCACTCTTCCCCAGTTGCATATTGGACACCTACTGACCTGAAGGACTCATCTTCCAGTGTCATATCTTTTTGCCCATCACTGACTCAATGTACATGAATTTGAGCAAATTTCAGGAGATAGTGAAGGACAGGTAAGCTTGAGTGCTACAGTCCATGGGGTCACAAAGAACTGTACACAATTTAGTAACTGAACCTTGCCATTTCAACAACAACAACCTTGCCTCTTAAGGTCTTCTCGTTACGTGCCCTTTACACAAGATCTCCCTGTGCTATACAGTAGGTCCTTGTTGGTTATCCATTTTAACCTGGTGGGTTATCCATATTTATATATATCCATGTTAACATATTCATGTACAATAGCAGTGTGTACATGTCAGTCTCAAACTCCCAACTCTATCCCTCCCTGTACTCTTCTTCCCTAGTAACCATAAATTCATTCTCTAAGTCTGTGAATCTGTTTATGTTTTAGAAATAAGTCCATTTATATCATTTTTTAGATGCCTCACTTAGACGCAGCATCTTAAAAAAAATAGCAACACTTTTTCAAACAACGTTGACTGACATCCATACAAAGGAAGCAGATGCAATTTCCCCCCTACATTATCTGCAGTGTCCTCTCATCACACACTTTTATTTGAAGCTTACTAATGCAAATCAGCAATTCACTGTTGAAAAACCCTAAACAAACACACTTCAAAAACACAGCCTTGACTTCATTTGAACCCTCTATGCTCTGTCTTCTCCCATCACTACTGAGTCTGTTCAAAGTTGCTCCGGCTGACCTCTTACAAAGACAGCAATTACTCAGGAAGTAACTCCCTGAGACAATTCATGTCTTTGCACATCTCTGAGAAGTGTCATTTTCTCAGGCAGGAAAAAGGTGTCCTGTCATCCAACACCAACTTCCTATCTGAGACGTGATTTCACAGTCTTTTCTTTTTAGATCTGCTAATAGCGGCTGGTCCCCAAGCACAGGACTGAATGCTTTAATTACAGACGGGTGGCGAAAGGACATGATTTTCTTGTTTCCTTTTCCCAGAATGTTTGGTACAGTAAGATGTCCTGAAAGAAGTGTGTGTCTACAAGGTCACTGCCAGTTAATTTTCACCCCATAAAAGTTACTTGGATTTGCTTTGATTTCCAATAACTTCCTTTAGGTAAGTGCCTGGAGGGGACCCCCAGGCATGGTCTATAAGGCAGTAGGGTTGATGGGTGATCCACCTACCTGGAGACTCTGCCAGCCACCACTACTGGCCCCTGCTGCTGCTACTGCTAAGTCACTTCAGTCAGGTCCAATTCTGCGTGACCCCATAGACAGAAGCCCACTAGGCTCCCCCGTCCCTGGGATTCTCCAGGCAAGAACACTGGAGTGGGTTGCCATTTTCTTCTCCAATGCATGAAAGTGAAAAGTGAAAGTGAAGTCGTTCATTCGTGTCCAACTCATAGCGACCCCATGAACTGCAGCCCACCAGGTTCCTCTGTCCACATACTCTGACCCTAGTCTGCCCCCAAACCGTACTTTATGATAAACAGACTTAAGTCCCATAATTGTACTGGTTTTTAATCTTATACTTCACAGAGAACTCTGATTGTACAAACGAAATTCTTGTTCTGAAAGTGGAACTGACTGTATAAGAGAGGATAATAAACCAGTGAGTGACTCAGGTCCTTTTGTTGGTGGAATGCAAAACTAGCAAGCCCAGTGGCATCGGCTGGTGATGATCAAAGGTGAAAATGTAGCCCACTGGCTCCAATCCCCTGGCTGCTGCCAGCCCTTGCGGCTGCCTCCCTTGTCAATCCTCAATACCCTCTGAGAGAAGTGGGTACCAAGAGCAGAAGCAGTGTTGGCCTCTCAAAATAATAAGGAAGCCTCATCTCTACCTAGATGGGAAAATCAAGAGGATGTCTTACAGACCAGTCAGTTTAGACCAAAAATTAGATTAATGGACAGTCCAAGACACAAAGGGACTGTGGAGGAATTTCAAAACCAAACTGCTGGAGTCAAAACGTGTTCTTCTTCTCAGTTATGCCTGATCCCAGCTGATAGCATCTTGTTTATTTCTCATGTTGTTAATGATTTTTAATTTGGTATTTTGAAACATGCTTATTTTATACCTTCTGTTTGTATGACTTGAAACTCTGGGGGTGCTATCTCTGGATATTTGCTGCTTGTGTTGTTCTTGCCCACTGGGTCTGCATCCTCCTGAGCTTTGTAGTTCTAGATTGTGAACACATTTTCAGTTGGCTTATATCTGTGGGAATAGTATGCCACCTGCATGAAGAAGGCATTACTCCAAATAAATTATGCATCTGATTTTGTAGGCACCTCAGTGATGTTTCCAGTCTTTCTGTTATTTTTCATTTGGGAGATTTGGGATCCTAAATTAATATAAATTCAAACTTTAAACCCATCTCTAAGGCACACTAGTAATGACAAATTCTCAGGGAAACTATGGGTTTTTTTCAGGCCAAACCCAAATCAGAATAAACAAGCTTCCCCACTTCCTGTCTCATCAAATAGCAATCCATCTCTATTTATGGCTTCCACAGGAGGTTGTCCTTTCAAGGTCTGGACTGAATACTGGATTCTCAGTTCCAATCTCCCATCTTGATCAGGAATCTGGTTTACTTTTTATGCCCATAAAATGCATGCTTCCTGGTTACTGAGATAGGCAAAATCTGCATGGCAGCTTGGTTCAGTATCCACTGACATGTTAATTGTAGTTTTCTCCTTGCTATCAGTCTTGGGGAATTTCTCTTACTTTCTTACAAATTCCCCTTTGCATTTAAAAGTGTATTTACTCCATTTTATTCAACATTTCTAGGTGTCTTTGTAGCAGGAACATTTCAGATTACCTGTCAATGATTTTTCAGCAGCTAGTTGCAATTTTGTTGTTCTTGCAGAAGAAGGTGAGTGCACGTTCTTCTACTCCATCATCTTGATTTCTCTTTAGGTGTTCAGATTACATAAATATTAACTGGCTATGTTATTGTTTAGTCACTCAGTCGTGTCCAACTCCTTGTGACCCCAAGGACTGTAGCCTGATAAGCTCCCCAATCCATGGGATTCTCCGGGCAAGAATACTGGAGTGGGTTGCCATTTCCTCCTCTAGGGGATCTTTCTGACCTGGGTCTCCTGCATTGGCAGGCAGATTCTTTACCACTGAGCCACCAGGGAAGCCCAACTGGCTATGTTCAGTAGCCCTACCATTCATACACACACAATTGGGCCATACTGTTCCATTTTAACTCCTTATTTTCTGCTGGTAAGTTATTCCAGAAATAATCTCCATTTATCCAGGGACGAATCATCTGTCTCATGTACTGTTTAGACTGTTTCCTCTTCTGTATATATTTCTTCTTCATAGCTCACCAGTGCCTCCTCCAGAGGAACAGAAGGGAAGGGAATTAAAGAAGCATTGGCAAGTCCCATTTTAACAACATCAGTAAAAAGATTTCATGTAGCAGAACTCTTAACAGAAGTTTTGTGAACTATCTGAGGATCAAGTCATCTGGTTTCTCTATTTTTAGCTATATCTTACTTAGAAATCACTAAATCCCTTTTGCACAGATAAATCTCTCATTGTGTGTGCATCTCTCTAAGGATGTTTTGTTCACTGCACCTGTCCAAGAAGAAAGGGTGTCTTACCATCAGATCCATTAGAATAGCAAACAGATTATCTTTGCTTTGGGGCATGAAGGGGAGGAAGAGCAGCTGTCGTCTCCGGATTGCAGAGACATGCCTGGCATTTAGGGGACGTGGAGAAACAAGGAGATTCCTTTGTAGGCTGTTTCTAAAGTGACTTAAGGAAAAAAATGACAGGCAGGGCACACAGCAGGCGGTTACCCATCTGTCTGCCTGTTCAGTCGCTGAGTCATGTCCAATTCTTTGAGACCCCATGTAGTGCAGCACGCCAGGCCTCCCTGTCCTTCACTATCTCCTAGCATTTGCTCAAACTCATGTCCATTGAGTTAGTGATGCCATCCAACCATCTCATCCTCTGCTGCCCCCTTCTCCTTTTGCCTTCAATCTTTCCCAGCATCTACCCTTACAGCACACCTTTAAAATATTCATATTCACTCAGGAGTGGTGAAATATGGCCCTGCAGTCTCCTGCTCACCCCAGATAGACTCAGAGGGATCTGACTCAGTGTACATGAGCTTGAGCAAACTCTGGAATTGTGAAGTATAGGGAAGCTTGGTATGTTGTAGTCCATGGGGTTGCAAAGAGTCAGACATGACTTAGCATCTGAACAAGTCACCACTGCCCAGAATTACATTAAATTTTCTTTTTTTCAGTATTTCTTCTTGTCTCTTGCAAACCATTCATCTTTCTCGCTGTCTTTTTTCTCTGGGCAACTCTAACAGCACTGTGCTAGTTAGCACATCACTGCAATTTTAATTGCCATCATTATCACCAGCAAATATTCTTCCTGCTCTATTTCACGTGCTGCTATATATAAGCACAGCCCATCTGTGATCTGTGCTGAGCAGGCCTCCAAATGTTGGTGCCATAGATTCAAGAGCTAATTACGAGTGGCAACATGGCTTTCTCCAGCATGATTATTTTCCCATCCAGCACCATGATAAAACATAGATAAAATATAAGGAGGTAATAAAGGCTTACTGAGCACTTACTATGTTCCAGGCACCTTGCTTTATACACCCTACCTCTGACAAGGATCACAGCCCCCTTAGAGACAGGTATTAATAGTATCCTCAATTTCCAAACAAAGAAACAAAAGCACAGAGAAGTAAGAATATTGCCAGTTTCACATCTTATAAATAGCAGAAACAGGAGTTGAATCCAAGTGACTCTGGAACCCTGACTGCTAACCACTGGCCCACTGTCTCAACTAATGATATCAAGACCCTCATGAAAACCCATGGGCTTCAGAGGCTCAGTGGTAAAGAATCTACCTGCCAATACAGGAGACATGGATTTGACCCCTGAGTCCAGAAGACCCCCTGGAGAAGGAAATGGCCACACACTCCAGTATTCTTGCCTAGAGAATCCCATGGACAGAGGAGCCTGGCAGGCTATAGTCCATGGGTTTGCAAAGAGTTGGACATGACTGAGCGACTAAGCGCACACACACACACACACACACACACAGGAAAACCCACAGACTTCCATTGCTGTCTACAAGCTAATTCTCTTCTATTTGAGTTGCTTTATTTCACTGATTATATTCTCTGTGATGAAGAAGCATCCCTAATGGAAAAAGAAAAAAACAGTGGGAGATGAATCCACCAGATTCACCACTTTCATTCTAGCAGCCAGAATGGGACAATCAGGGGTTCAAGATCAGTTCCTGGGAGTCCATCCTGAGGACAATTGCTGAGTTCTGTCCATCTGGCCAGTGCTGCTTCTGAAGGATCACTCACAATGAAGACAGACAAACAACACCACATACCACGATATTCTGCTTGAATGAGGCTGTCTCAGTCTGCTACGGCTGCCATCAGAAAACTCTCCAGACCTGGGGGCTCACATAGCAGCCATAGTCCAAAATTCAGCTGCCTGTTGACTTGGTCCCTGGGGGACCCTCTTCATGGCTTGGAGGTGATTGTCTTCTCTCTGTGGCCACATGTGGTGAAAAAAGAGAGGGAGAGAGAATGAACTCTCTGGTGACTCTTCTTACAAGGGCACTAATCCCATCAGGGGCCCCATCCCTGTGACCTCTGTTGACCCCCATCACCTCCTGTGGAGCCCTATACAGGTGTGGAGACCTCTACCAAGGTCACAGGACAGAAATTTCTGGAACTGACCATAGGAACAGTTGCCATGAGCCTCTGGATCTAAATCAGCCAATTCTCTGACCCCATATTAGGTAAAATACCCACCCTATTACCTACCCTATAGCATCCTAACCAATCACCTAATGCCTTTCAACAGGAATTTTCTTGGTCTTGAGGCTAGAAAAATTGGTTACTAGCTGCCAAAAGGGGTCGGCTCTCCCTTGAGCTGGCCCACTGTTGTAACAGCATCTCCCAATCTAATAAACTTTACTCTCCTCTCATTCTGCTTCATGTCTGGAAATTCTTTTCCAACCCACTCACAGACCACAACACCTCCTAAACTCCATCACATCTCCCAACACCATCACACCAGGGGTAGGATTTCAGCATGCAGCTTTGTTGGGGACACGTTTGGTCCACAATGAGGTACTTTTATGTCACCTCTGTTCAGTGACTTCTCTTTCTTGTTGAGCTGTGTCCAACAGGGATACAGAGTGTCTGTCACTAAGATATTAAATTTGGGGGGTTCGTAGCAGCTGCCCTGACAGACTGTCTGCCAGAAGCTTCAGGCACTGTCCCCACCAGCAGCCAGATGTCAGCGGGTCCCCTCCATCACACAAAGATGATCAGATGGTCATTGAAAAGTTTAGCGCCTCTTCACCAAGGAGTTTGGTTTCTGGTTTCCTCTGGGAAGTTAATGGAACATATTCGCTGGCTTTTGTGAATACTCTAGTACCTCTGTGAAGTCTGACAAGGATGAAGATAAATCAAAATTCCTGGCCAGTCCCAGAAGAAAAACCTAATGAGTTTTTCTCATTGTGAAATAAGTATGTCTCATGGAGAAGTTGGACATGGCCATGGAGGAGGTTAGTAGCAGCCACCCCTGCCAAGGAATTTTTTTTTTTAATCCTTGTGAATTAGTGTTTATGTCATCAAGTCATGATTTCTCTTCTAACATCCGTGCTCTATTAACTGCTTATTTTAGTTTTCACCACTAAGAATTCACTCTGGCCTGACAGTTCCATGAGTCCTGAGTTGCCTCTACATGGAAGGAGGTCAGAGAAATTAAATACTGGTCCCATGATAAATAACATGAAGCTCACATGGAAAGCATCTGCTAGGATGGAAACTTGGCAAAAACAGCATGTTTTCTTTAAATACAGAAATCTGTAGTCAAGGGCTCCATGCACTTAGTATTAACAGCCTCCAAAGGTGTTTATAGATTCAAGGGATTAGATCTGATAGAGAAAGTCCCTGAAGAACTATAGACGGAGGTTAGTAACAATGTACAGAAGGCTGTGATCAAAACAACCCCAAAGAAAAAGAAAGGCAAAAAGGCAAAAATGGTTGTTAGGGGAGGCCTCACAAAGAGCTGAGAAAAGAAAAGAAGTGAAAGGCAAAGGAGAAAAGGAAAGACATACCCATTTGAATTCAGAGTTCTAAAGAAAACCTTCTTAAGTGATCAATGCAAAGAAATGGAGGAAAACTAAAGAATGGGAAAGACTAGAGATCTCTTCAAGAAAATTAGAGATACCAAGGGAACAAACATTTTGTGCAAAGATGGGCACAATAAAGGACAAAAATGGTGTGGACGGACCTAACAGAAACAGAAGATATTAAGAAGAAGTGACAAGAATACACAGAAGAACTATGCAAAATGGACCTTAATGACCTAGATAACCACGATGGTGTGATCACTTACCTACAGCCAGACATCCTGGAATGCAAAGTCAAGTGGGCCTTAGGAAGCATCACTACGAACAAAGCTAGTGGGGGTGATGGGATTCCAGCTGAACTATTTCAAATCCTAAAAGATGATTCTGTGAATGTGTTGCACTCAATATGCCAGCAAATTTGGAAAACTCGGCAGTGGCCACAGGACTGGAAAAGTTCAGTTTTCATTCCAATCCCAAAGAAAGGCAATGCCAAAGAATGTTCAAACTACCACACAATTGCACTCATCTCACACACTAGCAAAGTAATTCTCAAAATTCTCTAAGCCAGGCTTCAACAGTACATGAACTGAGAACTTCCAGATGTTCAAACTGGATTCAAAAAGGCAGAGGAAGCAGAGATCAAATTGCCAATATCGGTTGGATCATAGAAAAAGCAAGAGAATTTCAGAAAAACATTTACTTCTGCTTCATTGACTACGCTAAAGCCTTTGATTATGTGGATCATAACAAACTGTAAAATTCTTAAAGAGATGGGAATACTAGACCTTACTGCTAAGGTACCAACTTATCTGCTTCCTGAGAAACCTGTATGCAGGTCAAGAAGCAACAGTCAGAACCAGACATGGAACAACAGACTGGTTCCAAATTTAGAAAGGAGTACGTCAAGGCTGTATATTGTCACCCTGCTTATTTAATGTCTATGCAGAGTACATCATGTGAAATGCTGGGCTGGATGAAGCAAAAGCTGGAATCAAGACTGCTGGGAGAAATATCAATAACTTCAGATATGCAGATGACACCACCCTTATGGCAGAAAGCGAAGAGGAACTAAAGAACCTCTTAATTAAGGTGAAAGAGGAGATTGAAAAAGCTGGCTTAAAACTCAATATTCAAAAAGCTAAGATCATGGCATCCCATCACTTCATAGCAAATAGATGGGGAAACAATGGAAACAGTGACAGATTTTATTTTGGGGGGTTCCAAAATCACTGCAGATGGTGACTAAAGACATGAAATTAAAAGACATTTGTTTCTTGGAAGAAAAGTTATGACAAACCTAGACAGTGTATTAAAAAGCAGAGACATTACTTTGCCAACACAGGTCCACACAGCCACAGCTGTGATTTTTCCAGTAGTCATAAATGGATGTGAGAGTTGGACCATAAAGAAAACTGATCCCTGAAGAATGGATACTTTTGAATTGGGATATTGGAAAAGACTCTTGAGAGTTCTTTGGGCTGCAAGGAGATCAAACCAGTCAATCCTAAAGGAAATCAATCCTGAATATTCATTGGAAGGACTGATGCTGAAGTTGAACCTCCAATACTTTGGCCACCTGATGCAAAGAGCCAACTAGTTAAAAAAGACCCTGATGCTGGGAAAGACTGAAGGCAGAAGGAGAAGGGGTCGACAGAGGATGAGACGGTTGGATGGCATCACCAACTCAATGGACATGAGTTTGTGCAAACTCTGGGAGATGCTGAGGGACAGGGAAGCCTGGCATGTTGCAGTCCATGTGGTCACAAAGAGTCGGATACAATTGAGCGACTGAACAACAATAACAACAAAGGGTATTTAAGGTAGAGAAGAGTTTTCTGTTACATGGCAACCTGGTGATAAAATGGAATGGGATCCATTCATCCATTGCTGCTCAGCAGAAAATCCACAGAGGTTTCAGGGCTGGGACCACGGACCCATTGCCTAGTCCCACCCAATGTGGCTGCAGCCCTCAGACCTCACTGCTGGGTCACAGACCAGCAAGCACCACTGAAGCCAGATGTGCTATTCAAACCTAACTGTGTGCTGACTGTGGACACTTCTTTCTAGCATGTTAACTGTAGGTCACTTGTTTTAGTCAGTGTCATCAACAGCATGTCATTGTCCTTAGAGCAGGAGGCTGCCTTCTGTCCCCGAGGGGTCCTTGCGAAGAAGGCAGGTCCCAGGCTGGCTGTGTCAGTCATTCAGGGAAATTTCCCCTCTTAATGTTGTCAGTTGTATTTACCATCTCCCTGATACAGATGACACAGTCCTCACTTATGGACTTGAGAAGGTCAAATGCGGGTGGGAATGCAAAGGAAGCCACTGGAATCGTGAAGAAAAAAACTGATCTTAGTACCTGGGTTAGGGACCTATAAGATGCCTGTCCTTTCTTGTTCCCTAAACCTAAAGCCTTATCTTGGGCTTCCCAGGTGGCTCAGATGGTAAAGAATCTGCCTGCAATGTGAGAGACTAAGATTCAATTCCTGGATCAGTAAGATCCCATGGAGGAGGGCACGGCAATCCACTCCACTATTCTTGCCTGGGTAATCCCACAGACAGAGGAGTCTGGAGGGCTATAGTCTATGGGATTGCAAAGAGTTGGACACGACTGAGCATCTTTCGAGTAGCTCATTTGTGTCCGACTCTTTGCGACCCTGTGAACTGTATAGTCCATGGAATTCTCCAGGCCAGAATACTGGAGTGGGTAGCCATTCCCTTGTCCAGGGGATCTTCCCAACCCAGGGATTGAACTCAGGTCTCCTGCATTGCAGGTGGATTCTTTACCAGCTGTGCCACCAGGAAAGCCCAAGAATACTGGAGTGGGTAGCCTATCCCCTCTCCTGCCGATCTTCCCAACCCAGGAATAGAACTGGGGTCTCCTGCATTACATGTGGATTCTTCACCAGCTGAGCTACCAGGGAAGCCCACTTCCCTGGTAGCTTTCACTTACTAAACCCTTATATATCCAAGTCTTAAACTATCTCATCCAATTCTTAACAAGAATGGCTATTGGCTCTTCTGTGTTGTATGTTTTAAGTGAGTACAGTTTTCTATAGTCACGTTTATTTAACGACACTGACAGCACTTGTTATGCCAGCACAACTCTGAGCACTTACAAGATGCCTCCGTGTGCATTCCTTCTCATACCTCTCAGGTAATTGCTGTCATCATCCCTGCTTTACAGGTGAAAGGATGGGTGTGAATATCATCTTGGCCAAGAACTCAGAGTCCTAAGTAGCAGAGCAGGATCCCTCCAGGAAGGGTGGCTCCAAGCTGTGTGCTCTTAAGCGTGACCTGAGGATGCCTCTCCTGTCAGTCATCCAAACAGCCTCCAATCTGAAGATGCACCAGCTTTGAGTGCATCCTTCCTTCTAGCACATCCTCAGAAGACCAGCTCCTCACAGGGAGACACAGCCTGTGGGCAAGGCTCGCCACCCTGAACAGACTGGATTTCAGGTGAGTTGAAGTTCCTAACAAGGAAACATGACCAAAGGTGGTCTCATGTCTGCGTGTGTCATCCAGAAGCCACGGACTGCTTCTTGACTTAATATGTGATGAAAATTTGAATATGTGTGATGTCAGTGAATCCGAGCTCTCACCAGCCCAATGTCTGGCAGACTAAGACCAAGGAAGCCCACATAAGATGCCCCAAATGCAGCATCTTTACAGTCAGTAAAGGGAGCGCATCCATTAGGTTAATGCAGAGCCCCATGTGTGTGTATTCAATGACTCAGTTGTGTCCGACTCCACGTGACCCCATGGACTGCAGCTCACCAGGCTACTCCATCCTTCATTATCGCCCAGAGTTTGCTCAAATTCATGTCTGTTGAGTTGGTGATGACATCCAACCATCTCATCCTCTGTCGAGCTTCATTCAATGCAACCTAACTCTGAAAAGACTATCTGATCTCTCAGCAAACTGTGTTTTCTCCTGCCACCAAGTTGTTATAATTACTCAGTATTTGACCAGATGGCAAATAATTTCTGAAGTCAGACCAGGTGTTCAAGAAGCAGTGTTAATCTCCAAGCTGACGATGGCAGTGAAATTAATTTAAAAGCTGTAATAGCGACACAGCACTGCTTCCATGAAGATTGACCACAAAAAAAAAAAAAAAAAAAGGAAAGAAAAAATGGATGTATCCTGGAGATGAGGCTGAAATAAAGGCAAGTAAGAGAAGGGAGGGCTTCCCCGATGCCTCAGCAATAAAGAATCTGCCTGAAATGTGGGAGACCCGGGTTTGATACCTGGGTCAGGAAGAATCCCTGGAGGAGGAAATGGCAACCCACTCCAGTATTTTTGCCTGGAGAATCCCATAGACAGAGGAGCCTGGTAGGCTACAGTTCATGGGGTTGCAAAGAGTCAGACATGACTGAGCGACTAAGCACATGAGAAGGGAGTGTTTCTGAGGCTGAATTATAAGTTCACCAACAGATGCTTCCACAGGTGCATGTGTGCCCACATGAGCAATCATTTAGTCGTGTCTGACTCTTTCTGATTGTACGGACTGTAGCATGCCAGGCTCCTCTGTCCATGGGATTTCCCAGGCAAGAATACTGGAGTGGGTTGCCAAGCCCTCCTCCAGGGGATCTTCCTGTCCCAGGGATCGAAGCCTCGAAGCCCCGAAGCCCCGTCTCCTGCATTGCAGGCAGATTCTTTACCCACTGAGCCACCTGGGAAGCTTCCACACCTGTGATGTCAATTTGAGGCTTTGGAGGAGAATCGGCAATAAACACTCAAAAAGGCTCAGAATGAGCACCGGCAGCAGACAGTGTCAACTCAGATCAGTATCAAACTTGGACACAGCCTGATTTTTCTCAAATTCCTGCTTTAGGCAGGGAAGCCCAGATTTCACGGCCACAGCTGGAAATCACAGAGTTTTAATTCATTTTCAAATGAAGAGTTTCATTAGGCAACCTTCCCTGCGTCCTATCCCCAGTCCTTGAGGCAGGGACCTAATGCAAATTTGGGTCCAGAAGAGGCTGGTGTTTGGAAGGTTTTTCTAGAGTGACTGGGGAGTCTCAGGAAATACCTCCTCATGTTGGCAAACTACAAAGCGCTTCACATCTTTGGTAAAGAATCATGTGACAAGGTGATGGAGTTTGACAGCTTGGAGTCAGCCATCTGTGGCTCAGAAGCCTGCCTCTTACACTGACCGTGACCTGGTGCTGGGAGCTCTGTGGACATCGGACCCATGCCCAGGGCCACCCTTGTAGGGCCCCCCACTTGGTCTAATTCTCCACTGTCACCACGTTGAAATTCTTCATAATTTTAAGCAAAGGACTCCCCTTTCTGTTTTGCACCAACTCCTACAAATCATGTAGTTGGTGTTGACTGGATGATCTATCTATTCTGCCTGAATTATAGTTTCTTCACCTGTAAATTTTAGACTGATAATAGTACTCATATCATAGAGATGATGTGAAGAAAAGAAATGAGGTGATCAAGCTCCTACTACATGTGCTGCTGCTGCTAAGTCACTTCAGTCCTGTCTGACTCTGTGTGACCCCACGGACTGTAGCCCACGAGGCTCCTCTGTCCGTGAGATTTCCCAGGCAAGAATACTGGAGTGGGTTGCCATTTCCTTCCTCTTGCATTGGCAGGTGGGTTCTTTACTACCAGCGCCCCCTGGGAAACCCACTACATGTGAATGCCTGCTGAAAGCTACCACTACTGGTGTGTAGGCCTGTTGATTATTATTGTCACCATTAGTGCTGAGTGTTAATAGGCCGACCTGCCCTGATGGCTGAGGAGGGTTGACCCACATCCCATGGGTCTAACTTCATACCACGTGCAGAGCCTGATCTTCACTGTCACCATGGCACCCTGCCTTATTCCACAGCCAGCTCAGACTTGTCTCATGCATGTATATTCCGTAAGGACAATGAAGAGAACATGACCTCTGGAGGCTTCAGCCTAGAAGTCCCACAACATCTAAGCTTCCCTGGTGGTTCAGTGGTAAAGAATTCACCTGCCAATGCACGAGACAAGGGTTCGATCCCAGGTCCGGGAAGATCCCACCTGCCACTGAGCAACTGACTCCATGCACCACAACTGCTGAGCCTAGTTGCCTCTAGAGCCTAGGAGTCACAAGTACTGAAGCCTGCAGGCCTAGAGCCTGTGCTCCACAATAAGAGAAGATATCACAACAGAGAAGGTGGCACACCACAACTAGAGAGTAGCCCCCACTCACCACAATTAGAGAGAAGCCCACACAGCAACAAAGACCCAGCACGGCCAAAAATTAATAAATAAATAAACTTTAAAAAAAAAAAGAAAGAAGACGAAACTTCACAACATCTCCTCCACTCATCCTGTGGATCCCAGCAAGACATACGCTCAGCTCAGATCCAAGGAGACAGAGAAACAGACTCTGCCTTGAATGGGATGTGGTGTGTGTGAATTACAAGGACATCTGGCCACATTCTGCGATCCACTACTATCTGCCATCTGTCCCACAGTGTTTCTGTGTCTGCACAACATTCACTTCATCCCAGAGACTCGGGAAGTCCCTCCCCGCCCGCGGCATTCAGCTACGGTTGGGGACCTTTGTCCTGCGTCAGGTCCACACATAGGTGACGCTCCCCAGGGGCAGCTCCTGAGACACATCCATCGTGATCCAGAGACCATGACTCAGACAGACAAGTCGTCAGCTCTGTACACATGAGATTGTGTGCAGATTCAAGTGCAGATAAAAGTGCGGATTCAGGGAAGGGAACTAGAATAGACACCCCCATTCAAAGTGTGGGAGAACGAGACCCAGTGCTGTCAAGAGCCTGAGGACGTTCTGAAACAGTCCAAACAAGTATCTGGGGCCAGCTTCTCTGGAGAATGTGACGTTCCTTAGGCGTTCCCAGTCCTGCTCCCCAGGAGTGCTTCCCTAATCTACTGTCCTCCTGTATTTTTTGACTTCAGCCCCTGAGATGTCCTCCTTGCCTAAAAAATCATAACAATAATCTGTGTTTGCATCCGCAAAGTTTGCTCAGTCACTTTCTGCCCATAGAAGTTTCAGTGTCCTGAGACCTCTTCTCATGTGTAAGTGTCTGTCCATTTACTTCAAATAATTAGAACTTTCACCAATATACTTCTTTGTATTTTTTCGGAGTTTCTCTTGAATCTTACTGGGATTGGTTCCATGCCCCAAAGGCCACATTTATAATTGAAGACCAGTCTTTTCTGTTTGGGGCATGCCTGGCTACCACAGGACAGCACCTTTAAGATTCTTAGAAGTTATTTGTCTAGCTTATCAGGTCTAACTGTCAGAGACTTAGATGTGTTGCAGACAATACTTCACAAAGTAAAATCTCCAGACTGGCAGCACCACCTAAGAACTTGCTGGAAATGCAATGTGTGTGTCCCACCTTGAAACGACTCATTCAGAATCTTCGGGAAAGAAGGAGGATTTTAGCAAGCCCTCCAGACAATTTTCATGCTAGAGCTGAAGACCCATGGTTGTACATAAGGGTCTTACAGCCACACCTTTGCCTTAATCCTTATCCAGAGATCATTTCTTACCATGAAAATCATTTGCAGACCAGAGAAACTGGGGATGAAAAACAGGTTTCCAATTTTTCCAATTCAAATTTTCATCATTTTCCAATTCAGCAACTCTTTGAGACACTGTTTTCCCTCTAAATTCTCTTTGCAAGCTGAAAAGATTCCTCTTAGCATTTCTCTTTCATCCAGTTAATGTATCACATGCAGCTGAAAGAACATAACTGATCTTTCCAGTTCTCCCCGGATCTCTCCAAAGCCAGACGCACATGTTTTCTGAGGACACTGTCTACATTCCGAGTTCTCTCAGGACACAACTGTGCTGCAATGAAATGATGTACACTGGTGTTCGGGACAAAATGGCAGAACAGAAGACCCAGAGCTCACCCCCATAGGCATGCCAAAACTGCCATGGCTTACAGAGCACCTATCTCTGAGAATGACCTAAACACTGGCAGAAAATATTCTCCACAAAAGTACAAGAAGGAGCCACAGTGAGGTGGGTAGGAGGGGAGAACATGCAGTGGAGTCTCGACCCACACCCCCAGCACCATGACTCACAAGCAGGAGGAATCTCTCAGGGTCTCCCCAAGGAACGAGGGGTCTGAGCCCCACGTCAGGGTTTCCAATCTGGGTCCTGCACCATGAGCCCCCAGATGCCAGCTTTGAAAATCAGCAGCAGTGTCATTCAGGAGAGCTGGGGGCTGTGGGAAACTAAGGCTCTACTCTTAAAGGTGGCGCACAAAGTCTCACACGCTCTGAGTCCCAGCCCAGAGGCAGCAGATTGAAAGGCACGTCAGACCCACATACTGATCTTGGAGAACAACCCAAGGAAGCAGAAGGCAGTTAGAAACCCCCCAGGGGCACAGACACTGGCTGCAGCCATTCCCAGGATCTCAGTCTACAGTGTTGACACCAGAGGCCTGCCCCACCCACCAGCATTCCCTCAACAACCAGAGAGGGCTTCTCAGACAGCCAAGCTGGGAGCACACCTTCCCGCACCAGAATGCTTGCAACTGGGTCCCCCCACAACAGAAGGAAGGATGCCACTCCTGTACCCACAAATCAATCAACATATTACACCAGAGTAACAAGATGAAAGATAAAAATTACATGTTATCTCAATAGATGCAGAAAAAACATTTGAACAATCCAATATCCACTTCTGATAAAAACTCTCAAAACAGGAAGTATATAAAGGGAACATACTTAACATTATGCTCATATACTACATATATGAGGTCATATACTACAAACCTACAGCCAACATCATACTCAAAGGTGAAAAATGGAAAGCATTTCCTCTGAGATGAGGAACAAGACAAGGATGACCACTCTCACCACTTTTACTGGGAGTCCTAACCCCAACAATCAGTCAAGAAAAAGAAACAAAAAACACCCCTATTGGAAAGGAAAAAATAAAACTCTCACTGTCTGCAAATGACACAACACTATATGTAGAAAATCCTAAAGACACCACCAAACTACCACTAGAACTCAGTGTATTCAAAAAGTTGCAGGACACAAAAGTAATAGACAGAAATCTGTTGCATTTCTACACACATAACATGGTGAAAAAGGAATGGAGGAAACAATCCCATTTACAATTACATCAAAAAGAATAAAACACCTAGGAATAAATCTAAATTTTACAGGTTTTCTATTAAAAAGATATAATAACAAATACATATAATATATAATATAATATATATGGTGACATTATTTATTTCAATAGTATGTAAAAAATCTCTGATTTGGACATTTAATAATATGAAACATTAAAAGAAAAAATATTAACACAAAACAAATGTTAATAAAAAGCATTTAAAACTGAAAGGTAATATCACAAATATTCACTATTTTTAAATTATTCTTAAAATGGTCATTAAAAAGAAACTAATTGTTCTATAGTTTTGACCTTGTTTCATGACAATATTCTAGAACAAAAAAAGTTTTTATTTTATTTATTTACTTTTAAAGATGAACATCTTTTGGTCTACATGCCTTGAATTGAGTTTACGATTGGAATTGACCTTGTGCTGCTAATTCAGAGCTTAGATCTATTTTTAGTGAACAATGCATTGCTCCTCGTCAGTCCCACCTGCCCTTTGTATTTCTTCTGTTAAAGAACAAACGCCTTTCCAGATAGTCTAACACTGGGAAACACAGCCACCACGGGCTGTGTTTGAATAACACAATATCTGGTCGCCTAGAAAAGTTAGCAGCACAGATCCAGGAGCCGAAAATGCCAATGTAAGGACTGATTTCACTTTTAATACCCATTTCTTGGAATATCACTTGTCATACAAAACAAACATATAAACTCATTACTACTTGTTTATTTCTAAGACGGACTTGCCATCAACTGCAGACTGGCTTTGCAGGTGTCAACACTCATGAGCAATCCGCTCAGATCAGCGCATGATCACCTCTGTCCCTGGAACATGGACACTGACCTTCAACCCCACGTCACCTGCTGACTTTGTGTCAGTGGATTCTTTAGACCAACTAATTAATGTCCCTGTGTTGTTTGTTAAAGTTTAGCTCTCCCAGAAGAGTTATACAACTCTTTCTCACTTCTCCAATATTAATTTTTTCTTCAGAACTTGGGATTCTGAAAAAAATAAGTTTCCTGAGAAAATACTAGGAGGAAATTTCCTCTTAGAAACAATAAATTCACTTTACCATATGCTGTTCTATAAAAATCTTGACTTTGTGCTTTGAACAATTATCTTGAGAGTCTTTTTCTTTGTAATGAATATTCTTATGAGATTATACAGGAATCCTGTGAATACCTATATTCTTTTGAATGAGATTAAATATCTGTTATATCTGGAATTCTCTCCAAGCTACACCTGCTTCATTGAGATGAAGTCAGTTTATGCCTCAATCTTCAGTTACAAGGATATCTGCAAAGGTTCAGTCCAATGTTTTATGTTCACGTTTTTTAGCTCATGCGTGCTGAAAATAGATGTTTGCCAACTGCTACATCTATCTTCAGTGTCACACATGGGTAAATGCCAGAGCTGAATATAACTGATTTCCTTTATTAACACTGAAACAAAGACTCTCAAACATTCCGCTTAAGTCATCATGGAAACATGATTTTTGTCACAGAGAATCTTTGTGTTACAAAGAGAGAATCTTGCATTGTCTGTTTGTTTTGACTTAAAATAATCCTTTGATATTTATTCCCTTTTCTTGTGCTCTTTTCATTCCCTTTTGTCAGTGACTACCTCAGCAATATATCTCTAGGGGTTCTTAGAGCTTGTGTCACAGTGAATTCTCCTGAATTGGATTAATGTGGGCTCTATTTCCCTAATTTTACAACATGACACTTAGAGTTATGTAGCCACCTACTTGCCTGGAAGACGTTCTGATAACCTTCCTGTATTCAGATCCCAGGAAATGGAGATGCTTCTCCTGACTCCAAGAGCAGCTACAGGCCACCAGCAGTGTCTCCTTTATGACTTGTTCTTGGAGGAAGCACAGAGGAGAAGCACTTTGGATAAAATGAAGCACTTTGGATAAAAGTCTTGTTAGATCACCGCTTTTTCAAAAAAGCCTTTGACTGGATTGGTGCAAATGATTATCAATTCTCTTCATTTGAAGTGATGCTGGCAGTGATGAAGGGTGGGGGTGAGGGTCTCTGCAGAAAGGATGCAGAAGAGCCAGCACCTCTGAGGACCACAAATTCTACAACACTGTAAGTCTCTCTGAATATCCACACAACCCCACTCCACAAAGCTACATCCATGCTCATTGACCACAGTTGTCTGTACCTATTCTGCACTTGTCTGTATCTGGAACCTAGGGCCTCAGGTCCTTCTGCATGTGGGGCTAAATATTCACATGTGCCCTGTGGTACCTGCAGGGAAGAGTCAAGCCCTGTTCCCAACAAGCTTGACACTCTTCTGAGACCCTAACATTCCATCCTGCCCTGCCTAACATGGGCAGCCTCTCTGACGAGCTCACTGGTTTGCTACACTGGTTTGATCATCTTCCTGCTTACTGATTTCCACTTCTCTCCTGGGAGTGCTATCCATTCTCAGCTTCAACCTCAGAAGTCCTGTCACCCAGCTTGGGCTCTAGGCACCAGGAGCTACTCAGTGATGATGTGTCAGGTTCCATCACTCCCTGCAATTAACCCCGACTCTCTGTTTCCAGCTGTAGTTCTAGCTGGGAAAGACTGAAGGCAGAAGGAGAAGGGGATGACAGAGGATGAGATGGTTGTATGGCATCACCGACTTGATGGATATGAGTTTGAGTAACTCCGGAAGCTGGTGATGGATAGAGAAGCCTACAGTGCTGCAGTCCATGGGGTTGAAAAGAGTCAGACATGACTGAGCAACAGAACTAAACTGAACTGAAGTGCTTTTACATATAGAGAAGTATATGAGTTTTAAAATCAACTCTTAAATGCATTTTGATTTTGCATTTTCTTCTCCAAACTGTTCTCAGAGATTAAAATTTCATATCAGCATCACCATTTTCTAGAAGTTGGAAAGATAATAGCTACTACTAATGCCAATCTGTATTCTTCTACAAATTTATTTAAATTTGGAATTAAGCCTGAATTACACCCTCGCAGTCCTCAGATATCACACAGCTGCTTCCAGGGCAGTGGGAAGTCTCTACAGCCTGAAATATGCCATTGTGCCATCTCATACCCTGCATTTTGCCTAGAGAATGTACTAGATTAGCCAAAAAGTTTGTTTGGGTTTTTTCTATAGCATTTTATGCTTCCCTGGTGGCTCAGATGGTAAAGAATCTGCCTGCAATGTGAGAGACATGGGTTCAATCCCTGGATTGGGAAGATCCCCTGGAGAAGGGAATGGCTACCACTCCAGTATTCTTGCCTAGAGAATTCCATGGACAGAGAAGCCTGGCAGGCTACAGTCCCTGGGGTTGTAAAGAGTTGGACATGACTGAGAGCTTTTCACTTTCACTTTTCATTTTCATAGCGCTTTACAAGAAATCTCAAAGAGATTTTGGCCAACCCAATAGGTGATCAGAAGCCATTCTCTGATGACTATTGGGAAGGGATATATTTTGTCTTGTATGCTATTCATATTCAACATGACATCTACTTCACTACTGATGTCGTGTTTTAGGTGTGCCGTATGTGCTCAGTCACTCAGTTTTGTCCAACTCTTTGCATCCCTATGGATTGTAGCCCTCTAGGCTCCTCTGCCCATAGAATTTTCCAGGCAAGGATACTGGAGTGGGTTTCCATTCCCTTCTCCAGGGAATCTTCCAGACCCAGGGATCAAACCTGGGTCTCCTGCATTGCAGGCAGATCCCTTACCATCTGAGTTCACCGGGGAAACCCATTCATGGTAGGGATCAAGACGAATTTTTATGGTGTCTTACTGTGCTCCCTCTCCTCATTTTCAAATCAGATCTTACAAAAAAGGCAAAATCTGCCTAGTTACATTTTTAATTACTATTCAGAAAAGGCTTTCCGGTCTCCTAAGTTCATTAGCTCTCAACTAAAGCATATTTTTCATTTGTCTCTATTATTTTCCAGAGTACTTTCTTTTCAAATGAGCAGCTATGTTAGTCCCAACAAAAAGCCTACCTGCCCCTCCCTCTGTCACTTGAGAAGCTTGGAAGAAGCTTGAAAGAAGGCAGGTTCTAACCTAGCACATTTGTTATGTCTGAGCCACCCCACAGGCTAGCTCCAGCAGTGTGAGCCATGGCTGCTAAGTTATGAGCATTTTTTAATGTCTGGTTGAAGTGTAAAAGGGGCTCACTATCCAGGGATTTCTCTGGTGGTCCAGTGGTTAAGACTCCATGCTTCCAATGCACTGATAGGGGAACTAAGATCCAACATGCCGAGGAGCATGGCCAAAAAATAACAATAAATAAATAAAAAGGTGTTCAGAAAAAAATTAGATCATATCTACTCCAGCTTCCATTTCTCTGGCTTTTAAAATTTTAAGTATTCATATTTGAAAGATCTGATGCTCTCACACATTTAAATTCTTTATCTCTCTTACCAGCTAAGGGAAAAACACACTCCCAAGTATCTCTGCCTGCAATGCAGGAGGCTGGGGTTGGATTCCTGGATTGGGAAGATTGTCTAGAGAAGAATATTGCAATCCACTCCCGTATTCTTGCCTGGAGAATCCCATGGACAGAGGAGCCTGGCAAGCTACAGTCCATGGGGTTGCAAAGAGTAGGACACAACTGAGCAACCGGCCACTTGATGTGAAGAGCCGACTCATTGGAAAAGACCCTGATGCTGGGAAAGATTGAAGGCAAGAGGAGAAGGGGACAACAGAGGGTGAGATGATTGGATGGCATCTCTGGGAGACAGTGAAGGACAGGAGGCCTGGCAACTGAGTGACTGAGCACATACACATTATGCGTATATGTATATAACTTATATTTTTGTTATTCAGCTGCTCAGTCATGTCCGGCTCTTTTCAACCCCATGGACTGCAGCACATCAGGCTTCCCTGTCCTTCACTGTCTCCCAGAGTTTGCTCAAACTCATGTCCATTGAGTCGGTGGTGCCATCCAACCATCTCACCCTCTGTTGTCCCCTTCTCCTCCTGCCTTCAACCTTTCCCAGCATCAGGGTATTTTCCATGAGTCGGCCATTCACATCCATGGCCAAAATATATCGGAGCTCCATCTTCAGCATCAGTCCTTCCAATGAAGACTCAAGACTGATTTCCTTTAGGATGGACTGGTTTGATATCCTTGCAGTAACAGGGACTCTCAAGAGTCTTCTCCAACACCACAGTTCAAAAGCATCAATTCTTCAGTGCTCAGCCTTCTTTATAGTTCAACTCTCACATCCGTACATGACTACTGGAAAAACCATAGCTTCAACTATACAGAACTTTATTGGCAAAGTGATGTCTCTGCTTTTTACTATGCTGCCTAGGTTTATCATAGCTTTTCTTCCAAGGAGCAAGCATCTTTTAATTTTATGGCTGCAGTCACAATCCACAGTGATTTTGGAGTCCAAGAAAATAAAGTCTGTCTCTGTTTCCACTTTTTCCCCATCTATTTTCCATGAAGTGATGGGACTGGATGCCATGATCTTATATAATATAATTTATATTATGTACATATATGTAACCTCAGTCATTTACAAGTGACTGTACCTGATTTTTCTGGCACTTAGTTCAATTTGGATTAATTTCTTAAAATAAAGATGTGGACTTTATTTTATTATTTTGCAATTTTGGGAGCCATTCTTCATGGCTTGCAGGATCTTAGTTCCCCAACCAAGGATTGAACCTGGACCCTTGGCAATGAGGGCACAAAATCCTAACCACTGGACTGCCAGGGAAGTCCCCGTTTGGCTTAATTTTTATTTATTCACAAGTATAGCATTATGTCCCAGATAGTTTTGAAATCAGTGCTTGTTAATTAACACCATCATATGTAATGTAGTTAAAATTGAACAGAGAGACAGAGAGAAATACAGTCCTGCCAGCAACCAAGGATGCTGTGTCATGAGATAATATCAAGCAGAACCATCTGGGAAGGAACACAAGGCCTTTCTTACTTTCTAATCCCACCAGGGAGCCATCCATCAAGCTGTATTATTCAGACATGAAAAGGAAAATCATCAGGTTCTTAAAGGACTAACTTCTTTGTAAAATCAGATTCAGATTGTAGCTCAGCCCAATCAAGAAAAACCCAGTAGGCCTGATTCTCACACATCCCCAGGCACCTCATTCACACCCCAATGCCTAAAATGCTTGGTGACTTCAAAAGCACTGAGCTGCCCTGGACAAGCACACAGGGAAAATGCAAACAGGGGCACATGGATTTTTTTAGGAAATACTGGGGAATTCTGGTGGTATTCAACCAGAAGGCAAAGTTCCAGGGAACCGAAATCTCTTGAGTTAAAAGGGTGAAAGGAAAAGGAAGTGGCAACCCACTCCAGTGTTCTTGCCTGGAGAGTCCCATGGGCAGAGGAGCCTGGTGGGCTACAACCCATGGTGTTTCAGAGCTGGACACGACTAAGCGACTAACACACACACACACATACACGTGTGAAAAGTAAGACTCATACCAACAGACATCAGGAGATTGCCCACTGGGGTTAACAAAACTAGAGAAATGCCCAGAGTTAATAGGTCTGTAATATTTTGAACTATATGTCCATATCTTCTCTCATTGGATAACCCCACATGCTTATATCCAATAGAGGGCTCAGAAATCAGGCTAAGATGGCTCACTTATTGATGCACAATGTCCATGTTGATGCTGACTGAAGTTAACACAGTTGTTGGGCTTGTGTTGACTCAGCCAGGGTCTATCCTGAATGCTTTGTTGTTGTTCAGTTGCCCAGTCGTCCACTGACCCCATGGACTGCAGCCTGCCAGGCTCCTCTGTCCATTGGATTCTCCAGGCAAGAATCCTGGAATGGGTTGCCATTTCCTCCTCCAGGGGATCTTCCTGACCAAGGAATTGAACCCGAGTCTCCTGCATTGCAGGTCAATTCTTTTACCACTGAGCCACCAGTGGCTCTTGGATAAGACACTTCACTAAAGCGACACAGTCTGTGAGTGGAGGACTGGGTACCTTCCCACAGGGAAAGGAAGCTACGGTTACCAGAAAGGGATCAAATGCCCTTTTCTGGGGGGGAAAAAACACACAGATGCTCAGTGTTCACAAAAAAAGGAAAAAAAGCTTTTTTTCCTTCATGGGGAATTTGGGATGTGAATCAAGAAGCAATCTAACAGTACCCACTGCTCCAGTACCCAGAAGTTTTTTCTATTAATAGTTTGAAGATTTTTTGTTGTTTTTTTTTTTTTACAAATACCTATTTTTTTTCCTTCACTTAATCTGTTCTATGGATATTTTTAACCACTGGACTCTTTTCTTTTACAAATTGTTATCAAAATCCACATGCTCTTACATAATGTACATTTTCTTTAACATTATTCCATGAAGGCTTTTAGAAGACTCAACATCTTTTTTATCAGAAAATCTGATCATTAAGCCCATTCTGTCCTTATGGGTATGAAAAGGTGCAATGGTGTCTCTTTGATAATCATATATATTTAATATAATTGGGGGCACGCTCTTGAAATAGCCTCCTCCCATGACTACATGTATCATTATATTATGCTCATTTTTTATATGTCTGGATAATATTTAATAATATTCAATATTTAATTGAATTTAAAAGATTCAATTTTAATAGAATCTTGTATTCTTTTATCTGAATGTTCTATATTTCATATGGCTGATTTCTACTCTGGTATTTCAAATATTTTAATTGATTTATATAAAAAACCAACTTCAATTAATATTCTTGACTATAAATTTATCTTTGCATCTTTAATTATTTCCTTAGGATAAATACTTCGAAGCAGAATTACTGGGTAGGATAATTTAAAATGAATAGTTTTAGATATATATTGCCAAAATGCCCTCCAGAAAGACGGTTCCATTTATATTCACAACCCCACTCTTGCTAACACTTGGTTTTTAAATTGTGTTATTTTAAATTTAGAATCAGTATACTCACATCGCTAAGACTTTCAAACAGCCCCAGTGTTTCAATGAGTTCTGCTTTCAGCACATCTACTGATTAACATTATTCAGCCATGGATTATGCTTCTGTTCCCTGATATATTAAATCTGAATTGCATTTATTACCTCCTGTACTGTAAAATAAGTACCTCAACACACCTCATCTACCTCTCTCCCCACACTTTCTGACAATTTTTACATTATTTATACGTTATTCTATTATTGAAAAAATATATTATTTTATATTCTATTTTTCAGATCTCAATATAATTTGATCTTCTAAAACTAAGAGTTTTAGTTTTGTCTACTGGAGTTTTATTAAATTTGGGCAGAATCATTCACTTCTCCACATAGTAAAACAGAAATATGTTCATAGTACCTTCTGCCGTCCCCCTACTCCCATCCAGTCGCTTCACCTCCCACCCATTTTCTGTGCTTTGGTTGCTCACATGGCACAAAAATAAACCCATGTTTTTTTTCCCTTGTAGGACCAGAGGTCAATGCAAATTTTAAAGCATTAGTGGTGTATAACCAGACACTTTTGTAGAAGAAAACTCTGATACTGCATAAGATAATTGTGGCATGGAGCACAAACATCTGGTAAGGTGAGCCACTTAGCAGGTGGATGATGGGATCGAGCTGAGATAAGGTGACAAGGAAGAGCATCAACACAGTGCAAGTCATGATGGAAAGGAGATTGAATTTAGGGAGCCTTCCTGAGTCTACTTACCATGTTTGGTGTCTATAAAGGATGAAAAGGGATGGGCTTGAGAGGACATGGAGGTCGAAGGGTTGTGGAAGGAAGCTGGTGGACACAGGAAGGACCTGCAGGGGTGGGTCCAGCTGAGGTTGCACAACACTCAGGAATCCACATTTAGTGTCCTGGCCACAAGGTGCTCAGAAAGAGTCATGGCCAGAAACACAGATTGGGAAAGGTGAGCTTCCAGGAAACAAAGCTGGGCGGGTGCTTATAGGTAAAGCACAGGGCAAAACCAAGACGGAAGATGGAAGGGTCTGAAGGGCAGGTGACACTAGTGGGTGGGGGGAGGGACTTGAATTTGTGGTTCGTGTCCCACATTGCCACGGGAGATTGAGGAGAGATTTAATCTCCAAGTTACTGAGCCATCATAATTCAAATCCCTGGAAGAGGGCATGGCCACCCACTCCAGTATTCTTGCCTGGAAAATCCCATGGACACAGGAGCCTGGTGGGCTACAGTCCATGGGGTCGCAAAGAGTCAAACAGGACTGAGCGACTGAGCACACATCAGTCAAACAGGGCTAGTGACTCCTACCTCTAAAGTTATTATGAAGATTCAATGAGCTCATGCATTTTGAAACTGTCTCATAAATGCAAAGCTTTATATAAATGTTAATTACACATAAACATTAAAGGAAGTTATGAAGAGACCAATGTCTTTAAATATGAATAAGCGAAATACATCTGTAGAGAATGTGTCCCATGTGAAAGCAAACTTTCTCTGCACGTTATTCAGGAATAAAAAATTCATTCGTCTAATAAAAGCCATGAAAATTACACCCTAGGCTTCCTCTCATCAGTACCCCCAAAATGATGCATGACTTCTGATTTGGTACAATTCCATGTAGCAGATGGTGTTTTTAATCTTCAGCTGCATTTTATATTTTAGTTTTAGTTTATCAAGAGGAGGGGAAAGTGGGCTCTTCCCAATATATGTTACATTTTGATTAACCTAGACAGAGCCAGTAAAACTAGAAAGCTCTACCAAAGGAAACACATTTTCCTCTATGAGATCATAAAAATAATATACTGATTACATTGACTGGTTTTTAGAATTAACTCATAGTGCTAGATTTAATCACATTTTATGATTGTATGAATTATTATCATTTATTATCTCTTTTCTGCCATTTTTTCCTCACTGAAAGCCATTTTCAATGCATTTTCAATTCATCATTTCTGCACAGAACCAATTAGTTAACTTATATTTTAAACAAATCCCAGCTCATTTGTTTAGGAAAAAGTATTAGTCACTCAGTCATGTCCACCTCTTTGCAAGTCTGTGGACTGTAGCTCACCAGGCTCCTCTGTCCATGGATTTCCCAGGCAAGAATACTGGAGTGAGTTGCCATTTCCTTCTCCAAGGGATCTTCCCAACCCAGGAACTGAATCTGTGTCTCCTGTATTGCACACAGATTCTTTACCAGGGAAGCCCTTTTTTAAGAAAGGTAACAATATACCAAGTCATCCAGGCTTCAACAAGCCACAAGGTCTGAGAGAATAGAATGGTGGTCAATGGCTAATATTCCACGATCCCAGCGCAGGGGCCCAGGTTCGATCCCTGGTCAGGGAACTAGATCCCACACACCACAGCTAAGACCCAGAACAGCAAATAAATAAATATGAAAAGGAAAAAAGCCAGCAGGGGCAGACAACATTGAATAAAATGAAGGGCAGATGTGTGATGAAGCCACAGGCTCTTGTCTGAATTAACGACTAGTTCATTTCTGCAGTATAACAGGATTGCTTTTTCTTTTTTTTTTCCCAGGGTTGACATGTAAGGATTTGTTCCATATTACAATGGAATAATTTAAACCATCTTAGCCAGAGTCTTTGGAATGCATCCATTTGCTTTCCAGGTCATAAAACCAACACGAATAATTTAGGTCAGATTGGAAAGTCTGCCATGCATCGAGCGCCAGCAAAGCCCAGGGCTAATCCATATTTTATGGAACGTACATATTTAATGACAGAGGAACAGTATTCCATTCAGAATGAAATGAAGTGCGGCTGTTCTGTAATTAACAGAAACAGGGTGACACCGCCACTGCCTTTCGTGTTTCATGCTCAGCTTCCTGGCAGGGATGCTTACCCCAGGTCACGCCATTGTCCCTTCTCTGCCACAGTTCCTTCCTGCTCCTTTTAATGCTGTGGAGCAGGGGGCAGGCCCTGCGTTCACTTTGCCACAATGCCCTTTACACATTCTTGTCGAGGCTATTCAAAGTTTGCCCCATGTGTGTCTGCCTCAGACCCCAGGGGGAGTACAAGAAACCCATGCAACGTCTCTCTGCAAGGCCCAATTTTTGTTTTCTTTTTAGATCATTTCAGCCAAGCTGATAAGGGTTTACTGTGCCTGGATGAGGGAAGAAAGAAGAGATCATTTCACGGAGAATAACTCACTTCTGTGATCCCACAGTGAGATCCACTAAAACAACAGACCTCACCTGACTTTGAATGTAGAGAGAAGAGACACATAAAGGCATTCTCAGAAACTTGACTCAGTGGTTTTGCCCCAATGGCCAAAACGTCACCTGCAAAGTTTTAGCCCTCTGGATAAAAACACACTTGTATCCAAAAAGATTCTACTATGCACAAAACCTCTAAAACAATCCATTCCCCAGAAGGGAACCCAATCCAGTCATGGAACTGGTGGGAAGTTATATTATCAAATACAGTGAGTGCACAGAAACTATATTTATGTTCTGATTCCTAACAGCGTTGATGACCAAGTCCCAACATCTAAACTTTTAAAATGCCATCCCTCAAGCTATAAGCAGGAACAATTTGGAGGACTCATAGGAAAATGATCACATTAGGATATTTCTACTGAAAAATCAAATGAGAGAGAGCAGAAGAAAAAAATATATACATTATTTGTGAATGCCTTTAATGACATAGAAACAGAAGACATCACATCCAATCAGTAATCAACTCCTAGTCAAAGATGCACTGACTGAATTATCCATCACAATTTTATCCTCAAGAAGAGAGCACAGAAAAACAAGTGTCTTAATTTACTTCATCATTAAATTTGGCATTTGATGCCAAGTTGTTTTTAGAAAGCTGTAGAACGCTGGCCTATGAGATACTGGGTTTTCTGTGATTTCTGGCTCAGCTTCTCTGAAACCTTTTCCGCTGTCTCCCTCTAGTGAGCCAACAGCAACAAAACAGAAAAAATACAAGTTACTGGTAAAACTTTAAATTGAGTGGAAAAAATGAAAACCAAGAGCCCCCTGGACTTGTATGCCAGAGGTCAAAGTATCTTGCAATTGAAGCTCATATTTGTTTCAGTTTGGGCATTAACTGTATTTTTGTGGAGATTGTTTCAGAATACAAATAATCAGATCTTTAAAGAAATTAGAAATATTTATTACCAGGTCCGAATGTGCTGGTATGAACATCTCTGACCCAGAAAGTCAGGACTGGAAAGCTTTATAGGCAGAACCAGGTGAGTCACACAAAGAAAACACATGTTTCAAGGACCTGGGTGGATGTGTCAGAAGGGAGACAGGCTGTGGTCTAAATGATCTAAATGACAGCTACATAATCACAGCCCCCACTTTTTACCAAGCTCCTCGGAACCTAAGGGAACCTCTGAAAAAAAAACCCACAGGAGGAGAGGAAGATGAATTTTGTGTCAATTAAGTTCAAGGAGCTCTTAGGAAGTGTTGTGCTTCCAGTTGAAAGAAAGGAAAAACAGAAGGAAAAAGCACTCGTGTTATGCACTTGTATCATACCTGTTGTTACTGAGATGTGTGAGTTGGGGAGGGAGTGAAAACTTACCTCCACTTTACCAAGTTTTTGAGGGCTTTACTAAATAATTTAACACACACTCAATAATAAGCACCTTAAGAGAGTGAATTTTTAAACACAGAATCATAGGGTACCAGAGTGACCTCTCAGAGATAAAGTTAGAAATACACAGCAATTTGGCAAAATTAATACAATTTGTAAAGTTTAAAAAAAAAAAAAAGAAATACACAGCAAAGTAAGATGCAAAGTCTAGCTCCAGAAAGAGCTGGTGGTGGCAGCAAATGCTAGTTCAGTATTAATTGTCAACTATCATAATGGGTTATTTTACACATTAGCTTTGTATATGAGTTTTAATGGCCCCTGAATTAAGAGGAAAACCCATGTTACATGTCTTGTCATACTATCATTGATAAAAACCATGGTTATGATTTGCAGTGAACTCTCACTTTTACTTATACACCATTTATCTATCATACATATCATACTAGACACTTTTATAAGCTTTCAAAAACAAATAAGAAGTGACCTTTACACTCAAGAAATTCAGTATGGTACAGAAACCACAAATACAAGTCAGCAGTAGCAATGCCTTATAATGAGAGCAATATTAAGAAGTAAACAGTGGTTTTGACAAAACACAAACAGGACAGTGGAATTCATCCAATGCGAGGCACAAAAAGAAAGAATGAATTTTTTAAAAGAGCAGATAGCTTAAGGGACTTATGGGACAACATTAAGAATACCAAAATTCATGTTACAGGGATCCAGAGGGAGAAGAGAGAGAGCAAGGAACAATAAGCTTATTCAAAAAAATAATGGCTAAAAACACCCTTAATCTGGAGAAATAAACAGACATCCACATCCAGGAAGCTCAAGAAGTACCGGGAAAGATGAATCCAAAAAGACTTGTACCACACACAGTATGGCTGAAGTAGCAAAAGTTAAAGACAAAGAAAGAATCTTAAAAGCCGCAAGAGAAATTCACCTTGTTACATACAAGGGAACCCCAGTGAGACAGTGAGAGAACATTTCAGCATAAGCCTTGTGAGCAGAAGTAGAATGACACGTTCACAGTGTTAAAAAGAAAAAACTGCCAACCAAGAATGCCCTATGCAGCAGAGCTGTCATTTAAAATTGAAGGAGAGAGAGAGAGTTTCCCAAAGAGAAACTGAAGGAGTTCACCACTATCCCAGCCTAGACATTAGAGAGTTCTTCAAGCTGAAACAAAAGGATACTTATTAGTAACCAGAAAACATATAAAATATAAAACTCATTATTAATGGTAAATATATAACTAAATTCAAAATATTCTAATACTGTAATGATGGGTAAATCACTTGTAAAGCTAGTATAAAATTTTAAAATACAAAAATATTAAAAATAACTAGAATAATTTTTAATGGATACATAATATAAAAAGATGTAAACTGTCGCATAAAAAACATAAAATGGAGGGAAGGATAAAAGTGTAGAGATTTTGTTGCCTTTGAAATTAAGACAAGCTTAAAACAGACTATTATAAATATAAATTATTTTATGTAAGCTTCCTAATAACTACAAAGCAAAAACTTACAGTAGATAGACAAAGAGAAAGAGATCAAAGAGTACAACTGTAAGGCTTTCCAATCACAAATCATCAAATCACAAATTATAAAACAGTCAGAAAACAATTAACAAAATGGCAACAGTAAGTTCATATCCATCAATAATTACTTTAAATATAAATAAATCAAATTCTTCAAACAAAAGACATAAAATGGTTGAAGGGATAAAAAACAGGATTAAACTCTTTGCTGCCACAGGAGACTCACTTAAACTTTAAGGACACAAGTAGATTGAAAGGGAAGAAATGGAAAAAAAAATGTCACACAAAGAGAAAACAAAACAAAGCAGTAGTAGCTGTACTTATACCATATAAAATATAAATTTAACGTAAAACCTGTAACAAGAGACAAAAAAGGTCATTATATAAGTATAAAGGGCTCAGTTCACCAAGAGGATATAATAATTACAAATATTCACACATCCAACAGTGGAGCACCTATATATATAAAGTACATATAAACAGAACTGATTGATTAAGAAGCAATCCCATTTACAGTAGCACCTAAAATAACAAATTACTTAGAAATAAAGAGATGAAATATCTGTACACTGTAAACTATGATACATTGATGAAAGAAATTGAAGAAGACACCAAAAAATGGATTTTGTTCATACATTTGAAGAGCTAACATTGTTAAAATGCGTGCACTACCACTGGTGATCTACAGGTTCAATGCATTCTCTATCACAATTCCAATGGTATTTTTCACAGAAATAAAAATAATAAGCCTAAAATTCATATGGAACCACAAAAGACCCCAAATAGCTAAAGCAACCTTGAGGAAGAAGAGCAAAGATGGAATCATCACATGTCTTGATATAAAGCTATATTACAAAGTTATACAAAGTTACAGCTATCAAAACAATACCATACTCACATAAAAACAGACACAAAGATTAATGAGACAGAACAGAGAGCCCTGAAATTATCTCATGCTTATATGATCAATTATTTTTTCAAGCAAAGAGCCAAGATATACAAAATGGAAAGGATAATTTCTTTAATAAATGGTGTTGAGAAAACTGGATGCTGGGAAAGATTGAGGGCAGGAGGAGAAGGGGACGACAGAGGATGACATGGTTGGATGGCATCACTGACTCAGTGGACATGGGTTTGGGTGGATCCCAGGAATTGGTGATGGACAGGGAGGCCTGGCGTGCTGCGATTCATGGGGTCGCAAAGAGTCAGACACGACTGAGCGACTGAACTGGGCTGAATTGAAACAGGATGGGCTTCCTTGGTGGCTCAGAAAGTAAAGAATCTGCCTGCAATACAAGAGACCCACGTTCAACCCCTGGGTTGGGAAGATTCCTTGGAGAAGGAAATGGTAACCCACTCCAGTATTCTTGCTTGGAGAATTTCATGGACAGAGGAGCCTGGTGGGCGATAGTCCCTGGGATCGCAAAGAGGTCAGACATGACTGAGCAACTAACACACACACACACACAAACTGGATAGACATGCAAAAGAATGAAACTGGATCACAGGACTATATTGTACCATACACAAAAATCAACTCAAAAGGATTAACGATTTGATAGTAATCCCTGAAATCATAAAACTCCTAGAAGAAAACATAGGGGCTCACCTCCCTGACATTGGTTGAAATTTAGAAGAGAAAAAGAAAACTCATAGAAACAGTTAAATGGTGCTTGCAGGGGGCTTGGAGTAGGGAAATAGAAGGAGACTAGTGAAAGCACAGAGGCTTTCAGTTATAAGATGAAAAAGGTGTGAGAATCTGATGTATAACATGGTTACTATAGCTGATAACACTCTTGTGTAATTGAAATTTGCCAAGAGAACAAAACTCGTGTTCTCACAAATGAAAAAAAAAGGTAAGTATATGAGGTGATAGATGTGTTAACAACTCTCTGGTAGAAATCATTCCACAATGTATAACTATATTACATAATCATGTTGTGCCTTGGACAGCAAGGAGATCAAACCAGTCCTAAAGAAAATCAGCCCTGAATATTCATTGGAAGGACTGATGCTGAGGGTGAAGCTCCAGCACTTTGGCCAACTGATGTGAAGAGCCGACTCACTGGAAAAGACCTTGATGCTGGAAAAGATTGAGGGCAGGAGGAGAAGGGGACGACAGAGGATGAGACGGTTGGATGGCATCACCGATTCGATGGACATGAACTTGGTCAAACTCCGGGAGATGGTGAAGGACAGGGAGGCCTGGCGTGCTGCAGTCCATGTGGTCACAAAGAGTCGGACATGACTTGGTGACTGAACAACAACAACCATAAACACATTATAATTTTCCCTTTACCTCAATAAAGCTGAAAAAAGTCCCAGCTGTCAACCTCACTGTTTTAACAGCTGTGCCCTCCCACCCGAGTCTGTGTTCTACCTTTCAGACCCAAAGAACAATCCCTCGTGCCTCTGAGTTCCCATCCTGTAACTCTTTAAAAGCACTGAGTGTGGAGAGCCCCAAACCTGCCATTACATGGGCTCACCGGCAGAGGGCCTCCAATACCTTTTCTCTTCTCTCCCAACAAAACCGTTTAAACAGTGGCCAGAAAGATCAGAATCCACTTGATTACATCATATTGATCATTTATCATCCTTAAAAGCAGTCAGAGGTGCTCTTAAGGTCACAGAGTACATGTGTGTATCCTTCTGGGTAAAGGAGACAGGCTGTGTGTTGTGTGGGACACAGAGGTGAAACGTATTACTACTTTGTAGGTGTTCCAAGGAATGCCAAAGTCTGACTTGAACAAGTATGTTAAAGTCACATTATTTATTATGAAAATTCTTGCAGAAGATGTTTCAGAATTAACATCAAAATGCTTTTTTTTTCTCTTTTCTATTTTTTAAATTATGAAAGTATGATGACACATTTACAGGAGACTTGGAAAAACAGAACCAAGTTACATATAGTTCCACTATATATCACAATTATTTTTTAAGTAGATAAATTAACAGAGTTTCAATATCAAACTGACAAAAATTAATACAATGAATATACAGAAAAGTAGAAGGATAGAATACACCTTGAAAGCAGTATGAATCAATTCAATATAATTAAGAAAATACTTGGTTTTTTTACAAAGGATCTGATTTCTTTGCAGGCTAAGTTAGCTGAGAATTTAGTTTTCAATCAAGTTGGAGAACCTAAGACCATTACTTTGTTTGACTTGTAGTCGAAGTTAATCAGTTAAATCATGTTATTTGCTTCCAGCCTACTTTTAATTAGTCAATTTGAACTTTATTAATGCAGAGTGTTTTCGTAGTGTCTCTTTTGGTAGTAAACTGTTTTAAATGGTTTTTGTTTCTCAAAGCATTTAATGGTGATTAAGGACTTTACTTGCCTAACTCTTTTTCTCTCGAAACCCTCGTGATCTGTAAATATTTATTTACTTAAAGTGAAGTCTTATGCTCTGTTTGGTATGTGACAGTGAATCAAAGGGTACATGACACTGTGGATTTGCCAAAACCCATGGAATAGTGCAACAGGTGGAGTGAGCCTTAGTGTGAATCATGAAACTCAGTTAACATAGGTTTATTAGTTCTAATAAATATACTAAAATAAGGGAAGTGACAGTCACTCCGTGGTGTTCAACTCTGAAGCCCCATGGACTGTAGCTCTCCAGGACCCTCTGTCCATGGGATTTCCCAGGAAAGAATACTGAAGTGGGTTGCCATTTCCTTCTCCAGGGGATCTTCCCCACCCAGAGATCGAAGCCAGGTCTCCTGCATTGCAGGCAGATTCTTTACCATTTGAGCCACCAGGGAAGCCCAAAGTAAGGGAAGATAATAGGAAACTGAGTGATGGGAAGAGGCTATGTGGGAACTCTGTCGTCGCTGTTCATTTTTTCTATAAATCTACTCTGCTCTAAAAAAACGGAGTCTACTGATGGTGTGAGAGAAGAGAGAGAGGAGGAAGCATTGGTAGAATAAGATTCTAGCACACTGCCCTGCTCCAGGGGAAGGAAAGAGGATGCTTTGTTAATGCCTGCCCTTGTTCCATCCTGGGCAGAGCCTTGGAGACAGGTGCCTCGAGAATACGTGGTCTGCTGCTGCTGCTACGTCACTTCAGTCGTGTCTGACTCTCTGCGACCCCATGGACTGCAGCCTACCAGGCTTCTCCGTCCATGGAATTCTCCAGGCAAGAACACTGGAGTGGGTTGCCATTTCCTTCTCCAATGCATGAAAGTGGAAAGTGAAAATGAAGTCGCTCAGTCATGTCTGACTCTTAGCGACCTCATGGACTGCAGCCTACCATGCTCCTCCATCCATGGGATTTTCCGGGCAACAGTACTGGAGTGGGGTGCCATTGCCTTCAGAGTTTCTGATGCAGAAATTAGGGCGGGGGAGAATTTGCATTTCTAAAGTGCTTTCTTGAGTTGATCATTAACTTCCAGGGGTTTCCCATCCTTTTATCTTTATTTACCTAGTGGGATTAACTAATCATCTGCTTTGTCCCTTTACTGTATCACAAACACCTAGGTCAGGACCTGTGGGTATCAGGAGCCCATGAGTGTGTGCCCATCTTTGTCTCACTCTCCTTCTTTTCCTCTCTGCTGAATATCCTAGATAGTTCATCATCAAGGGTGTAAACTCTAGCATACCTTCCTCTGTTCTGACTCTGTGGCCTCCAGGGCTGATCCCTGTTGTTCTGACAACACTTGACTGCTGGGCAGGAGCAGAGAAGGTCAGGGACCTGGAGGCTGAGCCGCTTTCTGGGCATTTCCCAAACTCAGATGATGAATGAGTTTCCTTTCCCAGTGAGTGTTAGGGGAAGCACACTGATTGAAACCGCCCACCCTGGCCAGGCACCATAGTAACCATTTGCATAAGTTGTTTTATGACAGGAGATCCTGATAAGGAATAGGGAACTAATAAGCCACCACAAACCAGAAGAGTTCGGGAAAGGTCGGAAGGAGACACCGCGTGTCCGTCCACTTCCCAGAATCCCTCTCACTAGCATCCATCTTGGCTGAGCGATGCATACGCCACCAGGAAAGACTCTGAATTAGAATGATTGGCCAAAGACCGCCCAGAAACTAATCCCATCACCATAAAACCTGAGACTGCGAGCTACACGGCAGAGCAGTTCTCCTGGGTTCCCTTACCCTACTGCTCTCCACCCGGGTGCTCTTTCCCAATAAAGTATCTTGCTTTGTCAGCACATGTGTCTCCTTGGACAATTCATTTCCGAGTGTTAGACAAGAGCCCAGTTTCGGGCCCTGGAAGGGGTCCGCTTTCCTGCAACATGAGGACATGAGAGGAAACAGTTGAAGGTAAGGAGTAGCATTTCATGGTATCACAATTCTATTATTTCTTATCCTTCTCTGCATCTCAATTATCACATACATTCTATTCTCCCCCATTTTTATTGAGTCTGGAAAATTGAAAACAAAAGCACTATATCAATTTCCTCTGATAATATTTCCATACTTCATTGAAATCAGATCTCTTCTCAGAAAAGATGGTTTCTGACTTGTGCTCAGGTTAATTTTGAAAAAAGAAAAAGAAAAATCCAATAATCATTATCTGTTTTCTTTTTTACTGTGTTTTCAACCTTCCAGCCATTCACTCAGTTGAGATTTTAGATAATATAAATTTCGTTGGCTTCCAACTGTAAGCTTTTCTTCTCAAAAAAATGAGTTGTAAGAAAACAAATTTAAAGTGATATTTGAAGAGGTCTCTAAAGCTTTGTGGTTTCTATAACAATAAACATTATTTCCCATTATGTACAAAACTCTATACTAAGAGCAATGCATTTAGCATCTCATTGAATCCTTAAAATATTATTTTGATGCAAGATGAAGAAAACGGGGCTCAAAGCAGTCACATAATTTATCCTAAGTCAAGGGATTAGTATGAGAAGTCCTGTGAAAGAATAGGATCTTTGCATTACGTGTTAAATATCATTGATGCTGAAAAAATAATTAAGACCTGTCTTTTTTTTTTTTTTACTAAAAACAAGCTCACTTTCAGTCCAAGAGTTATTTTGTCTATTATACAATTAAACATGAATATGGAAATGTTTAGCTGCAGCTTGGGAATCAATCAAAAAACCTCAGCTGCAGGTACAGATACAAAGCTCTTGTGATATTTCCCACTTAATGTAGAACCGGGGAGACCACAGACCAGGAGATATTGGTATAGTCTGACCGGTCTCTTAGTGGTTCTGCCCAAGCGGGCTTTCAGGGCCACTGATAATTCTGCCTGTTTGAGAATTACCTCCTACCTTGCAAATGAACCTCCTTCATAAGCTAATGATTTTTAACAGGAGAGGCTTGCAAAATCTTTAATCACCAAACAATGAAAACCTTCAAATGAATAAGCTAAAAGTTTTCCATAAGGTCCTAAAAACCAAAATTCACAATCTAAACACAAAATTATAAATCTCTTCTTCCCATTTTTTTCATTCACCACAGACATTGGGAGGAGAAGGAGATATGAGTTCTTCACTCTCTGCTCCTCTTTTAACCTCAATAAATTCTACAGAATGAAGTGTTCTAAGAACAGAAAGCAAAGTACCCAGGAACTAAAACATTGTAAATATAATACAAGTGAAGACTTTAAAAAGAAACAGGAAATACCCTAGAAGTGAGTGATAGCAATGTACATGGAGGTGGGGAACTCATCTGACATGTACTGTGTATGTTGTTTAAGACTTTAAGACATTCTGTTTCTTGGCTTTTCTATCTTAAAATAAGAAGCCATATCTACATATTTTTATATTTATTGAACAAATGTGTGTGTGTGTGTGTGTGTGTAAGAGATGTGCTTGGTGTGGTGAAGACCCAAAACTTAATAAATGCATGAGGTAATACTTACCTATATATCTATAATATATCTATAATAAGAGGTCTAAGGTAATTAAGTACAAAAGTTCAGTGACTGTCTTATGTTTTCTTCAATCCAGTATTCCTTCTCTTTTATTTCGTTAACTGAACACCCCATTTTCCGCAGGAGAACTATGGGACTCCTTGTTATGCAGGCCACCCATCCTCAACACCCAAGGTGAGGGGCTTGATTTCAGCCAGTTCAATAACACACTGTCTCCAGAGGTTTTAAGTTTTAATGGACTGACACAAATTTGGGAAACGATCAGCCTTGAGTATTTCCAAGGAGGAACAACCCTGCAGACACTCCCACTATATCCTTATTCCCTGGGTATCCAGTCCACCTCTTCCTCTCTACTATCAGTTCAGTTCAGTTTAGTCACTCAGTCATACCTGACTCTTTGCAACCCTGAGGACTGCAGCATACCAGGCTTCCCTGTCCATCACCAACTCCTTGAGATGGCCCAAACTCATGTCTATCAAGTTGGTGATGCCATCCAACCACCTCATCCTCTGGCATCCCCTTTATCCCCTGTCTTCAATCTTTCCCAGCATCAGAGCTTTTGCCAATGAGTTAGTTCTTTGCATCAGGTGGCCAAAGTATTGGAGTTTTAGCTTCAACATCAGTCCTTCTAGTGAATATTCAGGACTGATTTCCTTTAGGATTGACTGATTTGGTCTCCTTGCTATCCAAGGGTCTCTCAAGAGTCTTTTCCAACACCACAGTTCAAAAGCATCAATTCTTCGGCACCCAGCTTTCTTTATGGTCCAACTCTCGCATCCATACACGATTACTGGGAAAACCATAGCTTTGACTATATGGACTTCTGTAGGCCAAGTAATGTCTCTGCTTTTCAATATGCTTATCTATGTTGGTCATAGTTTTTCTTCCAAGGAGTAAGCATCTTTTAATTTCATGACTTCAGTCACCATCTGCAGTGATTTTAGAACCCAAGAAAATAAAGTCTGTCAGTATTTCCATTGTTTCCCCACCTATTTGCCATGAAGTGATGGGACGGGATGCCAGTTTTTTGAATGTTGAGTTTTAAGCCAGGTTTTTCACTCTCCTCTTTCACTTTCATCAAGAGGCTCTTTAGTTCCTCTTCACTTTCTGCCATAAGGGTGGTGTCATCTGCATTTCTGAGATTACTGATATTTCTCTCTGCAGTCTTGATTCTGGCTTGTGCTTCATCCAGCCCGGCACTTTGCATGATATACTCTGCATATAAGTTAAATAAACAGGGGGACAATACACAGCCTTGACATACTCCTTTCCCAGTTTGAAACTAGTCCATTGTCTTGTTCTAACTGTTGCTTCTTGGTCTAAGAAATACAGATTTCTCAAGAAGCAGGTAAGGTGGCCTGGTATTCCCATCTCTTTAAGAGTTTTCCACAGTTTGTTGTGATCCACACAGTCAAAAGCTTTAGTGCGCTTAATGAAGCAGAAGTAGATGTTTGTCTGGAATTCTCTTACTTTTTCTATGATCCAACAGTTGTTGGCAATTTGATCTCTGATTTCTCTACCTAAATCTAGCTTGAACATCTGGAAGTTCTCAGTTCACATACTATTGAAGATTAGCTTGGAGAATTTTGAGCATTGCTTCGCTAGTGTGTGAGAGGAATGCAATTAATCTTTCCTTTTTGACCTAATTGAGAAGCAGAATCTGTTGCCCATGACCAAAACATCCTACATGACATGATAAAAGAAGTGAGATTAAATGGTCTAAGAACACTGAAGAGAGTTATTTGTGGTTAAAAGGATTAGAAAAGACTCCATGGATAAGTTGGCATTTTAGTTAATCCCTGAAAAATAGCTAGGATTTGGATATGAAAAAAATAGAAGGAAAATGGTGTCTTAAGTAGAATAATCGTGTGACCAAAGATATGGAGGCAGGAAATTTTAAAGAATGGTAAAGGATATTTCAAAGAGTTTCTATGACAGATACAGAAACTATGTAAGAGGAATAAATAACAAGTCTGAAAGACAGAAAACCAAATTGGGAAATGCCAGATTCTTAAAATATTCTAAAAAAAAGTAAAACCTAACATTACATTACAAGTTTAGAAGGTGACTTTTCACCATCATATTAGCATATCAAGAGCTCTCAGATGTCCTTCCTTAAAGAAACCACTTCAGATGTCTTGGACAAGCAATTCCCAAACTTACATGGCCACGGGACTATTTTTTCTCAGGGTGGTGACGCTCAGTCACTAAGTCATGTCCAGCTCTTTGCAACCCCATGGACTGTAGCCCGCAAGGCTACTCTGTCCATGTTATTTCCCAGGCAAAAATACTGGAGTGGATTGCCATTCCCTTCTCCAGGGCATCTTCTTGACCCAGGGATCAAACCAGCATCTCCTGCATTGGCAGGTGAGTTGTTTACCACTAAGCCACCTAGGAAGCCTGTTTTTTTCTCATAATACATAGCAATTTGAGGAAAACTGGCATAAGGTTTCACTTTCCTTCCATTCTTAAGTTTCATCAAATGGACATCCACTGAACTCTATTTTTACTGTACGTATATTTACTATTATTATTAATTAAATATTGGTCTGTCTGAGTCCTTGATGTAATTACATTCTACATCGTGTTCTTAACCTAAGTGACCTTGTGTTCCCCTGTGAGGCTGTCTGGAAAGTTCCATCTCTGTGATGTGACAATGAGATGAACGTGATGTCCACCTGGTGGTCAGTCAGCTAGAGAAGAAGCTGCTTGGATGTCAGACACCTTGCTGTTGGCACAGAGAGAGAAGAAGAAAGGATCCATCCTGGATATTCAGAGACTCTTCAGGGACAGAGAGAGTGTGGACTCTCCACAGAGTTGTGGAGGATCTGGTTCCACCAGTCACTTTACCAGCTCCCTGATCTCAGGCAAATTACCCTGGGGAGGCCTTCTCCTCTACAGAATGGGAGCAATGTTATGCCCCCATGGTGCTTTGCTGTTGTTGTTGTTCAGTCACTAACTTGTGTCCAACTCTGTGACCCCATGCATTTCTGCACACCAGGCTCTCCTGTCCTTCACCATCTCCCAGAGCTTGTTCAAACTCATGTCCATTGAGTCAGTGATGCCATCCAACCATCTCATCCTCTGCCCCTCCCTTCTCCTCCTTCCATCAATCTTTCCCAGCTTGAGGATCTTTTCCAATGAATTGGCTTTGCATCCAGTGGCCAAAGTGCTTTGGAAAGGTTAAAAGAATTCATGAACATAAAGCTACTGATACATACTAAGTTCTCATTTCTTTTGTCCTAGGGATGTGGAACAATGAGCAAGGATCAGAAAGTTCAATACATGGGCTAGTTTCTATCATTTGGGAGTCAGACCACCACCCAATTCAGTATCAGTGATTACAGAATGATATACTTGGTTATTCAAGAAGATTCTGAGCCTTTAATAGGTTTTGTAATGTTACTCAGGGAGGAAAGAATGAATTTATTAAGGAATATTGTCTTTGAGCACTGGTTAAGCACTCAGCCTTTTCCATAATATTTTACTCAGGTGAGACTTTCAGCTCATTGCCCAGACATCTAATAATAACTTAATTAATGCTACTATGAAATGAAAATAATTTATAGATGAAACTGAGTATAAAAGAAAATAACTTGCAAAGATCATTTTCTTGAAGAATAGAATCAAGAAACCAATTCCCAGTGTGGTTAGAGGCAGTTCGGGCAAAAGATTTTACACAATAAATTAAGAAATCTCTTCAAGATTTTTAATATTTGCCAATTTCAGACATGAGAAATAATATTTCAGTCATATTACTTTAGGAATTATTGGCGTGATCTGCATTCTAAGAAGGAAAAGGCTGTCGGTGGTAAAAACTAATCAAATTACAGTTCCTTCCGGAGGCACAAAGGACATCAGATTAAATGTTTGCTTTTCTCGCATGGTCCTAAATTATTACAACCATTTTGTTTTAGTCATTTTCCAACAGGAATGGGTTTTTTGTTTTTTACTTTTTTGTTGAAGTATAATTGATTTACAATGTTGTTTTAGTTTAAAGCGTACAGCACAAGTGATTTGGTTATACATACATATGCGTCTTTTCTTTTTCAGATTCTTTTCCCTTTTAGATTATTATGAAATATCTAGCTCCCTGTGCTATACAGTATGTCCTTATTGATTATCTGCTTTATAAATAGTAGGTGCATATGTTTATCACAGAGTCCTAATCACTTATGAACTTATATACAAAGCAGAAACAGAGCCATAGACATAGGAAACAAATATATGATCACCAAAGGAGAAGGCTGTGCTGTTCTGTGCTGCGCTTAGATGCTCAGTTATGTCCAACTCTTTCTGACGCCATGGACTGCAGCCCTCCAGGTTCCTCTCTCCATGGGGATTCTCCAGGCAAGATAACTGGAGTGGGTTGCCATGCTCTCCTCCAGGGGATCTTCCCAGGATCAAACCCAGTTCTTCCACATTGCAGGCAGATTCTTCACCATCTAAGCCACCAGGGAAGTGGGGAGAGATAAATTACAAGCAGGAATGGTGTTTTTTTAAATATTTACTTATTTGGCTGTCCCAGGTTTTAGTTGCAGCATATAGGGTATAGTTCCCTGATCAGAGATGGAACTCGTAGCCCCCTACATTCCAAACACAGATTTTTAACCACTAGACCACCAGGAAGTCCTAAATAGGAATAGTTCAAAAGGAAGAAAAAAAACAAGGCCACAGTTGTATTGTAGGGAAGGTACATTTCTGAGAAATCCCTTGACGATTTATTTGTCTAACTTCCCCCATTGTTACCTAACAGCGAGTCTCAGAGCTAAGCTGTGGGATTTCTCTTGATCCCCACTCTGTCTCTTGATCCCAGAGCACCTCTAGCCTCATCCTCAGTCCCCTCAACCTCAGTCTTGAGGATGCCCAAGCTCCCAATGGAGCAATTGCTCTTTTAGGGTTTGAATTATAAGAGCACCAGCCGAAGCTCCTGCCACTGTGACTTATGAACTGACGTCTCTCCTGTGAGATCTTCCAGGTGAGAGATTAAGAAAGAGAAACCGTCTTTCTGTGAATCCCCAGGGTGGATAATGAAACTGTTGAAAGTTGGTGATGGTAAAGCCTGCCTGGAATTATAGGTGTTTAACATTTTTCACTTTCTTTCCCAAACAATGTTATAAATTCATTCATGGATTTGACTGATGTTCAGGTAATGACAGATGAATTGATCATTTTTTCCTCTGATGAAATTTTTCCTTTTCTTTCAGTATTATAATTCTTGCCAGGGATTATGTTTTTCTCAATAGAAATAATCTTCTCCTCTTCAATAAAACAGTTTTTAAGTTTTTTTCACAGATATTATCAGTAAGTTCCAGAAAATTTGTTTGCCAACTTAAATGAAGAATATCTTTGAATGAGTTTAGATTTTTCCATCATCTAAAAATTAGTACATATTTGTGCTAACAGTTAATGACATTAATAACATTTAAAGAAGAACTCAGCCTCAGTTCAGGGGATTCTCATGCAACCAGAATAAAAAGAGGTACAAAATTAAAAAGAGGATGAAAAATGAATGAGGCAATAATTATGAAGGATTTCCAGCAGAGTTGCCTGGACCACAAACTCCTTTATAATAATACCTATCATGTCTCATTCATTTCTGGGCCCTCAGTTCCTAAGAATGGGTAAACTCTAATTAATTCAAAGCCCATTGCACTGAATTTAGCTAATAGAACCCACAACACACATATGCAAGTGCATATTTATTCAAAATAATGTTTGGATACACTGGAAGTCACCAGTGAAATATGCATAAAGTAGAATGAGTGAACAGGAAATAGTGAAACAATTGACCTCTGTCTATCTTCTGTTTTCCCACTTTTGATAGAGATTTTTTCAATACATAGAGCATTTTTCTCTTAACCATTACTCTAAAATGCAAAGTAAAGATGCAGAATTCAATGCAAAGTGACCCTTACCCTTGGTCTCAGGAAAGCAAGAGCTGTCAGTGAGCCCTAAAAGCCAACAGAGACCATTTAACCTGGCCTGTCATTTCCTGTGGAAAACTTACAACAGCCAGGCGAGCCTGTCAGCTCTTGGAGAAGGCTAAATGTTTTGCAGAATCTGATTTTAAGGTGTTTAGAGATGCCAAAATTCTGTGACTCAAACACAAGTGACCTGCAGGCTGACCCAGCTTATGAATCATCTCTCTGTTCCTGGGAGGGCTCTATCTAACTGGATGATGCTGGAGAGCTGAGTAAGGAGGGGCTGAAGGCTCACTGAAGATACATCACCAAACCAACCACTGTGTCTCTATTAGTGATGCAGACTTAGATGCACATGACTAGTATAAATTATTGCCTGGAAAGCAAAAAAAAAAAAAAAAAAAAAAAACACAAAAAACACCCACATCCATCTGACCAGGATTTTATTCCCCAGGTAGAACAACCTACCTTGATGAGATAGAGAAAATAAAAGGCAAATGAGTAAAATGTCAGGACTGTCTCAGCCACAGCCCAATAGCCTCTAATAAGCAAAAGAATCAAGTTATTGAAATGTTTAGTCTTTTAAATAAAACACCATTCTTTCTGTAATAATGCTACATTTATTTTTATTTGAAATACCTATGAAGAAAAATGCTTTGCATTTTACCTTATTTATTGTATTGCATATAGCTCCAATACGCTGGTCACCTGATGCAAAGAGCCAACACATTGGAAAAGACCCTGATGCTGGGAAAGATTGGGGGCAGGAGGAGAAGGGGGCAACAGAGAATGAGATGGTTGGATGGCAACACGGACTCAATGGACATGGGTTTGAGCAAACTCTGGGAGATAGAGGAGAACAGGGATGCCTGGTGTGCTGCAGTTCATGGAGTCACAGAGAGTCAGACACAACTTAGCAACTGAACAACAACAACAAATGTAGAGAAACAAGAAGAAGAGTGCATTGCAAGTATTAGGCCAGGAATTAGGAATGCATGGCTACATATTACTTCTGTAATCTATATGTTACAATACCTAAAAGAGTAAGAAAATAGAAGACTTCTCCAATGGTCCAGTGGTTAAGACCTTACCTTCCAAAGCAGGATGTATGGGTTTTATCCCCAGTTGGAGCTAAGATCCCACATGTTTCATGGCCAGAAAACCAAAACATAAAACAGAAACAATATTGCAACAAATTCATTAAAGACTTTAAAAATGGTTCACATCAAAAACAATCTTAAAAAAAATAAATATAATAAAAAGAGTAAGGAGCTCTGGATCTGCAAGGAAAGAGAGAGATGAACAATAACACACATCTTGTTTTGCTCACAAACCAGCATAGTGTGAAAAAGTGCTTATTTCCAGAGGATCACAATTGTGTAATTACATGTATCTTTAAATAAAATTTGACTTTTCTTACTCAACTTTTATAACATGCAAAATAAAAATTGAAAAGCTATTACACACATAGGCCTGGCATATGGTGGGTAATCAATAATCATTGTTAAAAGAATGGATTATTTTCTTACCATGTTCAGCAAGAGAGCATATATGAGCCTTAGACATTTATAACTGAAATGAACAGAAACATATCATTGAGTCATCTAATGTGTGTGGCTGGGTGTTTGTGTGTGTGTGCGTGTTTAGTCATGTCTGACTCTTTGTAACTCCGTGGGCTCTAGCCCACCAGGCTCCTCTGTTCATGGAATTTTCCAGACAAGAATGCTAGAATGGGTTACCATTCCCTTCTCCAGGATATATTCCTGACCCAGGGATTGAAACTGCATCTCTTGTGTCTTCTACAAGGGCAGGCAAATTCTTTACCACTGGACCACCTGGGAAGTCATTCATAAGGATCTTCTTATGTAGCAATCTAAAAGCCAGAAAAGAACTGACTCATTGGAAAAGGCCCTGATGCTGGGAAAGATTGAAGGCAGGAGGAAAAGGGCACAACAGAGGATAAGATAGTTGAATGACATCACCAACTCAATGGACATGAGCTTGTGCAAGTTCCAGGAGTTGGTGATGGACAGGGAAGCCTAGCATGCTGCAGTCCACGGGGTCGCAAAGAGTCAGACCTGACTGAGCAACTGAACTGATATTGAAATCCATTAATTCTAGACCATTGCAGTTAATAAAACTTAATCTGAATAAAAACATAAAAATATCTACAATAAAGAAATGTATAGAAACTATGGGTTAGATTGCTTTACCATTATTTGGACCAAAGGTGAAATCTTTGCATATAGATTTTGTAGAAAAATCTTCTTTTAATAATACAGGATGTCTCTAAAACTATTCTGCATTAAGAGTATAGGTAGAATCTTTATCCTTAATAAAATTTGGAAATCTATTTGCTTATTTATTTTAAGGAGTTAATTGTAACATAAATAATTTCAGCATTAATTTCTGTTAACTTTTACATGAGCTATCTTCTAAACATCTACATCTATTAAGTTGTTGAGTCATGGGTTGAATAGTGGTAAATAGTGTTCGTTTTTATTTTCATCCAGTCAAGTCAGAAACAATACAACAGAATGTGTTTATATTCAGTCAAGTCAGAAACAACACAACAGAATGTGTTTATATCCAACAGGAACCGAATAAATAAATCACAACCATCAGGTACAATATACCAATCCAGAGGATGCTCCCTGTGACAAAGGGATGATTAACGTTTCACCTCTGTGAATTAGAACAGACCCACCAAATGGCCCATTACACAGGCTTACTGCAAAATCAAATTCAGTGCTTACAGTTACTCATCTTTAAAATAGCAAGATAATTATCAGAGAAAATTAGCAAGGAGACCTACCTATAGTTTCCAGTTTTTATGATATTTATACCCTAAAAACCTAAGATTCCACAATTTTAAGCATGCGTGCATGCATGCTAAGTCACTTTAGTTGTGTCAGACTCTTTGCGAACCTAAGAACTATAGCTCTCCAGGTTCCTTTCTCCACGGAATTCTCTAGGCAAGAATACTGGAATGGGTTGACATTTCTTCCTCCAGGGGATCTTCCTGACCCAGGGATTGAACCCACTCCTGTGTCTCCTGAATTGGCAGGCAGATTCTTCACCACTGCTCTAACTGAGAAGCCTTGTATGAATGCTAATCAGTTTTATGAACATATCTATAAATAGTCTACATGTGTCCCTCTGTTTTGATCAAGGCATCTGCACCTGAACTGAAACACAGGTCCACACGGATGCCCCCATTCTAGTCCAGTTCCCAGGGACCATCCAAGCCTCCTCCCCTGCTTCTCTGCAACCTCCCCCTCCGACAGTGAGATGCCTGGTCTCCATCATTTCCCATCACTTGCTTAATTGTTCTATTCCAGCATTTGTGTAGTGGTTTCAGATTTTAACATTATATTTTAAGACAAAACAAAACTGTGGTAGCCAAGGCCATTCTTGAAGTCTGTTTATCTTTCCTTCTTAGAATAAAGGATTCTGTCCTAACTACTTATAAGAAATATTTTATGCACTTAAGGAAATTAAAATCCTGTTAAGAGGAGTAACTGGGAATGGACTTTAGTTTTCCCTTCTGTTCACATGAATTATTATTAATATTGCTACACAGAAGTGAAGAGGAAAATAGATAAGCCAACTTCTCATCCATGATTTTTGTGCCCAGAGAGAAATTATGCTCCCAGTTTACCTTAAGAGAAATTTAATATTGAATGAAGAGTCCAGCCTTAATCCAGCAGACATGAAGACTCCTTAACTGTAGAAGACAGTTTATTTTTTTCTAATTTATTAAAATATAATTGATTTATAATATTTTGTAAGGCAGTTTCTTTTATTCCCAGCATCACTGAGCAGTCCTGATGTCATTTAATATATGTATGCTCTCTTCTGGGGACTGTTATGCATAAAATTGGCCTTTTGGCATTTAGGCCTTTAATCCATTTTTAATTCATCTTTGTGTATGGTGTTAAAAGTGTTCTAATTTCAATTTGTTACATGTAGCTGTCTAGCTTTCCCAGCACCATTTATTGAAGAGACTCTCTTTCTTCCATTGTGTAGTCTTAACTCCTTTGTTGCAGATTAATTGACCACAGGTGTGTGGGTTTATTTCTGGGCTTTCTATCCTGCTCCATTGAGCTACATTTCTGTTTTTGTGCCTGTACCATACTGTGGTACATATATACAATGGAATACTACTCAACCATTAAAAAGAATTAAGTAATGCCATTTGCAGCAACGCGGTTGGACATGGAGATTATCATACTGAGTGAAGTAAGACAAAGATAAACATTATATGACATCACTTATATGTGAACTCCAGGAGTTGGTAATGGACAGGGAGGCCTGGGGTGCTGCGATTCATGGGGTCGCAAAGAGTTGGACACAACTGAGCGACTGAACTGAACTGATATGTGGAATCTGAAAAAAATGATACAAATGAACTTATTAAGAAACAGAAATAGACTCATAAACTTAGAGAATGAACTTATGGTTACCAGAGGGGAACAGTGGGGGGATGGATACATTGGGAATTTGGGATGGATATGTACACACTGCTATATTTAAAATAAATAACCAACAAGGACCTACTGTATAGCACAGGGATCTCTACTCATTATTCTGTGATGACCTAAATGGGGAGGAAATCCATAAAGGGAGAATATATGTACACATATAGCTGATTCACCTTTCTGTACAGCAAAAACTAACACAACATTGTAAAGCAACCATACTCCAATAAAATTAATTTAAAAATAAATAAAAAGCAAAAACTGGCTTGTGCTTCCAACCATTTCCCAGATCCTTACTGACGATACTTGAGATAAAATGAATCTCTATTCGGTTGTAAATGATACTTACAATGATAAGAAATGTGTTGGTTATCAATGTCAGCATCCAGTACAGACACATCTCAGAGTCCAGACCACTGTGATAAAGCAATATTGCAGTGAAACCAGTCACACACATCTTTGGTTTCCGAGTACGCACAAAAGTTATATTTACACTATACAGTAGCTACCAGGTGTTCAAAAAGTCAGCTAAGCATCTAAAAAACAATGTAGGTATCTTCATTAAAAACATTTTATTGCTGAAACATGCTAACCATCATCTGAGCCTTCAGTGAGTGAAGATAGTAACATCAAAGATCACCGATTACAGACCTCCACAGCATGTATAACAATAATTTTAAAATTTGAGATACTGTAAGAATTACCAAAATGTGACTCAAAGACATGAAATGACCAAATGCCATTGGAAAAATTGGCCCAGTAGACTTATTTGATACAGAGTTGTCAGAAACCTTTAATTTATTTAAAGAAAAAAAAAGGAATATCTCCAAAGCCCAATAAAATGAAGTGTATCTGTGTTCCTACTGCCATCACAAACTGGTCAAGCCCAGATGTTCCCAAGCAGTCCATCCATTACATATCATATTCCTGTGTTCTCTGCAAATGGAAGCTTTTGCAATAAATAGAAATGCACATGTCAAACTATTCTCTCCAAAGAGTATAATTTAAATTTCATGAAGAAAGTTCTCAAAAGGATGAAAGAAAAATGTTACTCTAGTTTTGAAAAATAAAGCCTTTCTACCTTTAAAGTAACATATGGTACAATCAGAGAGCTTCACTTTTACACAGAGGACAAGAAAATCAATATTATTATTAAGTATAACAAGTGCTTATTTTCTGTTTGATAGTTTAACTGAAAAAGAAAAAAAGCCTACTCTTTCATAGCAAAGAACCAAGCAACTATAAAGTGAAGAAATGAAATGTAATTATAATTTGCTAACAGTGAGTAGCATTGAAACTCATTAAAATTACCTTTCTGGAAGACTAGGAAAGGTCAATGAAAGAAAAGTCAGGTATTTAGCTAAGCATTATGAAATGCAAGCATACAATTTTGGCTAACTCTCATGTTTTTCTCTATATTACAACCAATTACCTTAATAGATCTTTTTGTACTGGGCTATGATTTTTAAAGGAAATTAAAGCATTAAACAATTGTCCCCAAAACTGTTTATTCCAGATATCACACTTGTCTTCAATTCAACAGGGTCCCTGATGCAGAAAACTAGGATCAACGAGAAGACTTTGAAATTTTATCTGCAGACCTCTTGGCCACTTGCTGATACCACAGCCATCTTTGCTTCCATGGTTTATTTGGAATCCCAACTGGAAGTATCAATAAAGGTGGGAAGAAGCAATGTTGATCCTTCTTACAGACTGAAGCACCAGCATTGCACAGACCTCTGAGTGTTAACAAGGATTCTGTAGATATACAAAGTGGTTATTTCTCAATAAAAATGGGAGGATTTCCACACCGGCCAAATACAACATGGAATGAGTTGATCTTATAGATAACTGGCTTTAAAACTTTACCAAATAGTACTATTGGAAGCAATACCTGTTGAGCAATTTTCCCCAGCATTTTATTATAAGAGTGTTCAAATTTACTGATAAATTTAAAAAATACCATAGAGCTTTTTGTCTGTTTCTGTCGCTTGTGGCTGGCCAGTTGTTTCAGAAATCCATTGAAAAGGCTATTCTTCCGCCTTTGAACTGCTTCTACAACTTTAGCAAAGAATCAGTTGGACAAATTTGTGTGGATCTGTTTCTGGGTTCTGTGTTCTGAGCCACTGATCTGTGTCTGTCCTTCCACAATCCCACATATTCTTGACTACAGTAGCTCTACAGTTAAGTCTTAATATCAAGTAAAGTGATTTAACCCACCTTATTTTTATAAAGGTTGTTTTAAATATTCTAAGGCTTGTGTTTTTCATATAAATTTAAGAAAAAGCTTGTATAAATTTCAAAAACAGAGCCTTTCTGTGATTTTTTAAAAGAATTGTGCTATAACTTTGGGGAGAGTGTACATATTTATTCTGTTGCATCTTCTAGTCTGTAAATATGACATGTCTCTCCATCAGGTCTTTGATTCTTTTCATTAGTATTTTGCAATTTATCTTATATCCTGTTACCTTGCTGAATTCACTTATTTGTTCTTATAGTGTTTTGATAAAATCCTTGCAATTATCATTTCTATTAAATTTTATTGACGAATAGTTGCTTTACAATGTTGTATTAGTTTCTGCTGTACAGCAAAGTGAATCAGCTATAGGTAGTATACATATATTTCCTTACTTTTGGATTTCTTTCCCATTTTGGTCACTAAAGAACATTGACTCAAGCTTACTGTGTTGTACAGTAGGTTCTCATTAGTTATCTATTTTATATACAGTATCAATAGTGCATATGTGTCAACCCCAATCTCCCCCTTCATCCCACCCCACTCCCATCCCCTTTGACACCTTTGTTCTCTACATTTGTGCTCTATTTCTGCTTTGCAAATAAGATCATCTATACCACTTTTCTAGATTCCACATATAGGCGTTAAGGAACATTTCATGCAAAGATGGGCTCGATAAAGGACAGAAATGGTATGGACCTAACAGAAGCAGAAGATATTAAGAAGAGATGGCAAGAATACACAGAAGAACTGTACAAAAAAGATCTTCACGACCCAGATAATCATGATGGTGTGATCACTGACCTAGAGCCAGACATCCTGAAATGTGAAGTCAAGTGAGCCTTAGAAAGCATCACTACGAACAAAGCTAGTGGAGGTGATAGAATTCCAGTTGAGCTATTCCAAATCCTGAAAGGTGATGCTGTGAAAGTGCTGTACTCAATATGCCAACAAATTTGGAAAACTCAGCAGTGGCCACAGGACTGGAAAAGGTCAGTTTTCACTCCAATCCCAAAGAAAGGCAATGCCAAAGAATGCTCAAACTACCATGCAATTGCACTCATCTCACATGCTAGTAAAGTAATGCTCAAAATTCTCCAAGCCAGGCTTCAGCAATATGTGAACCGTGAACTTCCTGATGTTCAAGCTGGTTTTGGAAAAGGCAGAGGAACCAGAGATCAAATTGCCAACATCTGCTGGATCATGGAAAAAGCAAGAGAGTTCCAGAAAAACATCTATTTCTGCTTTACTGACTATGCCAAAGCCTTTGACTGTGTGGATCACAATAAACTGTGGAAAATTCTGAAAGAGATGGGAATACCAGACCACCTGACCTGCCTCTTGAGAAATTTGTATGCAGGTCAGGAAGCAACAGTTAGAACTGGACATGGAACAACAGACTGGTTCCAAATAAGAAAAGGAGTTCGTCAAGGCTGTATATTGTCACCCTGCTTATTTAACCTATATGCAGAGTACATCATGAGAAACACTGGACTAGAAGAAACACAAGCTGGAATCAAGACTGCCAGGAGAAATATCAATCACCTCAGATATGCAGACGACACCAGCCTTATGGCAGAAAGTGAAGAGGAACTAAAAAGCCTCTTGATGAAGGTGAAAGAGGAGAGTGAAAAAGTTGGCTTAAAGCTCAACATTCAGAAAATGAAGATAATGGCATCCGGTCCCATCCCTTCATGGGAAATAGACGGGGAAACAGTGGAAACAGTGTCAGACTTGATTTTTGGGGGCTCCAAAATCACTGCAGATGGTGACTGCAGCCATGAAATTAAAAGACGCTTACTCCTTGGAAGGAAAGTTATGACCAACCTAGATAGTGTATTCAAAAGCAGAAACATTACTTTGCCAACAAAGGTTCGTCTAGTCAAGGCTATGGTTTTTCCTGTGGTCATGTATGGATGTGAGAGTTGGACTGTGAAGAAGGCTGAGCGCTGAAGAATTGATGCTTTTTTTTTTTTTTTTTTTCCATTTCTGTACAGCTGTTAGACAGAGGAGCCAACTACACTTCATCCCACACAACTTTCATTTGTACAAGAAAGAGCCTTGAAACATAGTGATAGTGCTCTGGCCTTCTCTCCACCTCACTAAACTCCACCCACATCAGCTGATTTGCTGGCCCTTAAATATTACGTGAATACTCGTACTTCCTTGACCAGCATTTTCTGTTCCAGAGAATTGATGCTTTTGAAGTGTGGTGTTGGAGAAGACTCTTGAGAGTCCCTTGGACTGCAAGGAGATCCAACCAGTCCATTCTGAAGGAGATCAGTCCTGGGATTTCTTTAGAAGAAATGATGCTAAAGCTGAAACTCCAGTCCTTTGGCCACTTCATGCGAAGAGTTGACTCACTGGAAAAGACTCTGATGCTGGGAGGGATTGGGGGCAAGAGGAGAAGGGGACGACAGAGGATGAGATGGCTGGATGGCATCACTGACTCGATGGACGTGAGTCTGAGTGAACTCCGGGAGTTGGTGATGGACAGGGAGGCCTGGCGTGCTGCGATTCATGGGGTCGCAAAGAGTCGGACACGACTGAGCGACTGATCTGATCTGATACTATATTTGTTTTCCTCTTTCTGACTTACTTCACTCTGTATGACAGGCTGTAGGTCCACCCACATCTTTGCAAATGATCTGATCTCAAACCATGAAAAGTCATGGAGAAACCTTAAATTCACATGACTGAAAGAATAAAGTCCTTCTGAAAAGTTTGCACACATTTTGATTCCAACAACTGTGTGTCTCCCCTTATCTGGGACAGGGCCAGAAGGTAAAGCCAAGACCCCCAGTGGATGCCTGCAACCATGGCAAGTACAGAAGCTTAAGTGCACTATGTTCTATCCTATAAATACATGCATATGATAAAGTTTAATTTATAAATTATGCACTATAGGAGCTTAACAATACAATAATAAAATAGAATAATAAAATTATGTGAATGTAGTTTCTCTCTTCCTCTTAATACCTTATTGTGCAAATTTACTGCCTTTTCCATCTTAACCAAGCACTTATCATACACTGTGGGCTTCCCTTGTAGCTCAGTCGGTAAAGAATCTGCCTGCAGTGCAGAAGACCAGGGTTCAATCCCTGGGTTGGAAAGATCCCCTGGAGAAGGAAATGGCAACCCACTCCAGTATTGTTGCCTGGAAAATCTCATGGACAGAGAAGCCTGGTGGCCTGCAGTCCTTGGGGTCTCAAAGAATCGAGCATGACTGAGTGACTAACACTTACTTATCATACACTGTGACAGTAACTTTTGCAGTTCAAGATGCAACTGTAAAACCAGCACAAATTTCTTTTTCTTTGTTTATAATCACATAGATAGAAAATTAATTCTTACCATAGTTCTTAGTAACCCCAGCATATAATTTTTTTTCTTTCCCCATGAAGTCAAGAACTTTCACCTTCTCATTAAAGGAAGTACTTTATGTCTTCCCTCTAGGATATTCAAATTATCAGCATCACTACTTTTATGCTTTGGGGCTGTTATTAAGTAAAATAAGGGTGACTTGAAGACAAGCCCTGCGATACCTTGACAGAGGATCTAAGAATCCAGATGCCTACTAAGTGGCTAATGTGCAGATCTGCTGGACAAAGGGATGATTCATGTCCAGAGTGGAATGGAGCAAGAATTCATCACACTGATCAGAACAGCACCCAATTTGAAACTTATAAATTATTTCTGGCATTTTTTCTTTTAATATTTTCAGATGAGGGTTACCATAGGAAATGAAACTGTTGATAAGGGAAGTTCTGGAAAAGGTGGAAAGTATGGAGACAGTAAAAAAATCAGTATTGCCACAGCTTAGTAGAGAAGAAGAGATGAATCAGTGGGATACAGAGGAGTTTTCAGGCAGTGAAACACAATAATAGTGGACACATGTCTTCATACATGGGATCAAACCCACAGCCTGTACAAGAGTGAGCCCTAAGGTAAACTATAGGCTATGGATGATTACATGTCAGGGTAGATTCATCCTTTGTAACAAACCTACCCTTTGGTGGGAATGTTGATGATGGTGGAGATTATGCATGTGTGGCCTTCATAGAAATGGCAAGGATATCAAAGCAGTCAATCCTAAAGGAAATCAACCCTGAATATTCATTGGAAGGACTGATGCTGAAGCTCCCAGACTTTGGCCACCTGATGCAAAGAGTTGACCCATTGGAAAAGACTCTGATGCTGGGAAAGATTGAAGGTAGGAGGAAAAGGAGATGACAGAGGATGAGACGGTTAGGTGGCATCACTGATGCAGTGGACATGAGTTTGAGTAAGCTCCGGGAGACAGTGAAGGACAGGGAAGCCTGGTGTGCTACAGTCCACGGGATCACAAAAGTCGGACACGACTGAGCAACTAAACAACAACAATGTATATGGAGGGCAGGGAGGATTTCAGATACTCTCTTCTCCTTTGCTTTGAAACTAAAACTACTTTAAAGAAAAAGGAAAAAAAAAAAAAGAAAGTCTATTTAAAAAAGATTTCAACTCTTACCCAAGATTTCTCAAACCAGAATTCTTATTGTGAAGCCCTAAGGCCTGAAATTCTTAAAGCACTGTGATTCTGATCATCATCCTGGTTTGGAAATGACAGGACAATGATGCCATTGAAGATGAAAGTAATCAACTAAAAATTGTGAAAGGCTCAAGCAGAAATTGTAATGAGGAAACTAGGGCAAGATAAAGGGCAATGGTTTAAGGAAAATGGATCCCCAAAAATCTCACTGTGCATTTTCATCCATATCTGAGTCATGTTCAGAATGTGTATGCCAAGTGACCTTTCTCAAAGTTATTAAGAGAAAAGATGGTACCAGTGCTATTGCTCCAAGGACCACACTTCAAGTAGCAAGGCTTCAGACTGTAAGCCTGTTGTTGTTGTTGTTCAGTCACTCAGTCATGTCCAACTCTTTGCAGCCCCATGGACTGTAGCCTGCCAGGCCCCTCTGTCCATAGGATTTTCCAGGCAAGAATATTGGAGTGGGTTGCCATTTCCTCATCCAGGGGATCTTCCGACCCAGAAGTCTAACCACGTCTCCTGCACTGCAGGCAGGTTCTCTACCACTGAGCCACCTGGAAAGCTCAAGCCCATTGAGTACGGGTCTTCTCTCTCAAATCACTTGTCTATATACCTACCACCAATCACAATTCTTGATGCACGGTGGGTGTTCACATAGTGAGTTTGTTGAATGATTGCTCTCCCTTCTCCAGGAAGAAAACCCTCTTCTGTTTAAGGCCTTTTGTTTCTGTTTTTCCTAAAATCCACGTTCACAGATATGATACATTCTTCCCAGCATTTATAAGTACGTACAGGAGGACAGCTTTTGCTAGTTTTTTTGCTTTCCTTTCACTAATAATAAACTGCACAAGAGCAGGAGCTATATCATTGTCTGCACATTTCTCTGTACTCAGGACCATGTTCCGAACATAGAAGACACTCTGGAAAAGTCTGTTAAGTGAATGATTTGGAAAGGCAATCACTGCTTTTTTATCCAACAAAGCTATAATCAATCTTCCCTTGACACGAATTTCTCTAACCGTGTGTGTGATCATGCATTCCCAGGTGGGCGGAGAGCGAGAGGCACGTTGATGACAACAGAGGAGCGAGTGTCAGAGGGAACACATCCTGGAGCAGAAATTCGCAGCAGCGTCATCCTGGGATCAGACACTGGAGCTCCAAGGACCCGGCAGATGAGCAAATGTCTCCCCAGAAGTGGACTCAACACGTCAGCGGTTGTTATTTTCAGCTGGCATTCTTCGTCATGAAGGACAGACAGCTCCTCTGCCAGGCCAGAATCTGTCTGGCCATCTTCAAGGTCATTGTACCTCCCAGATCTGGCTCCAATTCTGGAGTCTGGCAAGTCCCGCATCTTAAAGTGGATTAGGTGGGCCCCGAGGAGAGCTCTCACCCTGGCTGCATTCCGACACTTGTCCCTTAAGCCCTGGTGATGTTTCTTTGAGGACAGCCTCTTTTTCATCCCTCCTTGGATCTGAGACTGACCTTAGCCGTGGACACCAATTCACACACAGCCACTATCCATACCTGTCCTGCTATACTGCTACAGTCACATGCTTTCCGCCATCATCACCTGAAGTACATTCTGGTATGGAAGACGTTAACCTGTGGCCAAAGCCCAGAAGCAGAAATTGAGTTATAACTGTCAAAAACAAAATGAATGAATGAATGAATCTCCACTAAGAGCATTTCAGTAATTATATGAAATCTCATCTCTGTCTTCCCTCCATGAGTTTCTTAAAATTGCTTAAATTTATAACCCTTACCTGTTTAAAAATGGAGTCATATTGACAGGCTATGCGATCATTTTCCAGGAAAGCTGTGAGTTAATCATACAAATCAGACAAGATAACTACTCACAGGTCCTTCTCTATCTGAAGACTTTGACCTCCCCAGGCTTTATCTCAAACAAGGTGGTTGGATGCTATCATTGTTTATAGAGAACAAAGAAAAGCAGTAGTGATGGGAATGTGAAAGTTCATTTCCAAATCCAGTGTACAAAAACGGGGGATGTGCTGAAATTTTGCATCAAGAGAGGTGGACAGTCGTTAACAAACATGATTACTTATTCCATTAATTATTAGATTTTCATATTTCACTGCTTAATTCAGTGGCATGGATGGTGGAATACGGAGCTGAGTGGGAGAGTAGCCAGAGAGGCTGTCTTTCTCTCTGTGTGTCTCCCCTCTCCCTCCTCTCTCCCCTACACTCACACACTTATAGAAATACACACAGTTAACTATATCTATCTCCATAGATTGAGATCTATCGAAAGATAGATCTATCTAGAGATCTATCTCCATAGATGCAGAAATATAGCTAGATGTAAATACAGCTATAGACATGCAACTATACCCATGGATATATAATCTAGGTATCAGATATAATGTCTAGGTGTAGATAGATATTTAAAACTTTATAGCAGCAGCAGCAGCAAAATTTTACAGCACTGGAAAATGTACATTGGTGGGCAAGCAACCTGTTCAGCTCAACCTTGGCTGGCTGACATGACACCCCCATTGTTTCAGACCACTCCAAAGTGTAGAAAGGGTATGGATTTAAAATTGATTCTCGAAACCTTTGTGAGATGTCTTCTTCAAAGAACCAGAGAAGCAAGGATCAGCCTCCACCGGGGCCCGGGGAGGGGTCCTCACGCACCAGCGAGTGGCGCCTCAAGAAACCAAAGTCTGGGGGAGGCGAGACTCCCTAGACCCCTCCCCTCTGCCGGACCTCCAGAGACTCCACCTGAAAACAATTTCTTGAGACCCTCCCCATCTCCCCATTCCCAGCTTCCAACCAGAGTCGTGGAAAGTAGGAATTGGCAATGACTCCGGGGAATCGAGCCCCGCTTCCTGGAGGAGGGAGCGGGAGTGGCCGCGCCTCGCCCGCGTCGTCAGGCCGGGACCCCGCGGCGGCGCTGGCCCCGCGCCCAGAGCGCAGCCCGGCCCGCGGCTCCGGCGCGTCCCCTGCGCCCCACGCCCGCCGGCTCGCGGGGCACTTTGCTCTGACGTTCGCCTCCCCGGCTCTGACGACCGGCCGCCCTTATAAAGGGGACTGTGGCCAATACTGGATCGATCGCCTCTTGGCCGCGCCGAGCGCCCCGAGCCGCGCCCACACCTGTCAACTTCGCGCGCGCAACGATTCTGGAGACTCCGGGTGCGGAGCTTCGGGAGCGGACCCTCCTGGCCTGCCGCCCTGCGCCCCGACCACACGCCAGTGTCCCGTGCAGTCCCGGCCGAGAGGAGCCTGGACCCGCGGAGCGCTTCCCTGCGCGGCGGCCACTCCAGGTAGGAGCGCGTCGGGGCCACCCCTCCGACGCGGCTCTGTGCCTCCCTCCCGCGGGGACGCCCAGCGGGCCAGGTCTCGCAGCCTGGGTCCTTGGGTGCGAGCGGCTGTGAAGTCGGTGTGCAGTGGGGGCGCCGGGGACGCCGCGGGCTCAGGAGGGACCCTGGGGCGCAGAAGGATCCGCCCGGAGCAGGATAGGGGGAGACCTGCGGGTGGGGAGGGGAACACGGGGTGCTAAGGCTGCAAAGGCAAAGCTCACCCCTCACTCGCCACTCGCGCTCCTTTTGACTTCTCTGAGCCCAAGGGACGGAGGCTGGTTCTTTAGCCCAAGATCTGTCGCCCATCTGCATGCACGGAGGTCTGGCTTGCCCAAAAACTTGTCCGTGCCAATTGAGGAGAATGGATAGCCACGGGCACGAGAGGAAGATACGAGAGAACAAGAATTCTAGAAATTAAAGGCATTAGAACTTGACGCGTCTTTTCTAAGGGTCTTGTTTTTAGTGCTTGTGACGCTCCGCTTTGTTTCAAGCATTTCTGTATTATTAAGTCGTTTCCCTGTGTGTGCCACTGAGGGAGCAGGGGAGAGAGGGAAGACACTGGGTGGGAAGGGTTGAAGGAGGGAGACCCTCTAAATAGCACAAGCCTTTAGTGGCTGCCATAACTTAATCCTCCTGCACTTGTTGAAAATTGGAGGTCCATGTTGTTTTGAAGTTGATCTTCCTAAATTTTTTCCCCAGATATTTGCATGGCAGGTTACTTTTGGAACCACTCCCTGAAGATGTTTGAAAGGAGGGATGGGATGATGATTGAATGAACGAATGATTATGCATGGGTTCTCAGAGTGATCCTTTATGATGCATCTACACTCCTGAACAATTCTGGATTGAACAGTACAGTGGTTCCAAAGTAAATACAGACTTGCTGATTGTGAGTGACTTCTTGCCCAAGTTACCGGGTTAAAACACGACAAGGTTAATTTTACACTGCAAGAATTTAATACAAAATGAGCACATTCCTTAAACAGCAAAACCCCCATTTTCTCTGTTTCTTGCAAACCCAAGACAAGGTTCAGTTGTTGAACAGAAAGAGAGTGATGAAATGAAGGCTTGTTGGTAGCCACAGGTAAACTTCGGATTTCAATGCACTTCTTCTTTAAGTGGCCACCGCTCAGGAGCCAGCTGGTGTACCCGGGCTGCCTGTATTTGCTTGGCTGGCTTGTAAGGCATCTGTGTTTTCGCAGAAGTCTTAATGAAGTAGCTGCCGCGGCAGAGCCCAGAGCCCTCAGTGACAATGGATTTCCAGGTGGAAGGGCTGGTAGCCATCGTGGTGTTCTACCTTCTCATCTTGCTGGTCGGCATCTGGGCCGCCTGGAGGACCAAGAACAGTGGCAGTGCGGAGGAGCGTAGCGAGGCCATCATCGTGGGCGGCCGCGACATCGGGCTGCTGGTGGGTGGATTCACCATGACAGGTGGGTCCCCTCACGCCCACCTTTGTGCCATCCCTGCCATAGCTCTTCAGGGGAACAAAGCAAACCTCATTCTTTGTCCTTGAGTAAGTCTCTGTGTTCACTACTTATATATTTTTCAAATATTTTCAACCCAGTAGCACTGGACCAAATGATGTTATTATCAGTTACTGGACAGAATATCAGTGAGAGAAATCTGGGCTCTGGGCTGCTGGGTGGGTGGAAGCAGTGAAAACAAAGAGGCGGGGGAATGTGCAGAAGTGCCTGAGTCTCACAAGTTGTGTTTCTGTTCATCGATGTGATGTAGGCAGCACCTCCTTTTACTCCTTACTACAGGCATCAAGTTGTGACCGAGCTGTCTTAATGGATGCTAACTAGTTGATGAACACTAACCAGTGATGGTTTTAAAACTAAATAAGTCACTTTGGAGGCAGCCCAATTCCAAATTGATTGATGTCCTGTCTTGAAACCTTATTCTCCCATGTAGTGAAGTAATTTTACTCACAGGAAGACGATCACGTGTTATGAATCCACGGGTCTGAGGAAAAGGTTTCAGGAATACTGATACAAAAGGGAAACACCAGGGTGTGTCTTAGTAAGAATCCTTCAGCCACCAACTGCAGCTATCACCCATTCAAACCCCTCCATGCCAGAAGCCCCCAGAGTCTGTCCTCCTTTGCCCAAAGGTGGTTCTGATTAAGTGGTGGCTTGTTTTTCTTTTCTATTCTTCTCGGTTGTTAATGTCTTCAAATAATACTGAAAAACAACAATTTAAAATTATATCCATACTACCTCTTGATACATATTCACTAACATCACACATTTCATTTTAGAGTTATATTAGGTTTTTAAATATTAGCAATATAATCCATACCAACAGAATTACTATGAGTGCCCAGTGGAGAAATATCCCACTGGAAACCATATCAGAATGATAACCAAATTTCAGTCCTGAAGTGCTAGTTAAAAATCATTAACCCTGTATTTCAAAAAGTTTTCCAAACCAATCTGGGCAGACTGCATCCCTGTTTGGCCATTTGAAACCTACAGTGTCATAGAATAATTTATTGATGATCGATTCTGCCTCTCAGATAGTCACATTTTGTTTGTTTTACTCTTTGCCAACCATACATGGTTTTGTTCAATCTTCATGACAGCACTCGGAAGGGCTCTGGGCTACTCAGGACCCAGACTCGTGTGGTTAGTAAGGACCAGAGCCAGGTCTGGCGGCCACACAGTGAACCACACCCAACCTCTCCCCACTTCTCCATAAAGGTACCCAGGGTGAAAAGAGCTCTCTTTTACCCTCTGTTTCTCATTTTTTGTACATAAACACACATACAGAAAAAAAATGTATTTTACAAAATATTTTCTATGATGCATAATAAACAAAACCAGAAAAAATACAAAAACATGAAGAATAAGAATCACCCACTTACCTATCACCTGCAGATGTTTACTGAAACGTTGGTGCAGATTTTCTTGTTTTTTTTTTTCTTATTATCCAGCTGTTGATGAACAATACAGGCACCTTTGTATCTTCATCTTCAGTTTTCATTAGAGCACAAACAAAGACCCACATGGAATACTGGTATCTGAAGTGAATTAAAGCATTGTAATTATATCTCCCTCAGATTTCTCTTTTGACAAAGAAAATAAGAAGAAAAGCAAAATAAAATGACAGTTGTTTATTTCCCTCAAATGGTTGAAAAGAATAAATAAACTGTTGCATACAAAAGTATTTTATTAATTGTAAATTATAATAACTTTCTAATACTCTAGTTAAATAATACATTAATTATGTTCATAAAGATAATATCTCAGAATTTGTTCTTTTATCATTTAGAGTGATTTTAATCTAATAGGCTATTAAACTATATTGAAAAAATTTGAATTATGATATTTCTTATAACGCGTCCTGCTCGAACTTAGCTTTTAAAGATTTTTTCTCAGAACCAAACAGAGCCTTGATCAATATCATAGTTCAATTAAAATCTGAACCATATTATCTAAACTTGTCAGATTCATTGATTGTGTTATTTGATAAGGAATAAAAATTGAAAATAAAAATGCATATGATTTAAAAGAATCCTTGTTCTCAAGAATCTGACGTGAAAATATACGAACATGCAAATGACCATATTGATAACAATAGAGGGACTTTAATTACAAAAAGTACCCAAGTCTGCCTGTCTATATTATAATACTTTAATACAATAGTTTGTAATTATGATATTTTAACTCAAGCACCAGTTTTCTTTCTGGAAATGGAGAGGAGACCTACACAATGCAAACTGATCACTAATAAATGTTGTGCTAATAAGACCCAATAAGATCACTAATAAGACCAACAGGCATTTACTTAACGTGGCAAAACATTTCCTGTGTGGTGTTCGGAGTCACAGATGACTGACAGGAAGGTGAGGTCTCAGGGGCTGTGCTGTGAGAAGTCATTGCTCTAGGTCCTGGTTACTTGCCATTTGTGGGAGGTTGGGAAGGAAAGTCTTTAAAATTTCACCAGGTTTAGGATAAGAAAAGCACATCATAGCATTTGTTATTGATCACCACCATGGAAAAGCCGCTGTGAAGATGGGGTAGCTGCTAAATATCATTTGTCCACTTGAGGATTTTGTGTATAAACTCTCCATTTGTGTATGTAAAGTTCCTTTGCAGGCAGGTCTTTTCATATTGACCTTTTAAAAATTGGATCAACCACTGAAGGCTCTCTCTCCTTTGCTTTGGGTTTGGATTAAATGCCAGATAAATTTTGGCAAGAAACACTTGTCTTTGGCAGTTTCATAAACAAGTTATTTGTTTTATGAACATTCTAACTGTGAAATTTCAGAGAATTTTTCAGAGTCAAATTTTATTCCCCATTGCAGCCCAGAATTCAGTCTCATATTTGGTAAGCTTCATGCCAGCCTCTATTCCTCATAATTTTACAGCAATTATACCTAGGGATTATTGTAAATAGTTTGACAATACTTTTCAAAGGGTATAAACTGCCAAGATTAGAGTGTTCCATTAACTTTAGCATTTCAGCAAAAATCAACTACTACAGTTCTTCTCAGAGAAAACGATAGAGTTTATAGATCATTTTGGACCCAAAGTTGTTTAATCAAAACATGCTTTCTTTGATTCTATGTCCTCCCTTCTTCAGCTGTTATGCTACAATAATGTTATTAAATAATATCTGAAGAAGACATAGTTCTTATTATTCTTTATGAAATATCAAATGTCTGCCTGAAAGACCCAGATTAGAACAAAGACTTGCAAATGAGCATGCATGCAGTCAACATTTTAATTCTCCTGAAGGCTGACCCAAACCCTAAGTGTAGGTCAGGTGTAGGTCAGACCTACACCTAAGTGTAGGTCTCTATCCAGAGACAGAGAAGGAAAAAGCAATTTAAGCTCAATTACATCACCTGGCACCCTCCTCCCTCCACTTCCTTAACAGTGTAAGGTAGTAAGTACAACTACATTATCATTTAAAATAGATTTGCCAAAACCCTATGCATGTTTATGAAGTGACTCTATTAATGGAAAGCACCCACACCCACAACCACACATGCAAACATGCACACACACACACACACACACACACATACACACTTCACTCCTTGAAGACAATAGTCATTATCAATGAGGAAAGATCAATACAATTAAAATAAAAGGCCCTTGAAATCAAGACACTTGACTCCATGTTATGGAAGCAAGGGGAAGAATTGTAGCATTATTAAGAATGGAGGCAGTCGTGAAATATATCACATATGATCTCAGACTTTGTGATATTATAATATCATTTCAAAATGTTCATGACTCGGTGGATTTAGAAAATATCCAGGGCAACACTGTTCAGTGAAATATGATGTAAGCCACAAATGTAATCTTCAATTTTCTACATATCACTTTTTAAAAAGCACAAAAAAATAGGTGAATTAATGTAAATAATAGAATTACTTAACTCAGTATGTTGAGAATGTTTTAATTTTGTTGTGTAACCAGTACAAAAAAGATTAAGAAGTCTTAACACTTATTTTTCTATGATGAGTCTTAGAAATCCAAAGTGCAGTTTTCACTCTTCAATCACTTCCACCCAGACCAGCCATGTGTCTGGTGGCAGTCCCACAGGCCTCTCGGGGCTCAGGGGCACCCTGTGGGGCCAAGCGGGTCTCAGGGACAACAGGCATGATACATCTCCCCTTCGCTCCTCATCCTGTTTCAGCCACCTGGGTTGGAGGAGGCTACATCAACGGGACAGCGGAGGCCGTGTATGTTCCAGATTACGGCTTGGCGTGGGCTCAGGCACCCATTGGATATTCTCTTAGTCTGATTTTAGGTAAGAAAAGCTTTATACCCGAGTGACTCAGTCAGTAAAGCATAAAGATCAGGAGTATAAATAGCAACCGAAAGAATAAGTCAAACAGCATAACTATTGTGGGAAATGCCACCGGAAATCCCACCGAAGTCACTGTTATCAGGAAGTGGTAACACGAATGTGTAGCTGACTGGATCTCTTGATTATGGAATATGTAGAAAAAATTCCCTTGATCATTTTGCAATCAGCACAGTGAATTTCTTAGTGTAATGATGTTTTTTATTTCCAAAATAGTGTGGACATATCATTAAAAATGAATCAATTTGAATGGTACCTGAATATCTTGTTGTAAATCAAACTAATAAAAGATCAAGAATATTATTTAACACAGTTCCTATTTTTGTTTTATTATTTTGCTCTTAGAATACTTTTGTTGGATCTTGTGCTTAATCAAATAATACAGGTGCATAGACATTTAAGGGAGTGCTGAGCTGGTCCACGTTTTTCAGCCCAAATGATTTGGCCATGCTATGTACAGCCTTGGATGCCTACAACGGTCATTGTGTTAAGGAATTTCCATTTATTGCTAAATATTTCTTGGTCCTGTACTCACAGGATTTTGCAGACTGATTCCTCAACACATAGAAGTATTCTAAAAAATTCATTTCCTTTGAGAAATTATACACAGTAAAAGGTTAGCAAAGACTTTTATATTGCAGATTTTCAATTTTCTCTTTAACGCTTGTTTGAATTTCCTTTAGGTGGTCTGTTCTTCGCAAAACCCATGCGTTCCAAGGGCTACGTGACCATGCTAGACCCCTTCCAGCAGATCTATGGGAAGCGCATGGGTGGGCTGCTGTTCATCCCTGCGCTGATGGGAGAGATGTTCTGGGCAGCAGCCATCTTCTCAGCCTTAGGTGAGAACCAATGAAACATCCTTCTGCATGCAGGGAGCTTCCCAGGTAGTGCTAGTGGTAGAGAACCGACCTGCCAATGCAGGAGACATGGGTTCGATACCTGGGTCAGGAAGATGCCTTGGAGGAGGAAATGGCAACCCACTCTAGTATTCTTGCCTGGAAAATCCCATGCACAGAGGAGTCTGGCGGGCTATGGTCCATAGGGTTGCAAAGAGTTAAACACAATTGAAGTGACTTAGCATGCCCATGCACTCTGGTTGAACAAGTATTAGATACACAGTTTTACTATCTTCAGCCACAGGCCCCAGTGTCGCTTACCTAGATTAACACCACCACCCTGCTGCTTACAAGGCCACCCTTCTCCCATGGTCTTCACACAGTATATTAGATTGAATCCAACCACACCCCTTTACTGATTAAAACCAGACCTTTAAACTGGGCTGGAAAAGCTTCTTTTGGACTCTTCCTTCTCCCTTCCTCCAGAACTTTGCAAGCCCAGTGACCCCTCCTTAGGATGCACAGCCCCCGCTTTCCTTTCAAACCAGCCAGGAAGAGCCTTCAAATCTTCTACAGATGTCACCTCCTCCAGGCAGTCATCCTGAACTTTCCAGATGCCTTTCCTCTGGGATTCTGTAAGAACCAGAAAGTTTGTTTTCAGTGGATTTACTACTTTGTATTTATATGGCTATTTATCTATTTCTCAGTTTCCAAATGGTCACAAAAGGAATTATGAATTTCTTGAAGGCAGGGCCTGCATCTTATTAACACTTATTGTCCCATTACACATGAATGAATGAATGAATCACCCATAGCTACACTTTCTTCAAAGGAGAAAAGGAAAACAGCAGTCTTTCCTTTCTCAATGAATCCCATTTCATCCAGAGTGTTGGAGTGTAGACGTATTCAGGGATTTGAAAACTGAACTTAGACTCTTTGGGGTCTAACTTACTTCCAAGATCCATCCATGCTAAGGACAACCTGTCCTTGAGTTCTCAGCCCACTCATAAAACCTAGGAAGTGAGAGAGTTCAGTGGGATTGTGGGCAAGCTTCAGGCTCAGCACCCTCCCTTTTCATCCAGAATAAGTCTAAGCCATCCCACTGAATGTTGAGCTCCTTCCTGAAGACTCGCAGGGTTAGGCCTTCCTTGTCCTCCCTTTATGAGCTGTGTCTTTGTGTGACATCCAGGACACTGTCATCTCCATCTCCTCTTACAAATGGAAGCAATGGGCTTACATCTACAGTCAGGCTTTAAGTGGCCCAAAGAAAAGTCAGATGACATGAAGCTCCTGTGTTATGCATTAGACTACAGGCTACTCTTCTGCTTTCAGGGTTGTCATCAGATTTGGTCTCTGTAACATCAGATAATACTTTACACCACTCTTCACTCCTTTCTCTCTAGACTCCTGTATAATTGTATCTTATTTTGTTGGTCTCCAACTGTCAGATGAAGGAAGATTTAATGTAGAAAAGAAGTGAATTTAATAGGTAAATAATTTTCACTGTAATATTCAGTGAAAATATTGCACTTTCCTGGCACTGAGTGGTCATGCTCTACAACCATCCCTGCCGTATCCTCATGAAGTTTTACATAAACACACAGCTCCCTTCCCACCTTGCTCTCAGTAGCAATGGTAGTTTTTGTCATTGGTTTCAAAGCCAGAAAATTTTGGTTTTAAGAACAAACTGCCTGCTGAGATATCAAAAAAGGAGTGGGCTGAATATCTAACAGAATACAAAATGTTCACTCTCGCTGAGTAAGGATCAATTCATATAACAGAGCCCTAAAGGGAGAATAGAATGAAAACCTATTATTTCTAAAGTACTTTGGAAATATAAATCATAATAGCTAAACTCTGAACTTTGCTGCAATTAGTTATTTTAGCAATTACGTGTCTACATCTGTGTGTATGTCAACATACATGTAAAATATGTTAATGTCTCTCTCTTTACATACACATGTATCAAAGAACATTTATGAAAACATGACTGCTATTCTTGAAATATATGTTCTAGTAAAAAAAAAAGTATATTTCAATTTAATAACAGCTCTGTTTTCTTCAAAAATAATAGTTGGATATACTTCAAAATTAGTGTTTATTAGAAATAGCTTGGGACAAGATATTTTACCACCTTACTATGAATGTGCATAGCTCACCTGTAAAACTTAGGAGTATCTCAAACTGTCTTCTCGATATATATAAACATCCTTACAGCTTCTTAAAGAAATGTGTATTTACATAACAGATCAAATTCAGAGAATTTTTATAACTTTATTTTCAGTATATTTATTTTTCTGGCTGCATGAGTAAATTAATATTTCACAGCAGCTCTGGAAGTCTAGGTTTGGTTTTACTCACTACAAATGATGGAATGACTTAGAAAATATTTTAGAGAAAAAAATTCATTCCAAGCTTAATAGTGAAATGAAAGTCGGTGGCTTCTTAAAGCCACGGAGTTACTGCCAAATGACAGCTTTTACTAGAATGGCAACCCACTCCAGTGTTCTTGCCTGCAGAATCCCATGGACAGAGGAGCCTGGTGGGCTACAGTCTATGGGGTCTCAAAGAGTTGGATATGACTGAAGTGACTTGAAAGTGAAAACTGAAAGTGAAGTCTCTCAGTCGTGTCCGACTCTTTGCAACCCCATGGACTGTAGCCCACCAGGCTCCTCCATCCATGGAATTTTCCAGGTAAGAATACTGGAGTGGGTTGCCATATCCTTCTCCAGGGGATCTTCCTAACCCAGGGATCGAACCCGGGTCTCCTGCATTGCAGGCAGACGCTTTTACCATCTGAGCCACCACACACTAAACCCTACATCTTTAGACTCCTCATCCAGTGACCTTTCTTCTGTAACATGCAGCCTCCCTACCTTTGGAGGTGTAGGATTAATAGAAATTGCACTAAAGGGTGGAAAATTAAACAGTATTCAAAAGAAGTAGAGTAATAATTGAACTTTTCATAATTCATGGGCTGTAACTTTAAAATATTGTTATTACAGTAGAGAGCTAGACCAAAGGTGAATGGCAAAGAATTGCCACTAAAGTTTCAACATGAAGTGAATAGTCTTAGGAGAAAAAAAAATAACTTGTTAAATATCCATACAACAATAAGTCAGTTGTCCAAAGTCACTTGTAAATAACCAACCTCTTTCCTTTGTCTTCTGCTCCCAGTTATTTACTAAGATTTTCCTTTTCTCAATTGGTTTTTACTAAAGAAAGTAATTTAATTTTGATACTAAACCATGGGCTTCCCTTGTGGCTCAGCTGGTAAAGAATCCGCCTGCAATGCAGGAGACCTGAGTTCAATTCCTGGGTTGGAAAGATCCCATGGAGAAGGGAAAGGTTACCCACTACAGTATTCTGGCGTAGAGAATTCCATGGACTATATAGTCCATGGGGTTGCAAAGAGTCAGACATGACTGAGTGACTTACACTTTCACTAAACCAAAGCACTAAGCAGAAAATTCTTTTGAAAAATATTTTGCATTGTTATCTCAGATAACAGTATCTGAGATATCTCATACTGCTCTTTAGATAATGGATTTTCATCTCAGATGGGCTGCATATGCTATTAGCATGCAATTGAGAAGTGAGGATAGAATGTAAGATTGCAGTTAATAACTCAAATCACACGTGTTGCATGTACATTAGTGTGAGAGGAATATCATTGCTACATTTAATAATACAAGATATAAACTATACCACTCTTGAGAACAACAGGAAAGGGTGTGTAGAACAACAAGTGAATGCTGAACTGGCAGCCCAAAACTCCACAATGGTCCAGCTATCCATACCATGATATTAATATTCTATTAGAAATGTAGACATCAGCAAACACAATAAACAAAATCATAAAGTTAGAAAAGCATAGACTGACTTCTAAAGTGGCTTTACAATTTTGATGAATTTATAGTGATGAAAATCACTATAAAACATAATGCTTGCTGATATTGAGTTGCATGAGCTGTTTGTATATTTTGGATATTAATCCATTGTCAGTTGGTTTGTTTTCAAATATTTTCTCCCATTCTGGGGTTGTCTTGTCTTGTTTGTGGTTTCCTTTGCTGTGCAAAGACTTTTAAGGTCAATAGATCCCATTTATTTATTTTTGTTCTTATTCTCATTACTTTAGGAGGTGAGTCAAAAGGATCTTGCTGCAATTTATGCCAGAGTGTTCTGCTTATATTTTCCTCTAGGAGTTTATAGTGTCCGGCCTGGGTAGCCAATAAGAACTTACTACAGAGCACAGGGAACTCTACTCCATGCTCTGTGGTGACCTAAATGGGAAGGAAATCCAAAAAGAGGGGATGTTTGTGTACACATAGCTGATTCACTTTGCTGCAGAGCAGAAACTAACACAACATTGTAAAGCAACTATACTCCAATAAAAAAATTTTTTAAGGGAATATAAAAACCCTTAAAAATGATGCTAAATCTATGACTCTTCAGTACATTTGTATCCTAGGAACAAGATTGGAATGCTGCAGGAAAAGGAAATAAAATAAAAGTAATCTTTCATAAAATTGAAAAAGTTGGAAAGTGCAATTTTATTACCAGTTTTATTATTTTTTCCTGTGAATTTATTTCAAACCCTGATACCTTAGACCGTGTGTCATCTAATAAAAGCCGACAGAGGTCAGAGTTAATGCAAAAGAGCAAATCAATGCTAATTGTAAAATGAGAAGCTGGGTGGTTATGCTCATCATAAAGGCTTGTTTTTCTCATGGATGTGAGTAAATACACTGCATGTGTTCAACGAAGTCAGAGTTTTAGGCAGTCGGTGAAATGATTGCAAGACCTTATAGTAGTGTTCAGTTCAGTTTATGTCATGGAATTCTGTAATCAAGTCATGAGTTTCAGGTTTCCTCATAAATAAGTGAGCAAAGCACTAATTTCAGAAAGAACATTTTAGACTGTATGTGTATATGTGTATATAAACACAGATGTGCACAGGCACACTCAGGTTAGGAGTGAGAAGGAAGAGCTGGACTGTGGAACTTCAGCTGGGCTGTTCCCATCCCATCTCTGCAGGAGCCACCATCAGCGTGATCATCAGGGCCAGTGTGCACATGTCTGTCATCGTCTCTGCGCTCATCGCCACCCTGTACACCCTGGTGGGCGGGCTGTACTCTGTGGCCTACACGGATGTCGTTCAGCTCTTTTGCATTTTCGTGGGCCTGGTGAGTAGGGCCATTCACAGACTTCCTTCTTCCTTTCATCCTCCCTCCCGCCTTCCTTCATTTCTCCTTTTGTAAGAGATGACATGGTATTTCATACTAACTCGGCAAAAACTAATAGAAGTCCTATTTCCCCATCATGACTAACACACATTAAGTCATACAGTATTGGAAATTTTGCTTTTCTGTATGGATTACTTGGATGAAAAAACTCTAATCACATTGTGAGATTTTGACAGAAAAGTGCCCTCAGTTAGCTCTTAGAAAGCTCTGGGGGCTCCTTTCCTTCACGCCTACATTTGATGGAAACATGTGTGATCTTCCTTCAAAGACTTCTGTCAGAGTTAAAATTTAAACCGTGACCCTGATCTGTGTTTGTCTCTTAACCTTTCTATACATTAGTTATGGTTATGCCATGAGACTGCTCCTAGAAATTATTTTCATTCAAATCTTCCCAGTCACTTTAAGGAATGGATATCTTCTAATTCTAAGAAAATACATGTTTTATATATATATATGCTAACAAATATTCATGTTTTGTATAAACATATGTAAAGTTCTCGAATTCAATGTTTTCTTCCCAAAGGTTTTGCAGTCAATGTGATATGGCATAATTAGCTCAGAAGCTGACAATGTGTTACTCTAACTTTTCTAAATCAGTGTTCCATGGTGTCCATAGAGAACATGCTTCTAGGTCCTCCCCTGAACAAGAGGAATGACCAAGCTGTGCCATCTATGAGAAGAAAAAAAAAACTAATACATGAAATCTTGCATGTCCCAGATAGCCACACTAATGCTTTCCCGAACTCTGGTTGCAGTGGATCAGCGTGCCGTTTGCGCTGTCCAATTCTGCAGTTGCTGACATTGGCTTCACTGCCCTGCACACCAAGTACCAGAAGCCCTGGCTGGGGACCATCGAGCCATTTGAAATCTACACGTGGCTTGACAGCTTTTTGTTGTTGGTAAGTGACACACATGTCCATCCTCATCTCAGTGCTCATCACCACCCCTGGACACCCTGGTGAGTGGGCTCCCACTCCTTGCTCCACCTTCCCATCAGAGCTTCTGTTCATCAGCGGAGGCCAGATTGTACCTGACTTACAAACCTTGATGACCTATGTGTCCAGAGACATAGGTATGTAAATTATGTATATCAGCTCATACAGTCATTGAAACTATTGATGAAATATTTTTCAACATGGAAGATGTTAATGATAGATTGATTTACAGGTTGCAAAACAAAGGGAAAAGTTTTGGAAGCATATAGAGTGAGGCATGGGATTATGAATTTTAGAATTTCTCCTTGTTTTATTTTATTTTGTTTATTTTTGCTTTTGAGCTTGTTCAGTTTAGTTCAGTCACTCAGTCGTATCCGACTCTTTGTGATCCCATGAACTGCAGCACATCAGGCCTCCCTATCCATCACCAACTCCTGGAGTTTACCCAAACTCATGTCCATTGAGTTGGTGATGCCATCTAACCATCTCATCCTCTGTCATCCCCTTCTCCTCCTGCCTTCAATCTTTCCCAACATCAGGGTCTTTTCAAATGAGTCAGCTCTTCACATCAGGTGGCCAAAATATTGGAGTTTCAGCTTCAACATCAGTCCTTCCAATGAACACCCAGTACTGATTTCCTTTAGGATGGACTGGTTGGATCTCCTTGCAGTCCAAGGGACTTTCAAGAGTCTTTTCCAACACCAACACACTTCAAAAGCATCAATTCTTCTGTGCTCAGCTTTCTTTATAGCTCAACTCTCATATCCATACATGACTACTAGAAACACCATAGCCTTAACTAGACAGACCTTTGTTGACAAAATAATGTCTCTGCTTTTTCATATGCTGTCTAGGTTGGTCATAACTGTCCTTCCAAGGAGTAAGAGTCTTTTAATTTCATGGCTGCAATGACCATCTGCAGTGATTTTGGAGCCCCCAAAAATAGAGTCAGCCACTGCTTCCACTGTTTCCCCATCTATTTGCCATGAAGTGATGGGACCAGATGCCATGATCTTCGTTTTCTGAATGTTGAGCTTTAAGCCAACTTTTTGAGCTTGTATGGCTTTTATAAGACGGAAATTTTTCTGGAGCCAATATGTGAGATACTGATAAACAAGCAGATATCCCAGGATTTGGAGCCAATGAGAGAAACAGTCAAAGAAGCAACTTCAGTACATTGTGATCTGGGAAGTTCCCTCATCAATTCACTCACTCACATGATAAATATTTACTGAACACTGACTCTATGTCAGTTAGAGAATTGTCCAGTCTCCTCTCTAGCCACCCCCACACACCCTGACCTCTGCTTATACCAAATACATGGTGGTCTTATGGCTGCCTCTTGGTTTCTTTCTTTTTCATGTTGGATTATTTCCTAAGGACTTTCCTCCTTCCATCTCCACCCACTGACACCCCTTGATGTCCAAAGAAAGTGAAGTCGCTCAGTCGTGCCCGACTCTTTGCGACCCCATGGATAGTAGCCTGCACCAAGCTCCTTCACCCATGGGATTTTCAAGGCAAGAGTACTGGAGTGGGTTGCCATTTCCTTCTCCATGGAATCTTCCCAATGCAGGGATCAAACCCAGGTCTCTCACATTGTAGACAGACACTTTACTGTCTGGGCCACCAGGGAAGTGCTTTGATGTTCATTATTGTTCCCATAGTGCCTCTTTAGAGCATCAACAAATTATATTCCAGTTCAATGTCTCCAATTTTTTTATAATATATTCTCAATAAGAATGTTAAGCACAACCCCAGTGTAGGCATAGATTGCTTATATGTACTGTACTACACATTGTGTAGATCACTTAATAAAACAACAATCTCACAGTTAGGTACAAGGTAGAAATGAGTATAAAGAGAAATTCTATATTAAGAGAATTTTCTAAGAGAATCTTCTCTATATTAGAAAATACCTCAATGCTCTAGTTCTCCCAGAGGACAGTGATCTCAAGAGTAGAAACCACTTTTCACTCATCTTTGGGCTTCAAAACCATTCCATTGCCTGGCACATGACTGGGATCAAGAAATATTCATTGGGTTGTTTTGACTCAAATTACACTTCATGGTTTCAGAATATTAATGTTTTTGAGACAATTTTGTGGTGGTTGGAACTTCCAGATAAGAACAAATTGAAGGTTTCTGGATAGTTTTAACACAGCTTAAAGTGGGTAAGTTAAGGAAAAGAAAATCTTGTGCTATGTAATTATGAAAGAAAAGAACTTGAAGAAATCTGCACAGTTGAAACTGTGACAATGACAGCAGTGAAGACGAGTGGCATGTAGAACCATTTTCTATACTTCAGAGTCTTGCTTGTCACTATTCTGAATGTGATTATTAAAAAAAAAATCTCATTTAAAAAATACCCAGTAAACATATATACACTCCCATGTGTAAAATAGACAGCTAGTGGGGAGCTGCTATACAGCACAGGGAGTCCAGCCTTGCGCTCTGTGATGACCTAGAGGGGTGGGATGTCAAGGAGAGGAAGGCTTAGGAGGGAGGGGATATATGTATGCATATAGCTAATTCATGTTTTTGTAGAGCAGAAACCAACCTAACATGGAAAAGCAATTATCCCCCAATTTAAAAAAATTTTAATAAATAAAAATAAAACAGGAAATTTAAAAAAAATAAAAACAACTAATAGGTGCTATTTGCCTCCATTCATCCTGGGTCCCCATGGCTCCCATGCAGATGCTGGGTGGAATCCCGTGGCAAGCCTACTTCCAGAGGGTCCTGTCTTCATCCTCCGCCACCTACGCTCAGGTGCTGTCTTTCCTGGCAGCTTTCGGGTGCCTGGTAATGGCTCTGCCAGCCGTGCTCATTGGAGCCATTGGCGCATCGACAGGTAAACCTCTGGCAGCTTCACTGATTGACTCACTCAGGCTTCACCCAAGTTACCAGCGAGCACCCAGCTGCCCTCTCTCCCCCACTTTCCCCATTACCCCCATTGTGTATCTGCCTTTGTTATATAAGACGTCAACAGATCGTCTTATAGTTCAGACATTGTGTGACTGCTCACCTCACCAATAAGACATTTGTGAGCAGCCCCCAGCCCCACTGTTGGGATATTTATCAGCTGTGTATCTGGGATCTTGTCAGCCATGGTTCTCAACCAACATGCACACCGTCATCATCCAGGGAGGTGGAAGGACTAAAAAATACTCGTTTCTATCCTACTCCACAGGGATTTTCTGTTAGTGCCCTAAGACAGAGTCAGAGATCGGTGTTTTTAAAAGTTCCCTTGGTAAGTCAAACCTGAAAACCAGTCAGTAAGTGGGAAGCTTCTATGCAGCACAAGGAGCTCAGCTCTGTGCTCTGTGATGACCTAGAAGCGTGGGATGCAGGGGTAAGGGGATGTAGTTTGAGAGGGAGTCTCAAGAGAGGGTGGGGATATATATATATATGTATGTAGGGTTGATTCATGCTGTTGTGCAGCATAAACTAACACAACATTGTCAAGCAGTTATACTCCAATTTTTTTAATGGGGGAAAAAAAGTAGAAGTTGACCTGCCATCACCATAACCACCCAAGGATCACTTTGAACTTGAGGCTTCAGTTTACAGTTTCAATAGTTTGTTAATTAAAGGTTTTCTTTCTTGGAGAAATCAATCAATAAGTTTGTAAGTAAAGATAAACTAAAACACTAAGAGAATATCTTACTCAAAATTGGTAAAAAGAGTTTTATGACTTGCTTACCTCCCATTTAGCCTCTATCCTGAACATTTTTTAAGTTTCGTCCTTAATTTGATTGCACTTACTAATTACTCCTGACCCTTGGGTATTATTTCTAGTCCCATAATATTCCAGTTAATGCTATAAAACTGGCCACATAAAAGCATGGCTTTGAACAATTGTAATAGAAAATGAGGGGAGGAAAAATGGTAGGATCCAAGGAAAACCACCCCTATATGGTCCTATAATCATGACATTAACATTCAACAAATATAAAAGGAGCTATACTAAACAACTGTTAAAGCTTCTGCTGTATTCTTCTTACATACTAGTATAACTAAACAGTAAAGATTTATATCCAAAGATAAGCTTATATTTCAAGTCCTTCTACCACAGAGTCCAAAAACTGCCTGAAAATTTCAACCCCGTACTTGCACTTTTTATTCAATAAAAAGGGACTGTCTTTGATCCATTCATGTTTATTTCTAATAAGTGAAATTCAGTGCAAGAAGGAATTTACTTGAGAGAAAAATAACGCCAAGGAAGCTCCTACCACAAGGCTTTATCCAGGAAGAGAGTGGGTGAGAAGAGGCCCACTGTTGCCTTTATCCACTTATGAGTATAACTGAGCAATGAAACACTAAGTGTTCTCTCACATCTCCGTGTGGTTGGGGGAACCCTCTAGGCTTCAGCTTGAGAACACTTAATTTCAATGAGTCTGCACCAGATAACACCATTGTAACACTGCAGAAGAGAAATTTGTATTAAAAAATCTCACACCACCATATCCTGTGCAGGTCCTGTGGATAAGACTAAGTGTAACCAAAACCCATTAGACACCAGAATATAGGAGACAATGTCACTGGACCAATACATGGACTTGCCACCTAATTAAACTAACATACCCCACTGGACTAATTAGATTTCCCACCGATTAGACTACGTCACATGTTCTGAATTTATTTCGAAAGTTACCTAGTGAATAGAAGGACTCCAGATGGATGGATAGATGGCTCTTTGGCTGTGTTTGTTGTTTCTGTCAACAGCCTGGAACCAGACTGCATACGGGCCTCTTGCTCCCAGGGAGAAACAGGAGGCAGACATGATCTTGCCGATTGTCCTCAAGTATCTCTGCCCCGTGTACATTTCTTACTTTGGTCTTGGAGCCGTTTCTGCTGCTGTCATGTCCTCAGCAGATTCTTCCATCTTGTCAGCAAGTTCGATGTTTGCTCGCAACATCTACCAGCTTTCATTCAGACAAAATGTAAGAATAGTTATATTTTCTTTAACATTACATTGTTGTTATTGTTCTCATCCTTGCACTTACTGTGTAGGTGTTATTCTATATTATTAATAGTCTTTGTGAAAATCTGACCCTACTTTGATTCAGCACACAAGGTTAAATGATGATGCATTTTATTTACGTTGTATGTGAAGGTCCTTCATATATGTTGTATATGAAGGCTTCCCTGGTGGCTCAGACAGTAAAGAATCTGCCTGCAATGCAGAAGACCGGACTCTATCCCTGGGTCGAGCAAATCCTCTGGAGAAGGAAATGGCCACCCAGTTCAGCATTCTTGCCTGGACAAGTCCATGGACAAAGGAGCCTGGTGACTATAGTCCATAGGGTGGCAAAGAGTTGAACATAACTGAGTGACTAATACATACATAAAGGTTTTTAATGCATGCTATTATTCACTCTAATACTGAAGGACATGCATCAGTATAACTATTTCCCAAGAGGTGCAGTCATATTGCAATAATTTAAATGTCTTCTCTTTCTAATGAAGGAGTAACAAAACCTAAAATATCTTAGAAAAACTTCCAGTTTAAATACAGTAAGAAACTCAGGAAACCCTGGTGTAGGCAGAACATAGTGAGTCATTATTTCATAGATACCAGTGTCATGCTTGTTTTGCTCTTCACTTGAACCCCAAGTCCTCCTTTGTCAGGAAATAGCCTCTCAATTTGATTTTCCTCATTGAATCTGAGGGCATAGAGCAGCACACTCATGGTCACCAAGGGGCCCGTAGCCCTCTACACCTTCTTCCCTCACTCAGGCTTGGCTTTCCGTAAGTTTTCTAGGTCATAGTTCACACAGTGGTCTCACTTCTTGTGTTGTGTGTGAAAATCTTTGTTATTACCAACACAATGATCTTTCTAAATTGAAGGCAAAAAAAATAAATTTTACAAAATACACAAACAATAATTTATTGATTATGTATGGTTTTTTAATTGCAGATGAATAAGGTTGTGCTTAACAGTGAAATGAGATACATAAGGAATTAATCCTCCAGAGTACCCCTTTGTGTTGCTATTAGCAATGCTTTGCTTTATTTATTTATTTTTTTAACAGTTCCATCGTTTCATATTTATTACTGAGTCTCAGACTGATAGTGAGGAAATAACATCAGGAGCCAAGCATTACAGTAGTGATGTTCTCACTGTGGTTTGGCTGCTTAAAAAAGTGGTCTTAACATGTGTGCCACACATGTTATAGACCCAGCTTGCTTCTTATAGACCCAGCTTGGTTCTTCTCCAATGTCTTCTCTTGGAGCTGTAGCTGATTTTATTGCCAGTTTTCATTTGAATCCATTGAGGAACGGGACAATTCTGCTTTTGTTTCTTGGCCAGGAATCGCTTGATCCTGAAAGTCTTGTGAGAAGACATGCTGAGAAGAGAACTCAACCGCACATAGGATGGCGGAGAAGAGAAAAGAGCAATGCTTTGCTTTAGATTCTAATCTGCATTCAATTCCTAATTTTTCAATTTTCAAATTTCCTTTCTCAGCCTTCACTTAAATACACAATGTATAATACTTTTTTGAAAGTGAAACTGAAAATCCTGTCATGTCCAACTCTTTGCAACCCCATGGACTATGCAGTCCATGAAATTCTCCAGACCAGAATACTGGAGTGGGTAGCCTTTCCCTTCTCCAGGAGATTTTCCCAACCCAGGGATGGAACCCAGGTCTCCTGCATTGCAGACAGATTCTTTACCAGCTGAGCCACAAGGGAAGCCCAAGAATACTGGAGTGGGTAGCCTATCCCTTCTCCAGCGGATCTTTCCGACCCAGGAATGGAACCGGTGTCTCCCCTGCATTGCAGGCACATCCTATACCAACTGAGCTATCAGGGAAGCCCATAATACTTTTTTAGTTTCATGATTTTTTAAAAGCTTATAAACTATTCTTTGAAAACAATATTTATAGGATGTTTTACAAGTATTGCCACATAGCATCTAAGTGGTCCCATTTGTTTTGTAAGGCCGTTAGTAGAGGAAGCCAGACAGGCCATGCCCCCTCACTCCCGCATTGCAGCATCTTGCGTCTCTTTCTGACATTCAGCGAGCAGCGCAAAGGTGCGCTCTGGTTCCTCCATACCGGTCACTGAAACTCCTCCCCAGGTCCACCATGGAGGCCACCTAGATTGCTCTGTTCCTTGCTGCTGGTTTTACCTGTAGGCTGTGCCATTTGAACCAGAGTTGTTCTTTAGGGCAGCTTTAAAGCACAGGAAGGCATCTCATTCTCCTCCTGGAGAAGCCCGCACTTTCTGAGAAAAACTGACTCGATGGCAATTTCTTACAGGCTTCTGACAAGGAGATAGTCTGGGTCATGCGCATCACGGTATTTGTGTTTGGAGCTTCTGCGATGACCATGGCCTTGCTAACGAAGACGGTGTATGGGCTCTGGTACCTCAGCTCTGACCTGGTCTACATCATCATCTTCCCGCAGTTGCTCTGCGTGCTCTTCATCAAGGGTACCAACACGTATGGGGCCGCGGCAGGTTACATCTCGGGCCTTTTCCTGCGAGTCACTGGCGGGGAGCCCTACCTGAACCTGCAGCCTTTGATCTTTTACCCTGGCTATTACATTGATAAAGGTGGCATATATAACCAGAGATTCCCATTTAAAACCCTTGCCATGGTGACATCATTTTTATCCAACATTTGCATCTCCTATATAGCCAAATACCTGTTTGAAAGTGGAACCTTACCACCAAAATTGGATGTATTCGATGCTGTTGTCGCAAGGCACAGTGAAGAAAACATGGACAAGACGATTCTGGTTAGAAATGAAAACATTAAACTAGATGAACTCGCACCTGTGAAGCCACGGCAGAGCATAACTCTCAGCTCGACCTTCACCCATCAGGAGGCCCTCCTGGAAATGGATTCAAGTCCAGAGGGCTCTGGGACTGAGGATAATTTACAGTAACCACATCTGCATCAAACTCTGCTTTCTCAGATGAGACACTAGAGCAGACTAGTCCTGGAAGTGTGGTTTGCAGCATATACAGTATATTAAAAAAAAAAAAAAATAACAATGAGCAGGACAAAAATCCATAGAGTAGTTAGCTTGCACACATCCAAGACAAGTCAGAAGGAAGCACCCTTGAAGCAGCACCTCTCTCTCCTTCATGGACACGTCTCATCTTCATTTAATTTTGACTCTTGGCAGTTTTGTTAAGTATCTGAACATGACTAAAATCCCACTCAAAAAACAGAAAGCCAAATAGAGTATTCACCTTAATTATGGAAAAAGGGAGTTTAGATATGAGAAAGCCAAGGAGTTTGAGTAGCCTTGATCCTGACCTTGTTGGAGAATGCCCTGAGAGTGTGATTTAACTATCACACTGAAGTTATAAGAATAATTCCTGTCACTCCACTGGATGATACAATGAATTTGTCAGCTGATTTCTCTGGTGTGATGAGTAATTTCTTCTTTCCTGTTAACTATAACATTTGCTGAATATGCAGTTTGTTTCTCTTTTACTGGTGATGTGTGTTATCCTGAGAGCAGGCAAAGCAAACAAAAAAATATTGTGTAGCAGCATGTCTTGACATGCAAGGTAATAGTAAGGTAGAGTGCATCTTGGTAGAGTATTCCTGGCTCCTTTGGGTGTATCTAAAACTACCATACAACTACCATATGCATTGGGGAAAGTACGTACAGTGAGAAAGGCGTGATCATTAGGCAATCTGGCAGTGATAAATCAAGAAGGCCATTAAGTAGAAAGTGCCAGGAACAGTAGTGAATTTTACCTTCATCTGAGGTTTGGAACATTTTGCTTCATGACAAAAATGTCATCTCTTGACCGTCTGTTTGTACTAGAAGTGAAATTGAGCCACTTATAAGGTGAGATAGCTACAGGGCCTATCAAAGTGAGAGACAAACCACACTACTGAAAGTAGTAAAACTAGAAAAGTAAAACCATTCAATTTTGAGTGTTTGTTAATGAGGCTGGTTTGTTAATGAGTGTCAGGAGAGCTACTCTGCAGCACATTTTTGCAGAAGCCAGTCTTAGGTACTAGACAAATCACTACTACAAGTGGTATACAGTGGATTTTAAAATGCAGAAGAAAGGAGAAAGTAAAAATACATCCTAAAGGAAAGAAGCCATCAATTTTAACATTTGGTATCTACATAACTTTCATGAGGTTGGTCATTGAATATTGTTTTACTTCTTTTCTGGAGTTAAAAAAAATGTGTATATTTATACATTATGGTTTGTATCCATTTTAGAATTTTAAATGTTTTTCCACCAGTCACACAATAGAAATAACTGGAGCTACTTCTACAAAAGCAGAATGAACTAATCAGCTGAAAAGTTATCTGAACATTTGATCCAATAAAGGAAAACAGTCTGAGTCATTCAAACTAACACAATTATTCAAAAAAAAAAAATTCTTTTTTTAGCAATTCATAGACAAAGTGAAGTGAATTCAGTGTCAACTTTAAGTCCAAAAGTTGTGTTTAGGAAGCTAGAATTCCTTGTTTATTGTAATTGTCTAAAGGCAACAAATAATAATTTCCTTTGTTATTAAGTGAAATGAAAGTCATTCAGTCACGTCCAACTCTGTGACCCCATGAACTATAGCCCACCAGGCTCCTCTATCCATGGGATTTCCCAAGCAAGAATCCTGGAACGGGTTGCTGTTTCCTTCTCCATGTTATTAAACATGAATTTAATTTACAGGGTAATTCTTAAATATGAAAATAAGTAACTTTACTTGTCATTCCCATATTTTAATTGTCATTCCCATATTTCCAGTCCATGGGGTCACAAAGAATCGGACATGACTGAGTGATTAACACTTTGACTTTCACCCATATTTTTAATGATTTATCCAAACATCATGGTGAATAAGACATTGCATTCAGAACTTTTACAAAACATCAAATATAACCTAAATGAAAAGAGAATTGTTGTTACTCATCTATTTGCTCAGCATCTGCTCTATGTCCACTGTTCTATGGAGTGCTTGAAAAGAAGCACATTTTGGGGACCAGTAAGTATGGGAGTCCCAAAGTTCTTGTACATGGGTTGAGAGAAGAACCAGGAAGAGGCCACACATTTTTTAAAAAAACTACAAAGGTGGGAATTTCTGACATGTAAAGGTAGTTAACTGATGCACTGCAGCTCCTAGCAAGTATGCTACTTCTCTTTCCAGCACTCTGTGTAAATAATTATTTTCACCCACTTCATCACTGTAAATTTTTGTTTCAACCCCTTTAGTCAGTCTTCCGTAAAAACACATTACCCATGTTATAGTAGCATGAAATAGAGAAGTAGTGTCTCTACTGATATTATATTTTACAATTTTGTTGGGTAACAGTTGTCTAATGACCATATTTAAATCCAGTGAAAAAGAATAAATACAAATAGTGAAATTTTCTCCCATTCTGTTCATTTTGTAATAGTAGAAAGATAAAGTGGGAAGAGCATTCACCTTGTCCCAAATGTTAAAAACCGGAAAGCTTAAATGCTTTAAGCTAATAAATAATATTCTGTTTTTATTTAACTTACTATTTCTTTCCTACTTTCAAACCAGATATACATAAAAACTAGATTAGTGTAAAACACACCTGTAAATGCTTAAACATTAGCAAGATGATTCTTTTAAAAGGACAAAAAAAGTTGAGTATCCAAAGGAATGAAATAGCAATTATAATGTCTTTATTTAGGCTCATTTACACACAAACTCCCCAATTTCCAAGGAAAAAACCAAGTTGTGAGATGTGGTAGACAATGCTTTGTGCTCATCACTTGCTCTGTCTTGACATCATGGGAAGCATTCACAGCTTTGCAAACTTCTGTTTTTCCTTGGTGGACCTAATTTTCAAAAACCCATTCTCAATAAAAGTGAAACAGCAACATCTCAAACACCACTGTATCAGTCTTTGGAGGTGATATCTGTGGACAAAGCATAGGAATAAAACACAGATTTTATTTTCATACTTTTACAAAGAGTGTAACGTGTTTCTTGTGTCATTTTCATGTTTCTTTTCATACATAATTTTCAAAATAACAAGCTCATAGCTGAACTGAAATGTCAGGAACAAACTTCCAAACAGTGTTAAAAGCCAACTTCATCGCCAATCTTATAAGTAATGAATTTGATGTGAATATCAAATGAATGTAAGCTTGAAATGAGTGAATCTTATGTAATGGCTGTTAGTTTTTAAAATAATAATAATAATAATGAGCTAGCGTTGTATTTTAAACATAAATGTGGCTTTTTCTTTTTAGCCTTTAAGAAAATGTACTCTGGTATAATGTATAATTTATTGTAAGTTTGCTACGGAGCAGATAGATACATATAATAGTTCTAAATGTATATTTTTGTTTGTCAAAGTATTATATAAACTGTGCTTAAAATAAGTAGATTTGCAACTGTTGTAAATGTTTTAGGTGTAATGGCATCATATTAAATTGTGCTGGTGCAATTCAGGCTACTACCGCCTAGGTTTGGCTTTTGGGGGCCCCTCTTAAAAGGAATATAGAGGGTGCGTCCTTGCAGCAACAGAGATGGACGTGGAGATTATTGTACTGTGTGAAGAAAGTCAGAGAAACAGGAAGATAAAAGTAAACTTATTTACAAAACAGAACAGACTCACAGACATAGTGAACCTACACATGGTTACCAGAGTGGAAGAATGGGGGGATGAGATAATTAGGGCATTTGGGATCGACTTGTGCATATTGTTCTATTTAAAATGGACCTACTGTATAGCCCAGGGATCTCTGCTCAATGTTACGTGGCAGCCTGGAGGGAGAGAGGTTTGAGGGAGAATGGATATATGTATATGTATGGCTGAGTCCCTTTGCTGTTCATCTGAAACTATCAATTGGCAATACTCCAATATAAAATAAAAAGTTTTAAGAAAAGACAGTTATGCACTGAAACTGAAATAAACCATCTTGTTACCAGAACACATGAAAACACTAAATGGAAATATAACACCAGGCATAAATCTTGGGGCAATACATGATATCATAGCTCAAAAAAACAAATGAGAATTAATTTTCTTGGAAAAGAAGTTCTATCACTGTACACAGCTCTTTCTTTAAACCAAAGAAATCAATAGACATTATATCTATTCCATTAATATCAAGAAGATCTGCTTTTAAAAACCATGATAACATTCTGCTCATTGGTGATTTAGGATACACCCCCAATCGTTAGGTGATGAATTGGTTCTCTTTGTGTTGCAAGGATATACTTCATATTTCTTATCTCAGGGGCTCCTCAGGGGTCTTTGTTGTTGTTGTTTAGCCACTCAGTCATGTCCAACTCTTTGCAAACCCATAAACTACAGCCCACCAGGCTCCTCTGTCCATGGGATTCTCCAGGCAAGAATACTGGAGTGGGTAGCCATTTCCTCCTCCAGGGGATCTTCTCAGCCCAGGAATCTAACCAGCTTGTCCTGCATTGCAGACAGATTCTTTACCACTGAGCCACCAGGGAAGCTTCCTCAGGGAAGGTTCCTCAGAGGAACCTAAGTCCCTTCCACCTTAGTCACTAGCCTACAGATGTATACAGGGAGTAGGGGGCTTGGTTAGCTTCAGGATGAAGGAAGAAAGAGATAAGTAGTTTGGGCAGGAAATATCACATCAGTTTGCCTGCCATATGCACACATTTCTGGAGAACACATATATTTGCTTTACACAAATCTATAATATCAGGGAAATTATTAAGAGCTAGAAAGGAGAATTGAGAATATGATATTGGAGCTGGTATATGCCTTCTTCCAGAGAAGGCAATGGCAACCCACTCCAGTGTTCTTGCCTGGAGACTCCCATGGACGGAGGAGCCTGTTGGGCTGCCATCTATGGGGTTGCACAGAGTCGGACCCGACTGACGTGACTTAGCAGCAGCAGCAGCATTTTCCCAAGACAGATACTGTGAGAGAGATCCAGGGACCTACAGGGACCTGATAAATGATTATTTCTTCCTTTTTTATACAATCATCTAAAGAAAATCTCCAGGGACTTCCCTGGAGTTCAGTGGTTAAGACTCCATGCCTCCACTGCAGGGGTGTGTGTTCCATCCTTGACCAGGGTACTGAGATCCTGCATGCCCACGTTGAAGCTAAATTCTTTTTTTAATTTTTAAATTCAAGAGAAACTCCAAAACAGTGAAAACATTCTTCTCTTATTAAATTCTCTGAAGTCTAAGAGTATGTGGAAATTTTATGTTGATTTTTAGTTGGAAAACTATGGTTCACTATTTCAAAGAAGTACTGTATTATGCATTTTGAAACCAAAATGCTGTTTTGGTTCACTAATTTTTGATCTAGAAGTAGTTAAAAATTAGTTAGGACTGAAGACCTAATGATAGAGTTAGAGCAGTGAGGTTTAATGAAAGGAATAATTGAAACTACCCCATCACAAAGCTGTGAGTGCAGCAGAAGTGAGCCTAGCACAAGAAGGGTTTCAGGAACCAGACTTCTGGTTTCTAGCCTGAAAATGGATGTACGTGTGCCTCTGCTCAGTTGCTCAGTCATGTCTGACTCTTTGTGACCCCATGGACTGCAGCCTCCCAAGGCTCCTCTGTCCATGGGATTCTCCAGGCAAGAATACTGGCATGGGTAATCACTTCCTTCTCCAAGGGATCTTCCCAACCCAAGGATTGATCCCGGGTCTCTTGCACTGCAGGCAGATTCTTTACCATCTGAGTCACCAGGGAAGTAAAACGGTAGTAAAACTTATAGGTGATGGAAAAAGCAAATTTTGTTCTTCAAATACCAATCAACACTGACCTTCAAAGCCCATAAATGTATATGCCCGGGTAGGCATGGGAAACAGTGCTGATGGAAACCAGTAAAAATTAACAAGAAATTTAAAGGCATCAAGGTCAAGAAAGTACTGCAAACCATAGTACTCTATATAGGTTAAAATGTCCCAGCATGAATGGCCATGGGCATAACACATAAGCTATGAGTTAAGTGCAGGGAGCAATTGGGTTGAATTCACAGGAGACAATTACAGTTCCACCACATTTGTTTGTGTTCATGGAGCTTGAAGACATACAATGGACACTGTATCCTCTATTTTCTGCTAATCAACAGTAAGTCAAAATTAAGCCTTCGGAAAAAATCTAACCTACATAGGCTTCCATTTTACAGCAACTCCCTTTTCACTTACTTTAGTTTTTATAGTAAAATTTCTATTAAATGATGCTATATTTGGTAAATATTACCCACATCTCATTTTTCAGAGCTAACTAGAGATTTTAAAAACTTACTATAACATTAAAACATCAGTTTCTGACCCCACTCACATTTAATTCAGTCTTCTATTCTTTTTGAACTATTATCTACAAAACAATTCTCAAATCACTGGTATTTAGAAATATGACTAAAAATCTTTAAAATTAACTTTTGTTTACTCTATCTTCTAACTTAAGAAAAAAATTAGAGACTTTTTAAACAATGATGCATGAAGTAAAAGCAAGTTAAGTTTTCAACATTTGTTTGATGACCCAGTAGGGCTTATACCATCCAGCATTTATCACTTCTGCCAAGGAGTTAGAAGATGCAACACTTCATTCTTGGTTTTGCTCCTGCTTGACCTTAAATGACCTCATTGACCTATCTTGGTCTCAAATCATCTTCTATAAATGATGATCTTTCAAACACCTCTCTGGCATCTCTAGTATGAAATTTAATAGCCACATGAATCTACAGCTACCCTCCATATCAGTCCAGTTGTAAATCATTACTCATCCTGCTGCTGCTGCTGCTACGTCGCTTCAGTCGTGTCCGACTCTGTGCGACCCCATAGACAGCAGCCCACCAGGCTCCCCGTCCCTGGGATTCTCCAGGCAAGAATACTGGAGTGGGTTGCCATTTCCTTCTCCAATGCATGAAAGTGAAAAATGAAAGTGAAGTCGTTCAGTCGTGTCTGACTCTTAGCAACCCCATGGACTGCAGCCTACCAGGCTCCTCCATCCATGGGATTTTCCAGGCAAGAGTACTGGAGTGGGGTGTCATCCTAGAACTATTCAAATTATTTAGTTTCTAGTATCTCAAATTCAGTGCCTTATGTGAAGTGAAGAATTATGCAAGCGGGAAGAGTACCTTGTGGTGATGGATCTGTTCTGTATCTTGATTTGGATGAAGGGGATTTAGAATGACTGGCAGAGAAGGGGGACTGCCGGGGCCCAGCCCCGGTGGATCCAGGGAATTCGAAGCGGGGACGGCGTCAGCGAGGATCAGGAAACAACTGCTTAATTAAATGTTAATTAAGGATATAAAGAGTAATAGAATAAGGATAGCTCAGTGAGGAAATTCAGTGGAGAAAAGAGGCTGAAATAAGGATAGCTCAGTGAGGAAATTCAGGGGAGAAAAGAGGCTGAATAATTCAGCCAGAAGGTGAGAGAAAGAACATGGGGAGACCAAGTTTCCGTGAACAAGGCCCGCACTTTATTTTCCAAAGTAGCTTTTATACCTTAAGTCATGCATAGAGGATAATGGGGGAAGGGGTAGAGTCATGCAGTAAGCCAGGCTTTCTTCCTGCAAACTTATCATATGCGAAAATTTAGGTGATTTGCATCATCTTCTGGCCCAGAGGCCTGTTAACATTTTAAGACCCTTTCTTCAGAAAACTTATTTTCTTCTAAAGGTGACTAGTCAGGCGCCACCCTCCAAAAGCATTAAAGTTGCATTCCTATAGGGCAAAGGTGTGGTGGGCTGTAACAAGAAAAAGAATTAACTCAAGGGTCCAAGATTACAAACATTAAAGCTACTACTTACACCAATTATATTAATCAATACACTGCCAGGGACACAGCAGGTAAGTGATATGGAAACTTAGCAGCAAACATCGGCCCAACAAGTGAAAAACCCTTCACCAATACAATTTCTAATCAATCTTTTAACTGCTCAAAGGAATCTGTATTCAGACAGTTTAGAACATCTCATGCCTCTCACAGTTGGGAGGCTCTGAACAATCACATGTGGCCGGAAAAACCTATTCAGGCAGACTAGAGGACTTCCAAAGGAGTTTGTAGGTTGAAACACTGTCACTCCCAGGAATTATCAACTGGAGCTGTAAGTTAACTTTTTTCAGAGACAGGTAGTGGGGGACAGCCCCCCGTAAAGTCAGAGGTGTAGGTGAGAGCACAAAGCAGAAAGTAGGCAGACTCTGGTTTTGGGGGCAGATGCTCGAGAATTTCCAGGGGGACTCCTGAGGCTTGATCCCGCCTTTGCTAATGCCGAGCCTCCTTCCTCATGACCTTTGCCAGGGGCAGAGCTCCTGCTCCCGGCAGGGGACAATAAGCATGACCTGTGACCCTGAAGCTAAGTGTGTTGGTGGTGCTGGAGTCAGTATCATTGACTTTCCTCTTTCAAATTTCCCCCAGGAAAAGAGACCCACTGGTATCCTGAAAGATGCACTTAAAACTTCTGGACTCTGCTTAATGCTTACCCACTGCCTCTTTCCAAGTGTTCTTCTGAGCACATTGAAAGATATAAGTGAGGGGTCCTCGCTGACTCCTGAGTCAGCTTACTCAAAAATTAGAAATTCCTACTATTCCACAAAGGCCCGCATAGTCAAAGCTATGGCTTTTCCAGTAATCATGTACAGATGTGAGAGTTAGACCATAAACAAAGCTGAGTGCCAAAGAATTGATGCTTTCTATGTGTGGTGTTGAAGAAGACTCTTGAGAGTCCCTTTGACATCAAGTTTGATGGGACTAATCAAACCAGTCAGTCCTAAAGGAAATCAACCCTGAATATTCATTGGAAGGACTGATGCTGAAGCTGAAGCTCCAATACTTTGGCCACCTGATGCAAAGAGCTGACTCATTAACCCTGAAGCTGGGAATGATTGAGAGCAGGAGGAGAAGGGGGCGTCAAAAGATGAATTGGTTGGATGGCATCACTGATTCCATGGACATGAATTTGAGCAAACTCCAGGTGTTACTGAAGGACAGGGAAACCTGGTGCGCTGCAGTCCATGGGGTCGCAGAGAGTTGGACATGACTGAGCAACTGAACAGCAATAGCTATTCACCTAAAACTAACACAGCATTGTAAATCAACTGCATTTCAATTTTAAAACATAGTAAAAACTTAATATAAGATTAAAAATTAAGACTATTCACAACCAAAGTGGTTTTATGTAAAAAGAAAAGAAAAAATAAAATAATTATGATGGGGATAAAGATTATGTGATCAATTACCATTTGATGAATAGAAGTTGCAAGTTTCTTTTTAATTCTACCAACTACTTTGATTGTGACTAGTCTTAATTTTTGAGACTAGTTAAAAATCTAGTTGGATGGCATCACCAACTCAATGGACATGAGTTTGAGTAAACTCCAAGAGTTAGTGATGGACAGGGAAGCCTGGCTGCAGTCCATGGGGTCCCAAAGAGTCCGACACAACTGAGTGACTGAACTGAGTCTTAATTTTTAAAATCTCACTCTTTCATTAACTGTAATTTGCTCTAAGAATTATACATAAAAGCTTTTACTACTATAATCCCAACTAGAAGCCATAGAAATATATAACTGTAAATATATTAATGCTATTCCCTGGTGGCTTAGACGGTAAAGAATCTGCCTGCAATGCAGGAGACCTGGGTTGGATCCCTGGGTCAGGAAGATCCCCTGGAGAAGGGGATTCTTGCCTAGAGAATCCCATGGACAGAGAAGCCTGGCAGGCTACGTCCATGGGGTCTCAAAGAGTTGGACATACCTGAGAGCTAACACCATAAATATAGTAATACTTCATTATATACAATGAACCTGCTGTATATTCTTGTTATCTAAATAACACAAAAAGATAAAGCTATAGGGATATGCTTATAGTGAAAGTGAAGTCGCTCAGTTGTGTCCGACTCTTTGAGACCCCATGGACTGTAGTTCACCAGGCTCCTCTGTCCATGGGATTTTCCAGGCAAGAATACTGGAATGGGTTGCCATTTCCTTCTCCAGGAGATCTTCCCAACTCAGGGATTGAACCTGGGTCTCCTGCATTGTAGGCAGACACTTTACCATCTGAGCCACCAGGGAAGATGATATGCTTATACTTATTTGTAAGTCTTAGACTGTCATCTTATTGACGGTAAATAAAAATGTGGATTGTGACATTATCTTCTCTTTCATCCAGGTAATTTACTGCAACATTGAAACATTAACCTAAAAGGAGAGGGTATTAGGGACTTAGCTGCCTCTGTGGCCAATTTTGCCATTATGTTAATATTGGATGTATTTTTTTTTTACTCTTCAGTTCAGTTTAGTCACTCAGTCGTGTCGGACTCTTTGCGACCCCATGAATTGCAGCACGCCAGGCCTCCCTGTCCATCACCAACTCCCGGAGTTCACTCAGACTCACATCCATCGAGTCAGTGATGCCATCCAGCCATCTCATCCTCTGTCCTCCCCTTCTCCTCCTGCCCCCAATCCCTCCCAGCATCAGAGTCTTTTCCAATGAGTCAACTCTTCGCATGAGGTGGCCAAAGGACTGGAGCTTCAGCTTTAGCATCATTCCTTCCAAAGAAATCCCAGGGCTGATCTCCTTCAGAATGGACTGGTTAGATTTCCTTGCAGTCCAAGGGACTCTCAAGAGTCTTCTCCAACACGACAGTTCAAAAGCATCAATTCTTTGGCGCTCAGCCTTCTTCACAGTCCAACTCTCACATCCATACATGCAGGAAAAACCATAGCCTTGACTAGATGGACCTTTGTTGGCAAAGTAATGTCTCTGCTTTTGAATATGCTATCTAGGTTGGTCATAACTTTCCTTCCAAAGAGTAAGCGTCTTTTAATTTCATGGCTGCAGTCACCATCTGCAGTGATTTTGGAGCCCAGAAAAATAAAGTCTGACACTGTTTCCACTGTTTCCCCATCTATTTCCCATGAAGTAATGGGGCCAGATCCCATGATCTTCATTTTCTGAATGCTGAGCTTTAAGCCAACCTTTTCACTCTCCTCTTTCACTTTCATCAAGAGGCTTTTTAGTTCCTCTTCACTTTCTGCCATAAGGCTGGTGTCATCTGCATATCTGAGGTTATTGATATTTCTCCCGGCAATCTTGATTCCAGCTTGTGTTTCTTCCAGTCCAGCATTTCTCATGATGTACTCTACATATAAGTTAAATAAGCAGGGTGACAATATACAGCCTTGACATACTCCTTTTCCTATTTGGAACCAGTCTGTTGTTCCATGTCCAGTTCTAACTGTTGCTTCCTGACCTCTTGACTCATTTCAAAAAGTGTGAAGCAATATTTCTGCTAAAACTCATATGCTTATGGCTTTATGAGGTTCTCATAACAATGCACCCACTGTGATTCCTAGAAATTTACCAGAGCACTGAGCAGTGACCCCAGAAGGGACAAGGGATATTAAGACCAAAAATCCCCAAAGAGCCCCAAACTAACTTGACTTGGTAAGTTCAGTGTCTCTACTTCTAAGCATTTCACCAAACTGTACTGCTTTACAATTTCTTAAATTTGACTTTTTTCTGTTCACTGTAAAGTCACCCGGCCCCAGGAAGAGGGACTTGCCTCAATTAGATGCTGCACCAACAGCCTCCATCTCTGACTTCCCCCAGCAGACCTGGTGTGTGTGTGCTAGTGCATGCATGCTCAGTTGTGTCTGACTCTTTGTGACCCTATGGGTAGTGGCCCACCATGCTCTTCTATCCATGGGATTATCCCAGGCAAGAATTCTGGAGTGGGTTGCCATTTCCTACTCCAAGGAACCTTTCTGATCCAGAATGGAACCTGCCTCTCCTGCATCTCCTGCTTTGCAGGTGGATTCTTTACCACTGAGGCATCTGAGAAGCCCTGACCTGGTGTGTAGGCAGAAGTGATGGATACAGCTGGCACAGCCAGAAGCTTGGCTGAGTGGGAGGAGGGGAAGGCGGGGGAGCTGTCTGTCACATTCTGAGCAGAGATAGCAGAGAGACAGAGCTGTCCCTGGGGGCCCTTTGAAAGAGCAAACCCTTAATAAGCTCATCACTTACAGAGGCTGAATGCCTGCCTGGGGACAGACACATAAGTGGCAGTACCATCACATGGACTTACTTCTCCTCCTGTGTAGCTTCCCAGGATGGAGGCCAAACCCCTGGGTGAGAACTGCCCACGGCAGGGCAGTAGGGCAGGACAGAGCGAAACTAGGGCTGCATTAACCCAGAGCAGCAGCTCATCTCTGGGGAGTCCAGAGCAGAGAAGCTGAGCTCTCAGGGAAAGAGCCCGCTGCTTCCCTGGGTTACATCCTGAATTCTGCTTTCCCAGGGCAGCAAAAAAAAAAAAGTGGGGGGGGACTCTCTTCAAAAGGGAGTTTCTACTACAGGGCATATTTTGTAGAGACAGTCTACAAGATAATCACCTTTCAGCATATACTAGCTATCTTTGACACTTGCTGACCCCAAATGTACTAGGCAGACTGAGGGGAAAGACACTTGGTTGTGTTGCTGTTTCCATTTTCTACTCTATGGACTAGAAAACTAGCATACAAAACAGAAAGTGAAATTATGGGATGAGTTTTCTCTGGGAGCTACCTGTAAAAATAAGCCTATTTTTTTAATGAGAAAATATTATGTACATCTACAGATAAAATGTGGAATTAATTATTTTAGAGGTGTGATTTTATTTCATGTAAGTTTGCATAGTGTTTGCAATCTCCAAGTAGGAGAGTGGTTCCCAGACAGATGGAGGGAAAGGTTGGCATTTGGATAAACAATTTGGCCATGTGCTGTTTCAGCATGAAGGCCAAGGCTAAAAAGTTGTGCCAAAATTCTGGGCCTTTAAAAATCCAAATGTGGCTTTGGAAATGGAAGAGCTGAGCTGCAGCAGCAGAGTAAGGCTGGGGGCCCTGGGCTAAGAACTCAGACAGAAAGCTCTGTCTGTTATTGATGATCCAAAGAGAAGAGGGATGATGAGAGGAAGGTCTTGGCTTCAAAGAGTTACCCTCAGATGCTGCTGCTGCTAAGTTGCTTCAGTCGTGTCTGACTCTTCGCGACCCCATGGACTGCAGCCTACCAGGCTCCTCCATCCATGGGATTTTCCAGGCAACAGTACTGGAGTGGGTTGCCATTGCCTTCTCTGTACTCTCAGATAATTGTGTATAATAAATAATCATATTAATAAAAGTTGTTCACTGTCTCTAGATTCACTAAGAACCTGTGCTCTTCCCAAGCCCCCTCTCAACACCAGCACACTGGCCATTATGGCCTCAACCTGTGAGTTTGGGGACCCTGGTAAGAACCAGGAAATCGTGAACGTGGGCCCACAGTCACATGTCAATATTGCCCACTGCATTCCCTGGAGCATGTCTATGAACACGGACTCCGTTCCTCCAGAATGAGTGGTTCCAACAGAGAAGGAATCAGAGACACAACTGAAATGTGAGTCTGTCTACAAAGGGCACTGGATTGGGGTCTAACACTGTAACTGAGCAGGATGCCACAAGGGCCTTCCCCTACATCCCACATCCTCTGCTGTAGCTCCTCTCTGAAGCACCTGGATGACAGTATTTGATGCTCATTTCCTGAGTTGTTTTGCAGATAAGAAACCCCTCTCTCTCCTACAAATGGAAGATGTTAACTACTTGACCTGAGCACACAGCCCCAGGCCTCCTGGAACCTAAGGACTGTTGATGTTCACCCTGTAACACCACCTGCTGCCTCCCCATCAGCCAATCAGAGGGTTATGCATGAGCTGATCACCCACCCTGAGACCCCTCCCCTGACCTGCTTTTAAAAATGCTTTGCAGAAACCCTTCAGGTACTTCAGGGCTTTTTAGGGCTTGAGCCACTAGTCTCCTCGCATGCAACAAATCTTTCTCTGCTCCATGCACCCAACATTTCAGTGTTGGGTTTGGCCTCAGTTTGGCCCCACGGTGTATAGGGCGCACAGACTTGCTGTGGTAACCCAAGGAAGAAAGAGCAGATAAAACCAAGGAGGGTCTTGGAATGCAGGAAAGGAAAAACCAAACCCTTATCGTCCTTCCCTCCCCCATGTTGTAACTATTAATGGAACAGTATAACCTGTCTCCCCTCCTACCCCATAGGGAGAAGGTATTTGCTGTACTCTTCCCCCACCCAGTATACATGCCTCATCCAATCAGCAAATGACTTGCAAGACCCCTATCCCACTCCTTGTACCCTGGGTATAAAAGTGGACTAAGGACCCCTGTTCAATGTCAGCTCTCCCTTGAGCTGGCTGGCTGTTCTAACAGTGTCTCCCACTCTAATAAACTTTATTGCCCTCTCATTCTGTCTCACGTCTGGAAATTCTTTTCCAACCCGCACCTGGACTATGACACTTGCTTTAACAATATGTCCAGAAGCCCTGAGCTAACCCTTGTCCCTTTTCTCCCTTTTCTGTTCCACTCCCTCCTGAGCTCCAGCATCTGACTTTTTTTTTTTTAATTTTTATATCTTTTGTTGATAAACAACCAGGAGTCATCATTATTTCTGTAGCATGATGGATGAGAATACATGGTTATCTTTGATTTATGACATTTATCTTGATGTTTTTTTATTTGCTGTTCCCTTGAACTTGATTCCTGGTGGAATCTTCTTTGTTGATGGTTGTATGAAAAGTGAAAGTGATAGGCACTTCGTCGTGTCCACCTCTTTGTGATCCCAGGGACTAGCCCAGGTAGCTGGTTGCATGCTGCACACATGTTTCCACCTGTCACCTCCACCTGTCCACCTCCCACTGCAATGATCTTTGGGAAGATCCGAAATCACCAGTCACTGAATCTGTGAGCTTCAGTGATGGCTGAAAACCGAAATCCCTGTAAATGTCAACATAGAAACATCTGCCAATAAATAAAACGTATTTTCTCATTACCTGGTTGTAGTTCTTTCAGTTTATTTTCAAGAGAACAAAGCTGGCATCTAAAATCACAGGGAACTGAAATTCTTCTGGCATTCTGTTACACGGGGCTCCTCCACCCCAGAAATCAGGCCGCAGGTGCAGTAATAAAACAGAGCCAAGCGTACAGGAACAAGGGCGCAGGAGCATGAGTCCACCCCCGCCGTGCCTGGTTGTATTTTCCATTTTATTTGTATGAAAACTATTCAGATGATAGAAAACATTCACAAGGCAGCAGCTTTCTTTTTGTCGCTCCAACAGGAGAAAAGATAAAATGCTAACTCACAAACTAGGTCACTCCCTTCCTAATGGAGCTTCATCGCTGGAGAAATGAGTATCAAGTTTTTTAATGATTCGTAAGAAATCAAAAAAAAAAAAAAAATCCAACATCGGTGCTTTGATTACAATAAACCTGTGATTAACCTTTCAAGAGAGGGAATCCACAGCCTGTGCTAGAGATAGGGGCTTCAGATAGAAACCATATTCTTCACCCAGCAGGATGCTTTCCATTAAAATAAAATGTTCGATATTTCTGCACACATTAGCTTTACTAATTGAGACTAATCTAATGGAGAATCACAGCTATTTGCGGGCTTTTACTGACTGATTAGCAGCGTGTTTCTGTAAACAGGTGGCCCCGTGGTTGGCCCACCTGCAGGCATGCTGTAAGACTCTGATGAAAAATGTTCATTTTCATTTGCATTAATGGCCATTGACATCAGCGTTTCACACACTGCTGCCAGCCCACTCAGTGCGGGCACGAATGCCAGCCGCCCTAGGGATGGCTTGCCATTTGCATTAAGGGTTCATCACAAAGGTAAATAGTCAGGACCTGGCACCACACACTCTGTGCATTTGGAGAAATTTGAGCAAGGCCCTGGGGGTGCCGAGGAGCAGAATGTGGAGTGTTTGCTTCCAGGAGATCAGGAGGCTCTGCAAAGCCTCAGGGTCCTCATTTCAGATGGCCAAGTGCAGACGGGCCACATCTGTCTCCATACAGCTGTAAAATAGACCCTGACAGTCTACACAAACATTCGGTGTCTCTTCACTTATTCCACAAATATTCTTCAGTTTCTATACATATTAGGTGCACTTCAAGAAACAGCTCACATGTAGTTTCTAATGCCAGTGGTAAGCGTGGGTGTGTACTCAGTCGCTTCAGTCATGCCCAATCCTTTGTGACTGTATGGACTATAGCCCACCAGGCTCCCCTGTCCTTGGGGTTCTCCAGGCAATAATACTGGAGTGGGTTGCCATTCCATCCTCCAGAGGATCATCCTGACCCAGGGATCAAACCTGCCTTTCTTGCATCTCCTGCATTGGCAGACAGGTTCTTTATCATTAGCAGTACCTGTGAAGCCAGTGGCAAGAACCAGATGATAAACAGCTCAATCTTAGTGTAAGGTCAGGGAGAAAACCCCTGTCTCCTCACTGGAAGCAAGAGACTTAGGCTCCATCCTAAGCACATCAGAGTGTCCCCTGATGGCTGAGCTATGGGTGGGTTTTCAGGAGAGGGGGAAGCCCCAGGACCTGAGAGCAGACCTGAAAGTAAAAGGAAAGGGAGAAGGAATAGAAAAAAGAAGAAAGGGAGGTCAAAATGAAGGAAGAGGGGAACATGCACATGAGAAGGAAAATGACAAAAACAAGTGAGAAGAAAGGAGGGGGAAGTAATCCCATAATGGGACAGGAACAGGATACCCTTGACTGGGGCAGGGGAAGACTCCAGTCACCAAGACCCTTGTCAGGTGCTTGACCTTGGTACATGCATACACAGTGCTGAATATGAAGTGCACCTTTCACATCACACAATGAAACTGCCTTTCACCTGTGCCTTCAGGCATTGTTGTACAAACATCGTTTGTATACAACAGTGTGCATAATATCAAATATGATACCCACTAACTTCCTAGGAAGTGCGCCAATGGACCTGCTTACACATGAAGGGCAGAATGTCTCTTGTTGTCTTTAGCATCATTTAGGATCTGGCTTCCCTGGTGGCTCAGATGGTAAAGAATCTGCCTGCAATGCAGGAGACCTAGGTTCGATCCCTGGGTTGGGAAGATCCCCTGGAGAAGGACATGGCAACCCACTCCAGTATTCTTGCCTGCAGAATCCCCATGGACAGAGGAGCCTGGTGGGCTATAGTCCATGGGGTCGTAGAACTGGATACAACTGAGCAACTGAACACAACATCAACACGGATAAATAACCTACAAATCAGTTTATCTGTACCGTTTTTCTAGATTCCATATATATGCTTGTTTGTTATTTGCTAATAGTTCTTTTTACTGCATTTCACAAAAGGTATCAGCCTGCAGTGAAATGGAAACTTGGTCCTCCTCCACCATCAATTTGAAAACTCCCTCTCCCTCAAACAATTCTGTTTGTTCAACATGACTTAGAAAAATATTAATACCTACAGCCCTCCAGCTGTCTCCTCTCCCTGCACAGGAACAAAGCTCTCAGCTTGTTTCCCATGGCGGTCTGCCTGAAAGATGACCGTGGCTTGTGCTCCCCAGAAGCACACTCGTCATGTTGATCGCTGATCCATCCTCCTCCAAGGACACTTGCTAGGACCATTCCGTCACCAGATTTTTAAAAACTGTCATGAGGGTTCTTGTTTTTTCCTTTCTGCTCATTTCAAATTAAATCAGGGCAGATGATGACTACAATAAAACCTTGCCCTGGTGACTGGAGCTCCCTGAAACCTGGCTGCCTTTGGAAGCTCACCCCACAGCTGGAGTCCTTTGTCCCTCATTTGCCTCCTGGAATATCTGCCTCCTAGAATGCTACTCCAGGTGGCAGGGAGGTTACCAGCTGATGGGCATACTGAACAGCCAGAACCTCTGACTACATAATTTTTTTAAATGCAAACATCTCCTGCAAGTGCCCAGACAGGAAGCTGCTTTGTTTTGTTTTCTCAAGTGTATTCCAGTCACCACTGGAAGCAAATGCCCCAAACTTTGCCTGTGGTGATAAAAGGGTTCGAGTCTGACACCTGAGGGGAGGACCATATGGATGGCTTCTCTGAAGGAAGCAAGGAATAAAGTCACATTCCAGGGAATTTCAAAGAACATTCCAGCAGGAAAAGTTGTGAGGGATTATCTAAGAGAAGCTGAGTGATTGTATAAAACTAGTTTGAAAATAAATCTTCCCTTCTCTCTTCTTAAACATACTATGAAATCAGCATATTGAGCCTGGAATTTATAGTTTAATAGCCAGTTCTTTATTGTCAGGATTAAATTGCCAGTGAGAGAGGGGTGCCAGGTAGAAAATGAACAATGGGAGATGGAAACATTTTTGACCTACTGTAAAAGTAGAGGGGAACCTCTGCTGCTGCTAAGTCACGTCAGTCGTGTCCAACTCTAGACGGCAGCCCACCAGGCTCCCCTGTCCCTGGGATTCTCCAGGCAAGAACACTGGAGTGGGTTGCCATTTCCTTCTCCAATGCATGAAAGTGAAAAGTGAAAGTGAAGTCACTCAGTTGTGTCCGACTCTTAGCAACCCCATGGACTGCAGCCTACCAGGCTCCTCCGTCCATGGGATTCTCCAGGCAAGAGTACTGTTCTTCCAGGTCGGTTTTGACCTTGACTTGCTTCCTCTCACGTCACACCAATTTATGGGATTTCTTTCTGCTTCTGAATATCTCATTTCAAAGATGTTTAAATCTAAGACTACTGCCTACCTAGCTAAGGTTAAAAAGTTAACTGATTTAAATAAATTAGTATTATTTCGCCTTATTTTCCAGATTTTTGCTTAAAAATTTTTTTTCTTTTGCTTCAAAAAATCTGGTATACTTGGGTTGCTTAGTTGTGTTGACTAAAAAGTTAAATGCACATTTGCATGGTATATAATCTCAAACAGAGAGAAGAATCAAATTGTTAGGGGAAGCACACTGAGTGAAACCGCCCACCCTGGCCAGGCACCATAGTAACCATTTGCATGAGTTGTTTTATGACAGGAGATCCTGATAAGGAATACGGAACTAAGAAGCCACCCCCAACCAGAAGAGTTCAGGAAAGGTTGAAAAGAGACACCGCGTGTCCGTCCACTTCCCAGAATCCCTCTCGCCAGCATCCATCTTGGCTGAGTGATGCGTGCACCATCAGGAAAGACCCTGAATTAGAATGATTGGCCAAAGACCACCTGGAAACTAATCCCATCACCATAAAACCCGAGACTGCGAGCCATGCAGCAGAACAGTTCTCCTGGGTTCCCTTACCCTACTGCTCTCCACCCGGGTGCTATTTCCCAATAAAATCTCTTGCTTTGTCAGCACATGTGTCTCCTCAGACAGTTCATTTCCAAGTGTTAGACAAGAGCCCAGTTTCAGGCCCTGGAAGGGGTCCACCTTCCTGCAACAAAATCAACAAAATTAGAAATGAAAAAGGAGAGGTTACAACAGACAGTGCAGAAATACAAAGGATTGTAAGAGAATATTATGAACAACTATATCATAATAAAATTGATAACCTGAAAGAAATGGACAGATTCTTAGGAAAGCTCAATCTTCCAAGACTGAATCAGGAAGAAATATAAATTATGAACAACCCAATTACAAGTAATGAAATTGAAGCTGTAATCCCAAATCTCCCAAAAAACAAAAGCCCAGGACCAGATGGCTTTACAGGAGAATTCTATCAAACATTTAGAGAAGAGTTAATGCCTATCCTTCTAAAACTCTTTCAAAAAATTGCAGAGGAAGTAACAGTTCCAAACTCATTCTACAAGGCCACCATCATCACCCTGATACCAAAACCAGACAAAGACAACACACAAAAAAAACAGGCCAATATCACTAATGAACATAGATGCAAAAATCCTCAACAAAATTTTAGCAAAAAGAATTCAGCAAAACATCAAAAAGCTCACACACCATGATCAAGTTGGATTTATTCCAGGGATGCAAGGATTCTTCAATATATGCAAATTAATCAATGTGATATACCATATTAACAAATTTAAAGATTAAAGCCATATAATAATCTCAATAGATGTAGAAAAAGCCTTTGACAAAATACAGCCCCATTTATGATTAAAACTCTTCAAAAAATGGGCATAGAAGGAACCTACGTCAACACAGTAAAGGCCATATGTGATAAGCCTACAGCAAACATTATTCTCAATGGTGAAAAACTGAAAGCATTCCCCCTAAGATCAGGAACAAGACAAGGGTGTCCACTTTCACCACTATTATTCAACATAGTTCTGGAAGTCCTAGCTATAGCAATCAGAGAAGAAAAAGAAATAAAAAGAATCCAGATTGGAAAAGAGAAAATAAAGCTCTCACTGTTTGCAGATGACATGATACTGTACATAGAAAACCCTAAAGATAGTATTAGAAATTTACTAGAGCTAATCAGTGAATTTAGCAAAGTTGCAGGATACAAAATCAATACACAGAAATCACTTGCATTTCTATATAATAACAATGAAAAATCAGAAAGAGAAATAAAGGAATCAATCCCATTCACCATTGCAACAAAAAGAATTAAATATCTAGGAATAAACTTACCTAAGGAGACAAAAGAACTGTACACAGAAAATTACAAGACACTAATGAAAGAAATCAAAGACAACATAAACAGATGGAGAGAGAGTCCACATTCCTGGGTGGGAAGAATCAGTATTGTGAAAATAACTATACTACCAAACACAATCTATAGATTCAATGCAATCCCTATCAAATTACCAATGGCATTTTTCAAATAACTAGAACAAAAAATTTCACAGTTCATATGGAAACACAAAAGACCCTGAATAGCCAAAGCAGTCTTGAGAAAGAAGAATGAAGCTGGTCAAATCAACCTTCCTGACTTCAGATTATACAACAAAGCTACAGTCAATAAGACAGTACAGTACTGGCACAAAAACAGAAATACAGACCAATGGAACAAGATAGAAAGACCAGAAATAAACCCATGCACCTATGGGTACCTTATTTTTGAGAAAGGAGGCAATATACAATGGGGCAAAAACAGCCTCTTCAATAAATGGTGCTGGGAAAACTGGACAACTATATGTAAAAGAATGAAATTAGAACACTTCCTAACACCATACACAAAGATAAACTCAAATTGGATTAAAGACCTAAATGTAAGACCATAATTATAAAACTCTTAGAGGAAAGCATAGGCAGAACACTCAATGACATAAATCAAAGCAAGATCCTCTATGACCCACTTCCTAGAGTAATGGAAACAAAAACAAAAGTAAACAAGTGGGACCTGATTAAACTTAAAAGCTTTTGCATAGCAAAGGAAACTATAAGCAAGGTGAAAAGACAACCCTCAGAATGTGAGAAAATAATAGCAAAGGAAACAACTGACAAAAGATTAATTTCCAAAATATACAAGCAGCTCATACAACTCAATGCCAGAAAAACAAACAACCCAATCAAAAAGTGGAAAAAAGACTTAAACAGACATTTCTCCAAAGAAGACATACAGATGGATAACAAACACATGAAAAGATGCTCAGCATCACTCATTATTCAGTTCAATTCAGTTGCTCACCAACTCCCGGAGTCTACTCAAACTCATCTCCATTGAGTTGGTGATGCCATCCAAATATCTCATCCACTGTTGTCCCCTTCTCCTCCTGCCTTCAATCTTTCCCAGCATCAGGGTCTTTTCAAATAAGTCAGCTCTTCACATCAGGTGGCCAAAATATTGGAGCTTCAGCATCAGTCCTTCCAATGAACACCCAGGACTGATCTCCTTTAGGATGGACTGGTTGGCTCTCCTTGTAGTCCAAGGGACTCTCAAGAGTCTTCTCTAACACCACAGTTCAAAAGCATCAATTCTTCAGTGCTCAGCTTTCTTTACAGTCCAACTCTCACATCCATACCTGACTACTGGAAAAACCATAGCCTTGACTAGATGGACCTTTGTTGGCAAGGTAATGTCTCTGCTTTTTAATATGCTGTCTAGGTTGGTCATAACTTTCCTTCCAAGGAGTGTCTTTTAATTTCATGGCTGCAGTCACCATCTGCAGTAATTTTGGAGCCCCAAAAAATAGTCTGCCACTATTTCTCCATCCATTTGCCATGAAGTGATGGGACCAGATGCCATGATCTTTGTTTTCTGAATGTTGAGCTTTAAGCCAACTTTTTCACTCTCCACTTTCACTTTCATCAAGAGGCTCTTTAGTTCCTCTTCACTTTCTGCCATAGGGTGGTGTCATCTGCATATCTGAGGTTATTGATTAGAGAAATGCAAATCAAAACTTCAATGAGATATCACTTCACACCAGTCAGAGTGGCCATCATCAAAAAGTCTACAAACAATAAATGCTGATGAGGGTGTGGATAAAAGGAAATGCTCTTGCACTGTTGGTGGGAATGTAAACTGATACAGCCACTATGGAAGATGATATGGAGATTCCTTTAGAAGCTAGGAACAAAACCACCATCCCAGCAATCCCACTCCTAGGCATATACCCTGCAGAAACCAAAACTGAAAAAGATACATGTATCCCATTTTTCATTGCAGCACTATTTACAATAGCTAGAATATGGAAGCAAACTAGATGTCCATCGACAGATGAATGGATAAAGAAGTTGTGGTACATATACACATGGGAATATTACTCAGCCATAAAAAGGAATGCATTTGAGTCAGTTCTACTGAGATGGATGAACCTAGAACCTATTATACAGAGTGAAATAAGTCAGAAAGAGAAAGATAAATATTGTATTCTAAGGCATATATGCAGAATCTAGAAAAATGGTACTGAAGAATTTATCTACAGAGCAGCAATGGAGAAACAGACATAGAGAATAGACTTATGGACAAGGAGAGAGGGGAGGAGAGGGTGAAATGTATGGAAAGAATAACATAAAAATTTACATTACCATATGTAAAATAGATAGCCAACAGGAATTGGCTGTATGGCTCAGGAAACTCAAACAGGGGCTCTGTATCAACCTAGAGGGGTGGGATGGGGAAGGAGATGAGAGGGAGGTTGAAAAGGGAGGGGTTATATGTATACCTATGGCTGATTCATGTGGAGGTTTGATAGAAAACAAAAAAATTCTGTAAAGCACTTATCCTTTAATAAAAATAAATTTTTAAAAAAGTAAATGCACAACCTAAAAATAAAGAATTATGTGGTATCTGGTGGGAAATTTTAGGACTTTAAGCCTGAGAGGCAGCATCTCAAGCAGCCCTGAGAGAATACTCGGAGCCAAGGTACATAGGAGTTTTACAAGAAAGAGCAGGTGGTTTGAACCTCAAAAGATGATTGTTAATTAAGGAAAACTAGATACCCCAAGTTAAGGAATTTTGCACTTTTCTATGTATGAGAAGATGCAAGAGTCTGGACTCACTGAAATCATTTCTTTGATATACCTGTCAGCTATCTGGGGCCAGTATCCTGTGTGTTCACACCCTGAGTTTCCTCAGGGCTCACCTTGGGAGAGGCTGCAGTCTGGTGGCTGCTAGATAGCAGGTATTCTTTCCTTCCTGGGCTCCCTCGGGGCTCATCAGCTCACCATTGGTTGTGGCTACAATCACTGATGACCAGGACATCCTTGTTTACTGATATGGCAGGAAATATTCCAGTTCTCAGTTGATTTGATCATTAGTTGATTAGGATAATTATCTTTTTGCCTGAAATATAACAGAAATTAATGTTAAAAGATGACTTAAGATCACTCACTGCAACATCCTCATCCTAAGCTGGCAATGGCACAGACCCTGAGCACATATGTAGCAGATGACAGGTCAGTTTGGGGTTGCCTGGGGCTTCAGTTATGTATCCAATGGGCAGGACACAAGGATAGAAGTGTCCTCATCATTTGCCACAAGCTTGTTTTCAAAAATTTGTTTTCTAAAAACCATTTCCTTCTGAAATTCTCACCAGTTTATGTTGTTGAATACACTATTCATCCTGATTGGGTTTCCCTGGTGGCTTAGTGGTAAAGAATCCATCTGTAATACAGGAGCCACAGAAGACAGTTTCAGTCCCTGGGTCAGGAAGATCTCCTGAAGAAGGAAATGGCAACCCACTTCAGTATTCTTGCTTGGAGAATCTCATGGGCAGAGGAGCCTGGCAGGCTATAGTCTATGGGGTCACAAAGAGTATGACACAACTGAGTGACTAAACAACAACAACATCTCATTCTTATTTTGTTATTTGATATTTATGATCCAAAATCACTACAGATGGTGACTGCAGCCATGAAATTAAAAGACGCTTACTCCTTGGAAGAAAAGTTATGACCAACCTAGATAGCATATTCAAAAGCAGAGACATTACTTTGCCAACAAAGGTTCATCTAGTCAAGGCTATGGTTTTTCCTGTGGTCATGTATGGATGTGAGAGTTGGACTGTGAAGACGGCTAAGCGCCGAAGAATTGATGCTTTTGAACTGTGGTGTTGGAGAAGACTCTTGAGAGTCCCTTGGACTGCAAGGAGATCCAACCAGTCCATTCTGAAGGAGATCAGCCCTGGGATTTCTTTGGAAGGAATGATGCTAAAGCTGAAACTCCAGTCCTTTGGCCACCTCATGCGAAGAGTTGACTCATTGGAAAAGACTCTGATGCTGGGAGGGATTAGGGGCAGGAGGAGAAGGGGACAACAGAGGATGAGATGGCTGGATGGCATCGCTGACTCGATGGACGTGAGTCTCAGTGAACTCCGGGAGTTGGTGATGGACAGGGAGGCCTGGCATGCTGTGATTCATGGGGTCGCAAAGAGTCGGACACGACTGAGCGACTGATCTGATCTGATCTGATTTATGATCTATAGCATGAGGCCAAGTTAACTGTTCCAGAAGAGGGAATACACTCAGAAATTACAAATCTGTGATGAAATGTACTTATTCTGAGCCCATGGTTAAGAAGTATGTGATGTTGTATATCCAGGAATGACTAGAGCAACTAAACAGATCAATAATATTATTGAGATGCAAGAAAGACATTGCTGTTTACTAAGACAGGGTGACTCCAAGACCATGGAACACAGTCATTTGCCTCACCTGGCTGGTGATTCTTGATGGACACAATGTTGGTTACTGCATGTTAAATAGTGATCCTTAAAGTTTCTATCACTTGGACTTTATACTAACTCAGGCTTGCTGTCTGCCCCACCTCGTCCAAATGCACGAGCCTTTGTTGCTGTGATAATCAGATCAGCCAGATAGAGCTGTGGACTGAATGTTTCTGCCCTAAAATCCATATGCTGAAGCCCTAGTCCACAAGGTGATGGTATCTGTGTAAGGGGTCTTCGAAGGTAATTGGGCCATGATGGTGAGACCCTCACAATGGGGCTAGTGCCTTTATAAGAATGGTGGCCCCAGAATGAAACCTGCCTGCCAAACCTCCCAATCTCCAGTACTGTGACACAGTTGTGCTGTTGAAGCCATCCAGTCTGTGGTCCTGGGCTGTAGTCACCAGAGCTGACTGGTACACAGGGTGAACAGTGACAGGAGGCAAACAGGCTAGAGGGGACCCATGACAGCTATCTGTAGTCAGCTCCCCTACCCAAGCTAGAGCAGCCCAGCAGAATTAATAGACATGATTACTTGTGGGTGGATGCACTGTTGCCCAACCTAAATTACAAACATAAGTTTAATTAATATTGTTCATATATTACTCGTACATACTCCTACCTAGAAGAGACTGTTGTAATGCAGGGCAGTGAGGAGTGGAGAAGAAGGCTTTTGCTAATAGCCCCGCGCTTTTCAGAGAGTTAGCAATTAATCATCCACCCCTGCTGTTTACGAAAGGGCCAGCCATCCATCTAAGGTGGGACAACAATTACAGACCTTAATAAACAGAACTTATGCAGATGACACCACACTTATGGCAGAAAGCAAAGAACTAAAGAGCCTCTTGATGAAAGTGAAAGAGGAGAGTGAAAAAGTTGGCTTAAAGCTCAACATTCAGAAAACTAAGAACATGGCATCCAGTCCCATCACTTCATGGGAAATAGATAGGGAAACAATGGAAAGAATGACAGACTTTATTTGGGGGGGGGGGCTCCAAAACCACTGCAGATGGTGATTGCAGCCATGACATAAAAAGACACTCCTTGGATGAAAAGTTATGACCAACCTAGACAGCATATTAAAAAGCAGAGACATTACTTTGCCAACAAAGGTCCATCTAGTCAAAGTTATGGTTTTTCCAGAAGTCATGTATGGATGTGAGAGTTGGACTATAAAGAAAGCTGGGCACTGAAGAATTAATGCTTTTGAACTGTGGTGTTGGAGAAGACTCTTGAGAGACCCTTGGACTACAAGGAGAGCCAACCAGTCCATCCTAAAGGAAATCAACCCTGAATATTCACTGGAGGACTGACACTGAAGCTGAAGCTCCAAGACTTTGGCCACCTGATGCAAAGAAATGACTCATTCGAAATGACCCTGATGCTGGGAAAGATTGAAAGTGGGATGAGAAGGGGACAGCAGAGAATGAGATGGTTGGATGGCATCACCAACTCAATGGACATGAGTTTGAGTAAACTGCAGGAGCTGGTGATGGACAAGGAGGCCTGGAGTGCTGCAGTCCATGGGATCGCAATGAGTCAGACACGACTGAGCAACTGAACTGAACTGAACTGAAGGATGAAGTGCATAACTTTATAACACAGGAATCCAAGAAGCTATTCTTTTCTTTCTTTCTTTCTTTTCTTTCTGTCTGTCTGTCTCTCTTTCTTCCTTCTTCCCTTTCTTCCTTCCTTTCTATGTTGAAGTATAGTTGATTTACAGTATTATACTAGTTTCAGGTGGACAACATAGTGATTCAGTATTTTTATAGATTGTACTCTATTTAAAGTTATGAAATGAAGATGGTATCTCCCTGTGCTGTACAATGTCTCTTTGGTGCTTTTATACATAGCAGTGTGTCTCTCTTAGACCTGCATCCTTATCTTGCCCTTTGCCACACCCCTCTCCCTGCTGGTAACTACTCCTCTATTCTCTACATCTGTGAGTCTGCTTCAGTTTTCTTTTATTCAATGATTTGGTTTTTTTTTTAGATTCCACATATAAGTTTTAACACATTTATTTGTCTTTCTCTGTCTGACTTATTTCACTAGCATAATACCCTTCAGGTCCATCTATTTTATTGCAAATGGCAATTTTTCATTTTTTTATGGTTGAGGGATAGTCCCTGCAAAGTTTCTGCAGAAAATCAGCTGACAACCATACAGGGTGTCCCTTGTATATGACTCTCTTTTTCCCTTCTACCTTTAATTTCTCTTTATCTTTAATTTTTGCCATTTTAATTATGATATGTCTTGGTGTGAGTGTCTCTGGGCTCATCTTATTGGGGGATTTCTGTGCTTCCTGTGCCTGAAAATCTGTTTCTTCAGTTTGGGAAGTCTCCACTCATAATTTCATCAAATATGTTTTCAACACTTTACTCTCGCTTTTCTCTTTCTAGGACTTCTATAACACAAATGTTGATATACTTGATGTTGTCTAAGAGGACCCTTAAACTATTCTCATCTTTCAGAATTTGTCTTTCTTTTCGGTGTTCTGATTTGTGATTTCCATTATTCTGTCTTCCAGATCACTTTAAAGGGGTTCTTCTGTATCACCCAGTTTGCTATCAGTCCCTTCTAGGGCATTTTTCATTTCAATTCTTGTATAGTTCAGAGGGCTGGGGAGAATCTTCAGGTGAAGATTCCACTAAGAAATGAAAAGTTCCCAAGAGTCATATGTATGACCTTAAAAATCGCAAGAAAATACAGAGCTCAGCATCAGATAAACCTTGCAGTATGACCATGGGTTAGATCCAAAATTTTGGCCACCTGATGCGAACAGCTAATCACTGGAAAAGACCCTAATCCTAGGAAAGATTGAGGGCAGGAGGAGAAGGGGACAACAGAGGATGAGATGGCGGCATGGCATCACAGACTTATTGGACATGAGTTTGAGCAAACTACGGGAGATAGTGAAGGACAGGGAATCCTTGAGTGCTGCAGTCCATGGGGTTGCAGAGTCGGACATGACTTAGCAACTGAGCAAAACAAATGGCCATGGGCAGTTGGACTTCTTTGAGCCTTGGTTTCCTTATCCATAAGATTGTGTATCATAATACCAACTTTTCAGAGCTTATGTCCAAAGCAAAGGAAAGGAAATATAAGAAACCGTTGAACTGTGTCTGGAACAATAAAAGAAACACTGTTTATTTCAACCTCAGCTGCCCATCACATTTGCATCTTCTGCAGGCTGTACCTGCAGGCACCTGAGGCAGGTGATGAAATGGGTTTATTAGACAGTAAATCAGGAAAGTCAGGGAAGGACAAAGAGCCCAGTCACTGAGCTTCCTGCACAAGCCAGTCACCCTGAAAATAACTTGCGGGTGTTTCCAGGAATCACAGAGCCTCCCATGAATCAGGGCCTGCGGGGTCATCTGGCGAGAAACAGAAACTCTGGCAAGATCTCCTTGCCCTCGTTCTCTGACACTGACTAGTGGCATGCTGCTCCGGGACTGCCAATGTCTTCCCTGCAGAAAGAGATGCTTCATCAGAGTCACCTCCAAAACAGTGCAGGTAAGGAGGAAAAGCACTGCAGTGCCTGAGCTGGGTTCAGTTTATATTCACAATGTCTCCCTTTCTGCCTGAGCTTCATGACTTGGCAGTGAGAGTCGTTTCAACACAAGGTCCTTAATAACATCGGTGTTCATTCCAGACTATCCGATACACCCAATTAATATGTTCTGTGGATGATCTATCACCCTGCGAAGCTGCTAAATGAATCAAGTTCATTACGTGCCCTTCTTTTATTAATAGCACAAGTAGCATCTCTGCAGAAAAGCCGTCGGCAGGGCTGGTTTCTGGTTCTCATTGGAACCCGTCGTACAGAAAAGATACGAATCAAGATAACCAGAGGCTGTCTGTCAGCCTGGAACACCAACTCGGCACTGGATGTGGGGGCAGCTGACATGCTGTATCAGCTCCCAGGAAACAGCGTCCAAAGGGGATTCCTGCTGCAGCAGAGCCTGTCCACATGTATGTCAGCCTGAAAAACCATTATTTAAAAACCTCTCCCTAACAACAGAAAGCAAAGAACCAGATTATTACATTAGGAGTGACCCCAAAGGTCATCTAACCCAGTGGTCCTCACCTGTTACCGTAAATAACAATCATCTGAAATCTTTTTAAAAGCATCAACCTTCAGTAAAGAGGGACCAGCAAACCCCAAAGGACTAAACGGGCAGAGCCCACTCGGTGACCACAGCTGAATTAAATTAAAAAGAGGGACAGAAAAGTCCCAAACATTTAGAAATTGTGCAACAGATTTTCAAGTCATCCATTGGTCAAAGAACAAATTATAAGTAAATTTATAAAATGTTTTTAATTGAATGATAATGGACACACAACATATTAACATTTGTGGGATGCAGCAAAAATAGTGCTTAAATATAAGTTTATAGCCTCAAATGGATATAATAAAAAAGAAAAATTTAAATCAATAACCTGTGTGTATGCTTAGTCGCTTCAGTCATGTTCAACTCTTTGCAACCCCATGGACTATAGCCTGCCAGGCTCCTCTGTCCATTGGAATCTCCAGGCAAGAATACTGGAGTGGAGACTTCCCTAGTGGTCCAGTGGTTAAGAATCCTCCTTGCAATGCAGGGGACACGGGTTCAATTCCTAGTGTGGAAAGATCCCACATGCCACAGGGCAGCTAAGGCCATGTGCCACAACTTCTGAGACTGCGCCCTAGAGCACAGTAACCACATAAGAGAAGCCATGGCAACGAGAAGCCCATGCCCCACAATTAGAGAGTAGGCCCTGCTCTCCACAACTAGAGAAAGCCCACGTGCAGCAGCAAAGAACAGGTACAGCTAAAGGTAAAGATAAATACAAATTTTAAAAGAAGAATACTGGAGTGGGTTGCCATGCCCTCCTCCAGGGGATCTTCCGGACCTATAATGGGGAGAGGTCACTCCAGTGCTGCATAAGCAATTTTTCGTGGGCAGTGAGGCTGGTCTGAGGCAGAAGGACCACCCACTGCCCAGCATTCCTCCACCTTCACAGCTCAGCAACCCTGAAAGGAATGAGGTCCAGTTTGCAGGGCCAATCTGTTTCCCAACAGGGTTCTTAGCGTAAAACCTTTGGAAACTTGTTGTTTTGTTCTGATTTTTTGTGTGATCTAGCATTTTTCAAGGAAAATTGGATGAGGAGGGTAGTTCAGTTGGCTTATGAAAGCACAGGGATTGTCAGAGCCCATTAAGCAGGTAAATTATGATCTAAACAGGCCAGCTCTTATTTACCGTGATTTCCCAGGGGGCCTTCCTAGGAGGCTGTTGCAGCTTCATTAACATGAGTCTGTGATGAGGCCCCAGGTTGGGGGCGGGGAGCAGCTGCAGCTTTGGAGTCAATCCAAGGCCTGTCTGGAACAGTGCAGCTCAGGGGAGAAGCTGCCCTGACACAAAGGGCCAAGGAACCTCAGGTTACCATGCATGAGGTATTTCTTCACAACAGTGTGGTCTGTGAATTCAGCTAGAGGGTAATTTGGGGATCTGATTGCATAATACTAAGGGAATTACTTGTAGTCTGACTTTATTGTTGGGCAGTTTGTTTGCAGTTACACCTGATCTCTGAGTTTTAGTACAATCCTACCCACAATTGTTCTGTATTTAGACCTCCACAGAAAGATAACTTGTTATGTTGTTGGGTACTGGGCTAGCATCTATTTTATAATATGTCTGCACCCAAATTTCTTCTTTACTTTTGCTTTTCTTCAAGGTACTTTTATAATATCAAAGTACAATTTGTTTTGACTGTGTAATAGCATATATAAAATAATGCATGACTCAGAAGTAAAAATAGAGCACAGCAAAGGAAACCCATAAACAAAATAAAAGGACAACCCACACAATGGGAGAAAATATTTACAAATGATGAGACTGACAAGGGGTTAGTCTCCAAAATTTGCAAACAGCACATGGAGCTCAATACGAAAAAAACAAACAACCCAATCAAAAAAATGGGCAGAAGACCAAACTAGACATTTATCCAAAGAAGACATATGGATGGCCAAGAGGCACACAAAAAGATGCTCCACCTCACTAGTTACTGCTGCTGCTGCTGCTAAGTCGCTTCAGTCATGTCCGACTCTGTGCAACCGCACAGGCAGCAGCCCACCAGGCTCCTCCGTCCCTGGGATTCTCCAGGCAAGAACACGAGTGGGTTGCCATTTCCTTCTCCAATGCATGAAAATGAAAAGTGAAAGTGAAGTCACTCAGTCGTGTCCGACTCTAGCGACCCCATGGACTGCAGCCTACCAGGCTCCTCCATCCGTGGGTTTCTCCAGGCAAGAGTACTGGAGTGGGGTGCCATTGCTTTCTCCATTACTAGTTACTAGAGAAATGCAAATCAAAACTACAGTGAGGTATCACCTCGAACCAATCAGAATGGCCATCGTCAAAAAGCCTACAAACAATAAATGCTGGAGAATATGGAGAAAAGGGAACCCTCCTACACTGTTGGTGGGAATGTAAACTGGTGCAGCCACTATGGAGAACAGTATGAAGGTTTCTTCAGAAACTAAAAATAGAGCTACCCTGAAATCCTATTCCTAGGCGTATATTCAGAGAAAAACATAGTTCAAAAGAATACAGACACCCCAATGTTCATTGCAACACTGTTTACAATAACCAGGACATGGAAGCAACCTAGATGTCCATCAACAGAGGAATGGATAAGGAAGATATATACATATATATAATGAAATATTAGTCATCAAAAAGAATGAAATAATGCCATTTGCAGCAATACAGATGGAGATGATCATACAAAGTGAAGTAAGTCAGACAGAGAAAGACAAATATCATGTGATATTGCTTATATGGAGAATCTAAAAAAAATGATACAAAAAATGAAAATAGAATAATCTCTGTTTTTCATTAGAACAGAGAGCAGGCTTGTGAGGTGCAGACACCTGGTGTCTTAAACCAGACGCCAGGATGATAGTCAGGCTGGGGACTTGCCCACACTTACCCACGCAGCTGCACATCACCCTTTTTCTCCATGAACAAGGACAAGTACAACCATGGGAGCTCCCAGAAAGGAGATCGAGGCCACAGGGCCATGACTCTCATGGTGACTGACAGTCCCAGCAGACCTGCAGCTAAAGGTTTCTGGGGATGTGGACTTTTCAGTGCCAAAGTCTTGTTACGGGGCTGAACCAACCAGAGCCCTCCCCTGCTCCTGCCTGAGCCCTTTTGTCAGGGCCCGGGAACCTTCCTTTCCAGATTCCCGCTGCAGACTACCATCTCTCTTGCTCTTTCCACGGACGAAATATTTGGGGAAAAATATTACAGTTTCACTGCACTGTGTTTTTTCTTGTTGGTTGTATAAAGATAAATATATTCTTATCTTAAATAAGATAAGTGTTCCTGACACTTGACTGAGATGTCTTGGTAAAAATAAAATGAAGAACTGAGCACAGCATCTGGTTTTGGGGCCCCTTTCGGGTTCATCAGGGGCTGGGTCCATGAACAAGCCCAAATCCAACCACAGGAGCTCCCAGAAAGGAGACGGAGGCCGGGGTCCCACAGCCTCAGACATCCTGGGAGAAACACTCAGAGCTGCGATGCAGTGGGTATCTTCTGTGGGTGCGTTAAGCGTTTTAGGTACTAAGGCATTTGACCTGTTATCATTTACATTTTTCACAGGAGCAAACCGAATCCTAGAAAAGGTGAGTAACCTGCCAGAGGCCACAAGATCACCACGTGGTGGAGACAGCCTCGCACCCAGGATGTCCTGTTAGTGCAGGCCCGTGTGCCCAACACACAGTGAGGCCAGGCACACTGTGACATCGAAGTGCAGAACAGAGAGGGGTTTACTGCAGGACTGGGTAAGCAGACCTGTAGCTCATGCCCTAAGAAGCCTAGAGCTCCCTGAAGGTTTTTACAAAGCATTTTTAAAAGCAGGTGAGGGAGGGGGTCTCAGGGTGTGTGATCAGTTCGTGCACAATCCTCTGATTGGCTGATGGGGAAGCAGCAGGTGGTATTAGAGGAAAGAACATCATCAGTCCTTAGGCTCCAGGAGGCCTGGGGCTCAAGGTCGTCAAGTAGTTAACATTTTCCATTTGGTGGAGAGAGGGGTGTTTTTTACATTTGCAAAACAACTTAGGAAACTATATAGCATCAGATAGTATCAGAAAACATCAAATACTGTTATCTAGGTACTCCAGAGAGGAGTTGCAGCAGAAGATGCGGGGGAAGGCCTGTCTCTCCCCAAGGCCCCTTGAGGTCCTGCTCGGTTACAGTCTCACTCTAGAACCTGCGCTCGCATGGGCAATGTTCTCCAGTCTCCCCTCAAAGACTCTCTTAGACGGGGCCCCTCAGGAGCTGTGGTGAGATCCTGTGGGCAACCCCGTGCAGGACAAGCTTTTGTCACCAGGTAGAGTCAGATGATGGTCATGTCACAGGATGACCAAGGGGAGCAGACGGGGCAGGAGAGGGGATGGGGTCGGGTGCTCATCAGCAATACCAGGAGTTCTAGGAATTCTCCACTTTATCAGGGAAAAGTAAGGAAGTTTCAAGCAACACATTCAGTAAGAATTATTTCATGTTTGCTGGGATAAAGCCAAAAATTTGATGATTGTATGTTAAGTTGCTTCAGTCACATCTGACTCTTTGCGACCCTGTGAATCATATCCAACCAGGCTCCTCTGTCCATGGAATTCTCCAGGCAAGAATACTGGAGTGGGTTGCCATTTCCTTCTTCAAGGGATCTTCCCAACCCAGGGATCGAACCTGCATCTCCTGCATTGGCAGGCGGAGTCTTTACCACTGAGCCACCAGGAAGCCAAACCACTTCTTAATCCATAGGAAACAGAGGCGCAGGGCAGTCTTTTCAGATCTCAGCTGGCAGTGACCACGGGAACAGATGCAGCTTGGCAGGCAGATGCCAGGACTCATGCGGTGGGTCAGGAGAGCAGCTGCCTGCACAGCCTCAGGTTTCCCCAGACAGCAGAGAAACCATGCATGTATGGGCTCTCAGAGCAGAGTCGTCTGTAATGCAATTTTAGCTCATCTCATTGAGAAAGAAAAATGGGCAACATTCGCCAGTCGTGTCTGCCTGAGCCTTCCCTGGATCCACAGCATTTTTATCAATACAGGAAGTCAGAGACATAATTGAATTTACAGACTTGTGAAGAATAAATCAATTTCCCATGGAAAAACCCCAAGACCAGAGCTCATCCATAAGCTTCCTCCTCTGCTGTTTTTATTTTGTACTTGCTCATAGCATTGTACTCAACAAAGCCTTGTGACAGTCTCAATGACTCATTTTGGAATGAAAGCTTTTGAGAGATCTTTGCTCTGATAGTGGAACTTTCCTCTTTTCACACTGGCCTTGATTACATGGCAAGCTATGAAATTCAGTAACACTTGGGGTTTTGTAAAAAAGTCACTCTTTGGATATTAAAAAAGAAGGGAACAGAGGAGAATATTCTTAATCATTTCTCTTTCTAACATCAATTCAAATTCTTTCTTATAATCTCCTCTTTAGATTATATGTTTGAATATGTTGAGAAAAGGTGATATTTTAGAGACACCTGTATGGATCTAAATGACTAAAACGGACAACATTCACACCTTAAACAAATCAGACATCTTTCCAAGTTGCACCAGGCAGGGCTGTGGCAGGAAACAGATGGTTGGCTCCAGGGGCTGATTGAGGAAGGGTCAACATCAGGACAGCTCACAGCAGAGTGGGCTCAGTCAGGCCTAAAGAGAGGGTAGTGAGGCCCCCGCCGGCTGAGGGCAGGGGCTGCCCTGGGAACAGGCTGTGCTGTAGGATGCTGTAGGATGAGGCTGCAGAGAAGGAGCATGGCCTGGTCACAGTCCCGAAGTGGGGGTGGGGCTCAGGAAAAGCCCCCCAACCCTCTGTGTGTCCTAGATTGGATCTAGGTTTGAAGCAAGCTTTTCATCAACTCAACGGACATGAATTTGAGCAAACTCCAGGAGACAGTGAAGGACAGGGAAGCCCAGCATGCTGCAGGCCATGGAGGGTCAAAAAGAATCAGACACAACTGAGCAACTGAACAACTGCCACACACTAGCTGTGTGAATAGAGGCACGTAACTTATCTTCTTCTCTAAGCGTCCGTGTTTTCATACTTAAAATGCTAAATAAGGTTGCTGAGAGAATTAAATGAGGAATGTAAGAAACGGTGTGCACAATACAGCTAATGACCTAGACACACAGTTCAGGAGGTCCCTGCTCCAGCTAACCCATCATGAGGACTGCGTGAAATAACATCTCAGGAGGCAGGACCTTGTGAAATACGTCTCAGGTTACCTCCCCCAGGTAAGAAAAGGGGGACATTGTCCATTGGTACCTTCCATCCACTGGCCAGGGAGTCTGTGGTGACCCTACAGTCCCACAGGATAGAAGCCAAAGGGCACCTGGCCATAGGGTCAGAGACACGACGCTCCTGCCCTGAAGGTACACGGTAGCCGTGAGAAGCTGGAAGCCTAATGCAGCCCCAAGCATCTAATCATGGGTCTTCCCACAGGAGAGGACGAACCTGAGGTTCCTCCACACGCCGTTCTGAGATACAGCCACAGGTCCTGGGACGTGACCTGAGGCTTCTGCACATCCAACAGTTCTCACTCCAGGCTGGAGAAATTTCCAAAATGCCAGAGCCTGTCAGAGCTTCAGGATTTGCAAAACACCCACCTCACTCTCGTCCATCCTCCTAAAACTTTCTGTGGCAAGAGAAAAGGACCACATCCTTCATATATATTAGAAAAATGTGGACACTGACTGAAATGTGAACACAACTGGACATTAATTGTGTCACTTTAAACGTGTTACATCTAACTTATGAGTAAGCAGATAAAACCCAGGCATCCAACAGTCACCTAGTGAGACTGTTTGTCTGTTGTCAAATAGAGCTGAGTTTTAATTATTAATTTACAGTCAAATAGTCTCTTTCATTGAACCATTCCCGTGCAGACTAAAGGAATGCTTAGATTTCTGCTTAAACATTGTTTAGACCAACCTCTTGCTTTGCAGATTGAAGGCAGTGGGGATGAAAGAGATGAAGTAAGCTGTCACAAGTCAGCTGAGAAGGACCCAAGCTCAGGTCTTCAGACTCCAGGTCTAACGTTTTCTCCATTTCACTCCACCGAGATCATTTTGTCTTCTTGATGTTTCATTTCATGCAGGTTTACTTTCTCTGTTCCGTGTGAAGCTCTGCCGCCATCATTTCTCTGCAGGACTGCGGCGCAGTTTAAGGCTCATTTAGTTTATGGTGTTCGGGCAACCAAGCGCATCTTCCCCAGATGAAATTTTCACAGGGAAGCGTGGGGGTCAGAGCCACCCCAAGCGACACCTCCTGTGGTTCCCACAAATACCTCTGGGGCTGGCCCCTTGTGCCCTTGTGATGAGGGACACGCGATCGGGGCCAAGCACCTGCGGACCCTGGGGCTCTGAGGTCCTCACAGTGCACGTTCATCTCTGAGCCCCCTGCACCTGCACGGACAGGTAGAAACACAAGTGTGTCAGCCTCACAAGTAAAGATCCCACATGCAGACTGTGGGGTGAGAAGTGCTTTACAAGCAAACAAAAGATCCACCCACTGGAGGCTGAAGGAGCGCGGACGCCTTGTCTTCCTCTGTGACCTTTGCTCCAGAAATTTCCACATGTAATAGCACTTGCTCTAACTGGATTTAATATTCTAAACATTCACTTGTGAAATGCAAAGTAGGACCCTCACTGCTGGGTCTGCAGAGGATAGCTCAGTTCACTGCTCCCTATCACACAGCAGGGACCAGAGCAGTAATGCTGCAAAACCAGTGTGGCAGGAAAAGACGCCGGAACCGGGATAATGATGCAGTATCCACAGAACCCGGAGCTGGGAGCACGAATATGGTCCCCTAGCCCCAGGGCATCTTCCTCACCGGAAACATCTGTTTAGATCTAATGTAGTGTAGGCCTCTAAAGACAATGATCTCAGCTTTTTCTAATCTGAAATGTTTTTATTTGGCCTTTATTGGGGGGATGGGGTTGGAATGATTTATTTTTTAAACAACTGGTTATTGCTGTATCCCTATAACTTTATTGCTGGACATTGAAATTTGAATTTCTTTTTTTTTTTTTTTTTTGCATGCAAAATTTTTTTATTGGAATATAGTTGCTTTACAATGTGTTAGTTTTTGCTGCACAACAAAGTGAATAAGTTATATATTTTGCCAGATATAGAATTCTAGGTTCATAATTTCTTTTCTTTTTCAGCATTTTAAGGGTCTTTCTACTTTCTTCTGAACTGCTTCATTTCTGATGAAAGTTAGCACTGATTCTCTTGTTGTGAGAATTGTTTGAATATATGCATATGTACGTACATGTGTTCATAGGTAGGTGGACAGATAGATAAGATCACATGTCCCAACTATTAGATCTCTTCTCTTCCCTCCCCTGTCTTCAAGACTAAAAAGACTAAGAATGTAAATTCGTATTATACTGGACCGATTAAATATTAGCAAGCTCAAAGGGACAAATTACTTGCCCTCAAGGATTATTTGGTTTCTCGCTTTTTAAATGTTTTTTATTTATTCAAATAGCATATTCTGCTCAGCTCTTCTGAAACCTCAGAACTATGAACTCTTACTTCAGATCAACTCTGATTTTTATCATTGTTCCTCTCTTCCTGTGACTGCTTTTAAGATTTTCCCTTTCTCTTTGATTTGTGTCAATCCAAAATGACCTGGTTTGCTTTGCGTCTGTTTGGCCTGTTTTTTAAATCTGTAGGTTGATTTTTTTTTAATTAAATCTGAACATTTGCAGCCATTATTCCCTCACATATGCTGTTCCACTGCAACATCCCTCTCTTCCCTTTCTGGCACTTTAGTCACGGGTGTGTTAACCCTCATGCCCACAGCCTCTGTTCCCTCAGTCACTTTTCTCTCTGGGTTTCCATTCCCATCACCCTTTCTAAAAACCTACTAACCTTCCTTCTGTTAATCTGTTTAATCTTCTGTTGAGCCCATCAGATAAATTTCCAATTCAGATACTGTGTTTGGCAGATGCAGTATGTTCATTTGGTTCTTTTCTAAAGAACTGACTTCTTGTCACCTTTTTTGTCCCCTTTTCCCTTAAGTCCTTGAACATACTTACAGTTGCTGTATTCAAGCCCTTATCTTTAAGGCCAGCATCTCTGGATATGGTCATTTTTATGGCTTTCTGAAAATTGTTGATGTTATGTTGCAGAATCTGACTTCTGTCAACTTCTTAGAAGAATACTGAGCCAATTAGCTTTATTCTGTTAGTGTTTATTTTTAGGCTTGGTTAGGCCTCCTTATTGTACCCTTGGACTGCAAGGAAATCAACCAGTCAGTCCTAAAGGAAATCAACCCTGAATATTCATTGGAAGGACTGATGCTAAAGCTGAAGCACCAATACTTTGGCCACCTGATATGAAGAACTGACTCATTAAAAGAGACCCTGATGCTAGGAAAGATGGAGGGCAGGAGAAAGGGGGCGACAGAGGATGAGACAGTGAGATAGCATCACCGACTCAATGGACATGAGTTTGAGCAAACTCTGAGAGATACTGAAGGACAAGGGAAGCCTGGTGTGCTGCAGTCAATGGAGTCACAAAGAGTAGGACATGACTTGGCAACTGAAAAACAACAACTCTAAGGCTAGCACACCCTGTGCTCTGGTCTTGCTTGGATTGCAGTTGGATGCCTGCGATGGCTTCTCAAATCGTCAGTGTCTCTCAATATCGTACGACCCCAACACACAAGCAGCAAGAGCAACTGCTCTTTGCCCACCTTCAAGGAGTCCCATCCTGTGCCTGCAGGACTTAATATTTGGCCAAAGACTCAAGAGAACCCCTGTGCAAACTCCTCCTCATGTGCCTTCTTCTCTGACAGCCAGTTCCTCATATTCCAGCAGCCTGAGTGGTCCTGAACTTTGTTCTGTGTTTGCTCCACCCAGCATCACCTCTGGACCTGGGCTTCTTTGCCCTAGGACATGGAGCAATGGGAAGTACCCGCAGTGAGAAAGCTGGAGGCATGTGAGGCTCATCTCTTGAGAGTCCCTTCTCCCTGGACCACAGCATTGTGCTCTCTCATCTCATCTCTCACTGTTTCTCAACAAACAGTGGCTTCATGATTGTTTGCATTGGGAAGATGCATCTGATTTCCATCACTGCATCATAGTGCAGACCAGAAGCACCACCATTCCTTTTAACATAATGAAAATAAGCCTCTTATAAGTATGCATCGCATTAATGGAGAAATGCCATGGAAGCAACATGTTGTAATTGAATACAGTCTCTTATGGGTTTTAGAAATTTGGGCTTAAGTTCCCAGCTCTGTGACTTCAATTAATCATTTAATCAATTTTCTCATTTGTAAATTAAAGAGGGAGTATATATAAAATTCTTCCTAGTTCTAATATCTTTTTATTCCATGGCACAAAGATAAAACTCATGAATTTTTCATTTTCAAAATAAACCTAAAAAGCACTCCCTTCATTTTAATTCTGATAATAGTTCATAAAAGCTTTGATAAAAGTAAGAAGAGGAAAGAAAACTGGGCACTTAATGTACTATCACATTGTCTTTTATATGCTATATCTAATGCTCAGCATATCATAGGCATTTAAATTTCCCATAAGAATAAATGTAACATATCAAATAACTCAGTGAATAATACCACCAAGAATTCACTACTCCCACTCTTCCCGAGGGGAACAGATAATGTGTTCTTTATTAATTCTAAGAATGACTTGAATACTAGCTGCCAACCTACTCATTTAGACTTCCTCTTTCATTGTAGACTGTCCTAGTTTAGTGACCATATTTAAACAAAACTGGAATCATTGGTGTAATCTGAGGATTGAAGAATCACAATCTTTACCTTCATTTATTCATTTACTCCACAAATATCTACTGAGAACTTATTATATACCAAGTACCGTATCAGCTTCTGGAGACAAAATTATGAGCAAAATAAACTTAATATCTGCTGTCATAGAGTTTAAAGTCTAGTAGAGGAGATAGGCATTAATAAAATAATAATTTATGAATCAATGTAAAGTTTCAACTGTGAAATGCTCTGTCAAAGAAGAAACTGTTTATAAGAAGCTAGAATGTGGATTTAATCTTGGGAAGAAACAGCATTCCAGGAAGAAAAGCCTCATGGTGAGACGAAGGGCTTCCCTGGTGGCTCAGGTGGTAAAGAATATGCTTGCAGTGCAAGAGACCCGGGTTCTATCCCTGGGTTGGGAAGATCCCCTGGAGAAGGGAATGGCTACCCACTCAGGTATTCTTGCCTGGAGAATTCCATGGACAGAGGAGCCTGGTGGACTACAGTCCATGAGGTGGCAAAAAGTCAGATATGACTGAGAAACTACCATTTTGAGAAGAAAGTGGTGGGCATCCTTGCTTTGTTCTTTATTTTAGACAAAATGCTTTCAGGTTTTCACTGTTGGGGATGATGTTACTTGTGGGCTTGTTATATATTTAACATATATGCAGAGTACATCATGAGAAATGCTGGGCTGGAGGAAGCACAAGCTGGAATCAAGATTGCTGGGAGAAATATCAATAACCTCAGATATGTATATGACACCATCCTTATGGCAGAAAGTGAAAAACTAAAGAGCCTCTTGATGAAAGTGAAAGAGGAGAGTGAAAAAGTTGGCTTAAAGCTCAACACTCAGAAAACTAAGATTATGGCTGCTGCTGCTGCTTAGTCAGTCATGCATCCGGTCCCATCACTTCATGGCAAATAGATGGGGAAACAGTGGCTGACTTTATTTTCTGGGGCTCCAAAATCACTGCAGATGGTGATTACAGCCATGAAATTAAAAGATGCTTATTCCTTGGAAGGAAAGTTATGACCACCCTAGATAGCATATTGAAAGCAGAGACATTACCTTGACAACAAAGGTCCGTCTAGTCAAGGCTATGGTTTTTCCTGTGGTCATGTATGGATGTGAGTTGGACTGTGAAGAAGGCTAAGCACCAAAGAATTGATGCTTTTGAACTGTGGTGTTGGGGAAGACTCTTGAGAGTCCCTTGGACTGCAAAGAGATCCAACCAGTCCATCCTAAAGGAGATCAGTCCTGGGTGTTCATTGGAAGGACTGATGTTGAAGCTGAAACTCCAATACTTTGGCCACCTCATGCGAAGAGCTGACTCATTTGAAAAGACCCTGATGCTGGGAAAGATTGAGGGCAGGAGGAGAAGGGGACAACAGAGGATGAGATGGTTGGATGGCATCCCTGACTCAATGGACATGGGTTTGGGTAGACCCTGGCAATTGGTGATGGACAGGGAGGCCTGGCGTGCTGCGGTTCATGGGGTTGCAGAGTCGGACACGACTGAGCGACCGAACTGAACTGTCATATATGGCTTTTATTATGTTTAGGAATGTTCCCTCTATACCCCTTTGTTGAGAGTTTTTATCATATATAGATGTTGAGATTTGTCAAAAGCTTTTTCTGCATCTGTCAATGATCATATGATTTTTATTCTTTAGTTAATAAGGTATATCACATTGATTGTTTCACAGATATTGAACCATCCTTGTATCCCTGGGATAAATCTCATGATTTTTCTAGTTTTATGAATATTAATCCTATCTTCTACAAAATATAACATTGTAAAATGACATATGCATTACCAACAATTCCTCAATAGGATATTCATTCATCATTCTGCAAATTTGCACACACTAAAAGTATTGCTTACAGTGACAAAAATTGCAGATGACCTTACAATCCAGCAATATGAGGTACACAGCTATCAAACATTATAGAAAATATACATAATAAATTAGTAAGTTTAAAAAAATAGGTTTAAAAAAATAGGTTGACATAAGAAGTATGTTAACTAATCACTTAATTTTGAAATACATGTGTATGTTAGGTATACACAGAAAAATATCTAAAAATGTATATACTATAGCTTTGGCAATGAGCATTTTTGTTATAAATGTTTTATTTTTCTTTTTTATAATTTTGTACATTTTAGTAGCTTGTGTTAATTTTATAATCAAGATATTTTCACTTTAATTTTAATGGGAATATTTTAGCAGGTTATTTTAAGCATAAAAGTGAGGGGATAAAATTTTCATATTGAAAAATCCACTCTAGCAGATGTGTTTATGTAGAGTAGATGCACATACACAAGTTAGGATTTCAACAGAAGTCCAGGCTGATGATGATTTGAACTAGGGGTTTAGTGTTGGTGATAATTGAGGAGATAAATTCTAGAAACTATAGAAAAAATGGACAGGAATTGATGTTTAGCTACCCTCTGCTCTCAAAATACTATACATTTGGGATAAGGACATGTACACTGAATCACACTGACCATTTCCTTGTTGAAATTATAATCACTTGTGATTCTTTTTCTTATTTAAGTCCTTTTAAGCATTTGAAATATCAAATCCATGTAATTATTTTCCAATTTCTTAGCAATCCTAAGCTGTCAGAATTGTATTCATGAATAAAATATGTGTATTAAACCCAAATAATATCCTGTGATATCACCAATGGTCACTAATAAAAATTATTTTAATAAATTAATAACTTTAAAGTCAAAATAAATTTAATTAAATTATAAACTTAGCAATAATAAAATAATTAAATTATAAATTTAAATTTTATTTTAGTAAAATAATGGTCTAAGTTGACTAAAACAGTGATGACCAGCAAAGAAGTTGTTTGTTAAATAAGTTATTTGGCAAAAATCTCCTGAACATCTACTATCCAACTATGTGCAAGATTATGTGTTGGATAAAGATTATGACTAATTGAATAAGAAAAGGTCCCCTCCCCAAAGAATTCTTAATCTCGGGAGGATACTGAAGAAACATCATTAACTACATTCCAATGTAATAATAACAACAACCAGCACATACCAAATACACATCGTATGTTGAGAGATGAAATAAATAATCCACATATATTATCTCATTTAATTTTCACACCAACCCTATAAAATATTAAATATAAAATTATTAGCTCCATGTCACATATGAGGAAACAAGACTTAGAAGGTTTTGTAATTGGCTCAGTATCAAACAGCTAATAAGGGATAATACAGAGACTCAAATCCAGGCATGACTGCAGAGCACACCTGCTGTTCTGTTACACTAAAAGAATGAGCAGCTTCTGCACAGAACACAGGCAATTTATCCCTGGAGAGAAGCTGAGGACCGTCCTACAGAAGAAGTGGTTTTTGCTCCAGACTTGAAATTTTCCTCATGCTTAAAAATGTGCAGGAATTCAAGACAGAGAATTTAGGAGAAGCAGATAGAAATAAAAATGAATGATATACAGTCATGTATGACTAGAGAACAGGATGTCAAAAGCCATTGACAGACGATGAGGCTTCAAAGGAAAGAAAAGTACTTCCTGAATTTAAAGAAGGTCCTTAAATGTCAAAGAGCCAAGAATAACACACCTTCTATCTAGCCAGAATCTCATTAATTTTTAATGAATAAAGGCAATTCTGATGTGTACATAAAGTTGTAAAATGGCCACAAGGAAATATATCATCAGATAGTTTACATTCTTGAATTAAACATTATTAGGAATTTAAAGGTTTGAATTTACTGTCACATAAATACATACATGCTTGTCAGCTGTGTTGGATGTCATTGATCAACAGTTTTTAAATTTAATAGCATTCAAAAATAAAAACAAATATCACACATTAAGGCATATATGTGAAATCTAGAAAAACTGGCACAGATAAACTTATTTGTAAAGCAGAAATAGAGTCACAGATATAGAGAACAAGCTTTTGAATACCAAAGAATGGGGGTGGGATGAACTGGGAAACTGGAATTGAGGCATATACCCAATTGACACTATATATAAAATAGACAATTAATGAGAACCTACTGTACAATGCAGGGTACTCTACAGTGCTCTGTGGTGACCTAAATGGAAAAGAAATCCAAAAAAGAGGAATCTATGTATACATATAGCTAATCCACTTTGCTGTACAGCAGAAAGTAACACAACAATGCAAAGCAACTATACTCCAATAGAAAGTAATTAAACATTTTTTATATGTCTTATTAGGGTTGAATGCACCCTTTCTAGACAATGCAAACAGTTCTAACCCCTGCTGCAGGGTGGTTGGCAGGCAGCAGTGGAGAGAGAATGGTGCCCCCAGTAAAGTCACTACACAAAACTGCACAGAAGCTCTGGTTGGGAGGTGACACTGAGAGAGAGGATCTGAGTCGAGTGGAGGGTGTGAAAAAGAATCCACTGCCAATGTTGCAGAGTTCAAACACCCCAACATCCACCGTCCCAGCTTCCCCGCAGTGACCATCCCTCAAGGTCCTCGTGTCCACACTCCTGGGAGCACATGCAGCCTTAAATGCAGTTACCTCCCCCAGCATGAGCAGATAAGAAGCCAAAACCCCACAGTCAAGAAATCAGAAAAGCAGTAGGGGAAAAAGTCACTCTTAGTCCCCAAACCTGTCATTTTTGTGCATTTTTACTGAATCGAAACAGTAATTAAAGTTGTCCAGATGCTGTCGGTTCAGGGGAGCACTAAAGTAGAAAACACAAAATTGCTTTAATTGCCTTGAAGAGATTAAATTTGAACGTAGCGGGCTCTCCATTAATCTAGCCTCCATTTTGGGCAGAGAAAACACTCACTAGCTTGTGTTTCAAGAATATCGATCTGTCTGAGCTGTGTGTGTATTCTTAAATAACTGTAGGCAGGCTATAAATCTACTGTCTGATTCTTATTGGTGCCTCAAGCTATCCTGTTCATCCCACAAAGACTGTCTGTTTCCCAGGTTCTGTCTTGCTAACTTAGAAGCGTCTCACCTGGGTGCAGACGCAATCACAAAGCTATAAAGGTAGACTCTCTGGGGCAGAAATTGTTATGGCATCTCTAAAGTAAAAATAGGCTAGATTGATGAGGTCTCAAAGCACTGCCTCTAATGAGCTGAAGACTCCCATCTGTGCTCTTTCCTGACGTGGAGGAAGCCAGGGAGAAGCAATCAATGAGATGCAATGACCTCTTCATCAACATTAAAGTAACAGTGGGATATGCAGGGGGGTTCCTGAAGGCACTGAGGTTTAGCCTAATAACTGAAGACAAACAAACAAAATTAAAGCGTTAATTCAAACAGGGTGTGACAAATGTAGCTGTAAGAAATGCACTCATCTGAATCTATAAACATTAACCAACCAAACAAATCCCACATCCCCAAGGAAGGTAAAGATCAGCTGGCAAGTTAACGTTTCCTTGGAAAGTAAGACACTCCATGGACCCTTCCCTGTGTGAGTGGCACAAGCCTACAGTGATCCATCACTCTTCTCCAGATGCTAGCAAGCTGGCTTCTGAGGCTTCAGTCTGCTGTTGAGGGGAAAGACGAGGCTGAGAGAAAGCCAAGCGTCACTGGACTCAGAAAGTGCAGCAGAAAGCGAATGTGCATAGAGAAATGTCTGTTTCCAGGTAAATCATATTTACAAAGTACACTGGAGTGAAAATCAAACACCTGTGGAATGTTACCTGTGGAAGATCTTGGGAAGATATCTTGTTGAATTAACCACAACTGTAATGCTTTGAGGCAGACACTTCATTTTGTTGACTAACTTTCAGGATTTATTTATTTCACTTGAGTTCACAGAACTGGAAGGTTCTCAGAAGTGGAAGGAAATGGCTTCCCTGGTTTTTCTGCATTTTCTCCATTGGAAGTTCAACTAGACTAGTCTGACTTCACTCTCCAGTCCTGTCTAGTGAAATATTCCAGTGGACATTAACACCTGCTGCAAACTGATTAGGTCCTTCAGAGTAGAGTGCCCTGAAAAATAGTTCATTCAAAGGAAATGCAATTGTCAGGACAGAAACAAAAGGTTGCTTTGCCATTCTGCCTCAGGACCTGTCAACTTCAATAGCAATTGTCCCTGGGATGGAATAAATGCACAGACCAGTATGAGTGGAGGGAAGAAAATGATTTAATAAGAATTCCTACTTACGGAAAGCTTCATGCCTCCAGAGAAGGGCATGCTTCAGCACCCTTGGAGAGGAATGGTATTTAAATTCAATATGAAGTGTCATGATCAAAATATGCTTCTACTCATCACCATCAAACATGTACAAAAGTGAATTTTTACCATTGAACTACAGCAGATTAATGTTTCTTTTAATTAGCAGGAAATCACAGGTGATAAAATACTTTGAGACATCTATTTTCCAGTCATACAACATAGATGCCACTTTTTCCCTGAGAATGTAACCCTTGAATGACTTTGTCACCTCCTACTTGATAAATGGAAATGTTTTCTTCTACTCAAGGTCACAGCAAGACAAACAAACCTGTGGAAGGCAGTGAAGATGAAATGTGCCCAGTGTTTTTTTTAAAAAAAATTGTTTATAGTTTTCTGGTTTAGTTCAATCAAGTAAAGCATCAGAGAAAAAGAACAATGACTACCAGTAAACAAAGAGGGTGAAAGACTGAACTCAGTGTCAGTCAAACGTCCTAACTTCATACATATTTATTATACTGTCTCCAAACATAAAGTTTTTAAAAAGCATCTGTGCTGATATATCTGGCAAGCTTTTTCTTGGGGGATTAAATCTAGTGACCCGACACTAAGAGACAGGGACACTCATTTTAAGGGAAAGAATTTCCAAAACAGTCCTAGTTTGGTCTTTTCTTTCTTCAACTACTGTAACATTTAACAGGTGGAAGGGAAATATTTGTGAAATAAATAATGCCTTTTTCTTTTTATTCCCTATCTTCCTTTCAGAGCAGCAGACTGGATGGTTATCACAGGTTCACATATAAAGAATTTCTTTAAATATTTTAAGGTACTAAGTAGAAATCTTCTATAAGTTATACAGGAAATACGGAGGTGCTTTAAAACGCCCTAGTAGCTGAAGAACAGCACATTATATCGGAAACAGGGGCTCTCACAAGGTCACAACTAAGGGGTCTCATCTGGAGCTTGACTGGGAAAGGGTCTGTTTCTAAGAGCATGTGGTCCCCAACAGAACCCACTTTTTCTCCCTCCTGCTGAGAGACCCCTGTGTGTGTCCTGCCTTGCTGTGAAAGTATCAATCATGTAATGGTGTCCAACTCTTTGCAACCTCACTGACTATAGCCCACCAGGCTCCTCTGTCCATGGGATTTCCCAGAATCCTAGAGTGGGTTGCCATTTCTCCTCCAGGGGATCTTCCCAACCCAGGGATCAAACATGCAGGTATCCTGCATTTCAGGCAGATTCTTTATTATCTGAGCCACCAGGGAAGCCCTGTCTTGCTGCAACAATTAGTAACTGAACTCTTCACTGCCGGTGTGTTCCTGGCAGTCCTAGAAGCAGAGCACTGGGCTTTGTCCCTCCTCCAGTTGCTCTCCTCTTACACAGCAAGTGTATCCGCACCCTCTTTGCATCACGTGACTAAGGAGTTCTCATGTGTGGTCAGATCAGCACAGTGACAAGCAGCATCCTCACATTGTCCAGGCATGTCCCTGAGTTTACATCCTGAGAATATACTATGATTGTTCTTCCAGCTCAGAAAATGCAGAAACATCTAACCTCATACACAACAAGCATCTCAAGGCAGGGAGAGCCAGGTGATTGTTTTCCCATAATCAGAAAAGGAGAAAGGGGCGGCAGAGAATGAGATGGTTAGCTAGCATCACCAGCTCCATGGACATGAATTTGAGCAAACTCCAGGAGATAGTGGAGGTCAGAGGAGCCTGGCATGCTTCAGTCTATGGTCTTTGGGATCACAAAGAGTTGGACATGACTTAGCGACTGAACAACAATCAGCCCTTTCTTTGAGGAACCATTAAAGAAAAATAAATAAAATATATCTAAAGCATATGTTTTTACATATGTATATACATAGGCACATGCATACACACAAACATGTATATATACACATAGGCAGGCACACGTGTGTATGTAAAGCTACATTTCAGAATTGGCTATGGGTCCATATAAACTCTCCTGAAACAAGCATTCATATGGAAATTGTCTAACATAAGGAAATCGAGAATCGATACTGAGTAATTTGTCTGTTATTAATTTTATTACATTAGCAGCAGCACATTCATTTCAATTATTGATCTAGCCAGCATATTTAGAGTGGGCAAAGTTTCTTGTACTGACAACCAGCCAAATAGAGTGGGGGAGACAGAGAAAGGGGAATATTCTGTACATACCCTGGCTCCTTCAGGCTTCAAACAGGAGAATTTCATTCTTTTCAACCATCAGGAGCTCCATAGTCTTTTTGGACTAAAGCTCTCAACAGACTTTCCCCACAGAGTGAGCAGCAACTTTTGTCCCTGTGATTCCTGTATTCAAAATATTCATAAGGAGGACATTATGGTGTCCAGGCTGTAAATGCTGATGTGCTTATTCATGTCCAACTTTTTGCAACCCCATGGACTGTAGCCCACCACACTCCTCTGTCCATGGAATTCTCCAAGCAAGAGTACTGGAGTGAGTGCATTGCCGTTCCCTTCTCCAGGGGATCTTCCTGACCCAGGGATCAAACTCAGGTCTCCTGCACTGTAGGTGGATTATTTATTGTCTGGGCCACCAGGGAAGCATTCTTCTGTTGAAGAACATTTGAAAATACAGAATGTTTCACAAATCTGCCTGTCACCCTTGTCCAGGGGCCATGTTAATCTTCTCTGTATCGTTCCAATTTTAGTATATGTGATGCCCAACCAAGCACACCATAAAGTCTTAAGAATCAAAAAAGTCTTTCTTGAACTAGAATCAGTTCAGTTCAGTCGCTCAGTCGTGTCCGACTCTTTGCAACCCCATGAACGCAGCACGCCAGGCCTCCCTGTCCATCACCAACTCCCAGAGTTCACTCAAACTCATGTCCATCAAGTTGGTGATGCCATCCAGCCATCTCATCCTCTGTCATCCCCTTTTCCTCCTGCCCCCAATCCCTCCCAGCATCAGAGTCTTTTCCAATGGGTCAACTCTTTGCATGAGGTGGCCAAAGTATAGTATTACTTAAAGATATGATTAAGTGCACAATTTAGAGAATGAACAAAAATATGCATAAATAAAATATCCACAAATATGAATGTACAGCCACAAATCCATCTTCATACACAGCTTTCTCTGAAGAAAGACCCAGCTTAGACAGCGCATTTTCCCCACTTCTTTCTAAAGCACACTCTTTTTGGAGTCTGGGTTTCTAATAACTGATTTCACTCCCTAACGATTTTCTACATGCAAGCTGAAGTAGTGTTATGTACCAAAGTTTAATACAGAAGAGTTTAAAAGTTGATAGTTTTAATGAAATTCTTTTCAAGTGATAACCTGGAGGGTGATCAGGAAGTCAGTCTGGCACCACCATCACTGGACCCTCTCTGACCTTGCTCCAAGGAAACCAAAAGAGCAAGCTGTGATGGGTAATTTCTTTTCAAACCAAGGGATGGAGTCATCATGCAAAGATAAATCAAGAGAAGAGTCTTTTACAGTAATGTGATTAGTAGTTCCAGGGTCAGAGGCAGAGTGCCGAGAAGAGAAGCTGATGACGTAAGCTTATAAACTTGACATCCTAGCCAAGTCTGTTACTAACGTAGCTCAAAGGTTCATCATTTTTATTATACCAGCAACCAACCAGCTGGACCAAAAGGGGGAAAAACGAACACATTCAGTCTCAAAGCACCTTATTTGGTTTCCTAGCAATTGAATAACCACGTCTCTGGTGAGCTGCTAATGACATCCTCTTCTCTTAACATCTAATCAAAATTCACAGCCAGAAGCAACATGGAGTGAGTAGCCCAGTCAAGACATTAATTATTCTGGTGATAAAACTGTCTCAACAGTGGGCTTAAAGCAGACATAATTTCTGTGACCAGAAATGCTTAAAGCATGATGTTTACCCTTTGATGTTTTGAACATTTCAAATTAGGCAGGAGGGAGGGCACAGAAGCTAGCCACTCCCTGGCAGGTCTTAGCAGGCAGCTTGAGAATCAGAGGAGAATACATGTCTGTTTGTAGCTCTTGTCCTTCAAATTCCAAGAAAAAATGGCACTTCATCTCTGAAAGTCATGCACACAAGAGTTATGTCAAATTAAAAAAAAAAAAAGAGTTACGTCAAATTAAAGAGACCAATTGCTTCAGCACCATTAAGATCACATCTTGTTCTGATGCTAAAAATTCATCTGACAAGATACCAGTATCGGTTAACATTAGAACAACCTTGGGCCCCCTTATCCATTGTAATGCATTCTCTAAGTGTACAAGTGCCATCGGCAAGTCTATGAACATAAAGTACCACGGGCACCATTATCCTCAAGAAGAAAACAGTTTATCCACTGAGTGCTGGCAGAGCTCTGGACAGAGCAATCGGAAGGGAAAGCTGATGTCATCTGCCAACCACGTGGCCTGTTTTCTACTTATTTTTCTTATGGCCAAAATGCATGACCTTCATCTGTCATTCAGTAAAACACCATTTTGTAAAATGTAAGGCTAAAAAGCAATCATAAGTGATCAAAGGCTGGGTGGGAAAAGATAGTGAGAATCGACTCTGTGACAGAAGTGTCTGACAACGCTTTATACAAGAATATCATTTCAATCTCACATTGACTCTGTGATGCAGATATATTTTGTCATTGCTGTTCAGTTGCTCAGTTGTGTCTGACTCTTTGTAACCCCATGGACTTCAGCTTGCCAGCTTACTCAAACTCGTGTCCATCGAGTTGGTGATGCCATCCAACCATCTCATCCTCTGTCACCCTCTTCTTCTCCCACCCTCAATCTTTCCCAGCATCTGGGCCTTTTCCAATGAGTCAGCTCTTCAAAACAGGTGGCCAAAATATTGGAGCTTCATCTTCAGCATCAGTTCTTTCAATGATTCTGGGTGGATTTCCTTTAGGATTGACTGATCTTCTTGCTGTCCAAGGGACTCTCAAGAATCTCTGTGCTATTTTTCTGTAAAAGAAAATTCCCCAAATCACTTGGCTTAAAGCAGTATGAATTTATGTTTGTGCATAAATCTGTGGGTCATCTACTGATTTGCACCAGATTTGGTTGACCAGAGAAGACCTTAGTCATGGACAGCTGGTGGGTTGTCTGGGAACTGGCAGGTCAAAGACAGCCTGACGCATAGGTCTGGCATTGCCTACTGAGTGATGATGGAGCCTCGTGTCTTTCATTGTGCAGCAGGTTGGTTCAGACCTATTGATATGGCTGTAGCAGGGTTCCAAGAGAGAGTAAGACTTCAAAGCCCACTGAGGTCTAGGCTTGAAACTGGCACATTGCAATCCAGCATGTTCTTTTTGCCAACTCAAATTAGAAATCTAACATAGATTCAAAGAGTAGATAAACACACTCCACTTCTGGGTGAGAGAAGATTCAAAATCTCCCTGCAAAGTTATGGTAGAGGGAGGAGCAGAGAACTGAGAGAACTGATGCAGTTTTCTCCATGCCTGTCATCCACACCCTTGCTGTGGCTTCATCGTGGGCACTTTGTCCTTTCCACTCCTTGACTTTACGTTAGTCTTCATGACTAGGTTTGGCTAAGGTGTTGGGTGGAGGACAAAGTGCCCATTCTGATCATAGGTCTTAAGAGGCTTGCTTGCCCTGTAGTCCCTACATTGCCATAAGAAACGCAAGTTCCAGAAGGAGGATGATGAACACGAGCGAGAACTGGACCTGCAGAACTTCACCATAGGGAAGACCACCCCAACACCACGGCCTGAAGACATGGCCTCCTCACTGACCTGCAGACCTGTGAGGATAAAGGGCCACAGGTTAATCCACTGAGTCTGGGGGTGACGCTGCACAGTGTTATTGGCAATATAGGTAATAGCCAAGTGATAGTCAAATGATATTGAAATACAAAAAAGAGAGGCAAGAACCTTCACTCCTGGAGCTTATAATCCAACGAGGAGAGAAACACCATAAACAAATACACAGAATGATATCAAGTATAATTAGTGCTATGAATAAAATGACTTAATAGTTTGGTAAGGGGTGTCTTTCCTTAAGGTGACTGAGAACTAGTGCTTGCATTTTTAAATACACATGGGTGGCAGCCATCTACACTCAGTGATGGTTGTCGCTTTACCACAACTTCTTAAGCTTCTCTAGTTTCTAACCTTCAGCTGTATCTCTGACAACTATCAATAGTGGAGTCTAATACTAGTGCGTGCATTAAAGTGACTAATGTTTGGTGTGCTAAGTCTCTTCAGTTGTGTCCAACTCCTTGTGACCCCATAGACTATAGCCTGCCAGGCCCTTCCATCCATGAGATTCTCCAGGCAAGAATATGGGAGACGGTCGCCATGCCCTCCTCCAGGGGATCTTCCCAACTCAGGGATCAAATCCTTGTCTCTTACATCTCTTGCATTGGCAGGCGGGTCCTTTACCACAAGTGCCAGGCAATCCAATAAATAAAGGTTTAGATTATACAAGTTTAATCCACAGCAGTATAGTGGATTACAAGTAAACATAGTTGCTAATTTCACCTTTTAGAGTGAGCAAGGTAGCATTTATGTATGCTCAGTGTTTTACTTTTCTTGTTCTCTGACATGAAAATTAAATTTTATTCACCACTGTGCCAAGCTCAAACACAACATTAGGTTTTTCTGAAAATGGGTAATTACTACTTCTTGGCTAGAGGTACAATTCCCAAATAAAGGGACAACATCTTAGAGCACTGTTAGTTTGGTTTCCAATAATAATAAGTTCATGGGGTTCTCAAGGCAAGAATACTGAAGTGGTTTGCCATTCCCTTCTCCAGTGGACCACGCTTTGTCAGAACTCTCCACCATGACCCCTCCATCTACCATGGTATTGGAGAAAACTCTTGAGAGTCCCTTGGACTGCAAGGAGATCAAACCAGTCAAAAGGAAATCAGTCCTGAATATTCATTGGAAGGACTGATGGTGAGGCTGAAACTCCAATACTTTGGCCATCTGATGCAAAGAACTCACTCATTTGAAAAGACCCTGATGCTGAGAAAGATTGAAGGCAAGAGGAGAAGGGTACGACAGAGGATGAGATGGTTGGATGGCATCACTGACTCAATGAAGTTTGAGTAAGCTCCAGGAGTTGATGATGGACAGGGAGGCCTGGCATGCTGCAGTCTGTGGGGTTGCAAAGAGTTGGACATGACTGAGCAACTGAACTGAATTGATTTGAATAATAAATATCACAGAATAGAGTAAAGCTTCCTCACCTGGAGTAACTCAGTTTCACCCTTTCACAGATGCATGCCCAGAAAAAGTCAGCACTTGATAAATGCAGACTGGAATGAATGGATGTGAGACAGACTTGGGACAAACAAGTTGTACCAACATAGTGCTTGACCACCACTGTTATTCTATGTAGAGCATGGCCAGTCCACACACAAATGACCCAGAAACCTGGTCATTTCCATGCTCTGCCCTCTACTAGGGGCAGGCAGACGTTCAGTCCCATCTACTTTCAGCCTCCAGACCTTGAAGTGAGTGAAAGTTGCTCAGTCATGTCCAACTCCTTACAACCCCATGGATTATGCAACCCATGGAATTCTCCAGGCCAGAATACTGGAGTGGGTAGCCTTTCCCTTCTCCAGGGGATCTTCCCAGCCCAGGGATCAAACCCAGGTCTCCCACATAGCAGGCAGATTCTTTACCAGCTGTTCAGACCTTGAACTACTTCATTAAAGCATTCCCATAAAAACAGTTCCTGAATCATCATTTTCATTATTTTATCTGCCCTCAGAGATCAACAGCTACCAGAAGCAATGATATGTTAAATATTAATTTCTGGATAAACATTTAGGAAACTATTTCATTTGCAAATAAATCTCTGGTACCAGCAACTAGACTTTCTGTTTGCTATCCCCAAGTCTTCTGAATTAAGGACATCTGCTGGAAAATAAATCCACAACTTCTTAAGACATCATTTACTGCAATTGCTATTTCATGCCAATCTTACAACCTTTCCTTCGGATCTAATCTTACAGCTATTGCACATCCTGAAACCCCACCAATATTTATTTTCACAGAAGAAGCAGCATAACTTGGCTTCGTCAAATCATTCAGAGAAACATCTGTGGCCTGGAGCTTAGGCAGTCACCCAGCAGACTCAGAGGCTGGGGGCAATAGATGAGCAATCAAATTGTTATTCTCCACCGGCTGAAAACCATATTTTATTTGCAATCTTTTTTAGGTTTGGGCTGTCACAATAATTCCTAAAGGGAGAATAGGCCTCCCCACCCAGACCTGAACAGAGCTAATGCCCGAACAGTTGTTATGTCATCCTTCTTTGATGACATGTCCCACCAAGCACACTCCAGACCAGAGCAGCATTTGTCTCTGGTGTCTGCATCTGGCTGGCTCTGATGTAGGGCAGAGGCCACAGGTCCTCTGCTGGCACTGAGTTAGAAATACCTGTTATTCTCAAGAAAATCCTAAGTACCAAAGGAAAAAGAGGAGATAACTGGAAAGCCCCCTTTAAATAACATTCGAGCTAAAGGGCCCGATTAGTGATGGTGGGCAGGTGGTGGAAGAGATGAGGAGAAGGGTGAGGGGGAAGACAGGCACCCATGGGTAGGCCTGCTGCTCTAGTTGTGAACTGTGAGCTACTCAGGGCTGCTGGTGCTCCCACCTCCAATCCCAAAGTTTGGTCAGATGCTCTATAGAGAAGGTCATAGCTATGGACCTTGTCAGCTGCTTCTCAGAGCAGCAGGACTCCTCCCTCCAGCCCATGTGGTCTCTCAGGGCCTTTCCTGCTGAAATGGGAGTAAACACCACACAGAGACAGACTTATACATCCTATCCCCTTTCGTTTTCTGCAGCTATCACTATTAACCACCCTTCCTGTTCCAAAAAAGAAATCAGACAACTTCCTAAGTATTTTCTGGGTAAAAGTTAAGTGCTTGGTGATTTGGGGCCAGGAATTAATGTTGTTATTTATTCCAGTTTCAGTACCTGCTCCAGGTGTTCCTCTGAAGGGAAAGGGAGTGAAGGGGAGACACATAGAAGATGTCAATGCAAATGTTTTCAGCACCACGGACAGTTCTGCCAAGAGGCCCAGGCTCCTCAGTGCTCACAGTACTGGTGAAAGAGATATTTACAAAGACTGCCACCTCACTTCCCTTATAATACTTAGGAATATTTAATAAATCTATCAGGTAACCCTAATCCCACTACTGGGCATATACTCTGAGAAAACCACAATTCTGAAAGACACAAGTACCCCAATGTTCACTGAAGCAGTATTTACAATAACCAGAACATGGAAGCAATCAAGATGTTCATCAACATAGTGGATAAAGAAGTTGTGGTACATTAATACAGTGGAATATTACTGAGTCATAAAAAGGAATGGATCTGAGTCAGTTGTAGTGACGTAGATGAACCTAGAGCCTCTTATACTTAAAGTGAAGTCAGAAAGACGAAAACAAGTATCATATATTAATGCATACATATGGAATCTAGAAAAATGGTGCTGATGAACCTAGTAGAAAACAGACTTGTGGACACAGCAGGGGAAGGTGATGGCAGGATGAACTGAGATAGTAGCATTGACGTACACACACTATCATGTGTAAAATAGATAGCTGATAAGAAGTTGCTAAATAACACAGAAAGCTCAGCCTGGTGCTCTATGATGACCTAGAAGGGTGCAATGCAGGGAAGGGAGGGATATAAGGGATATATTTATAATTACAACTGATTTGAGTTGTATGGCAGAAACCAGTAGAGAATTGTAAAGCAATTTTCCACCAATTAAAAAAAATTTAAGACTCAAAAACAAAGAAAAAAATTTTTAATTATTTACACCTTACTACATTCAGGGATCCCCATGTATGAAGGAACCTGCACAGAACACATCTGCATAGATGCAATGTTGAGTACCCGTATAACTAATCACACTAACTTGCTTCTTCAACACTATTTGAGTGTGGTATTCTTTCTTTTCAATGTAACTGAATGATCTCTGCAACCTCATTAGCCATGTAACTTGCTTTATATAAAGAAATGTGTACATACATTGCTCAGTTTTCATAATTGCTAGAACCACAGGAACTCTGCATGCTCTGGCCACTGGCTCCCAATCTTAACTTCAAGCTAACTGTCTAAAAATAGCAATTACAGTGAGCCTTCTTGACCATTTTGGGCCAGAACTCTGAGGTGGACTCCTGGGGGGGGGGGGCATGCATGTTTTTAGAAGACCCACAGGAATTTCTGAAAATCACCATTCTACCCAATTACTTGTTAAGTTTCTAGTTGATGTTTTTTAAGATTTTTTTTTTTTTGATGTAGACCATTTTTAAAGCCTTTATTGAATTTTTTACAATATTGCTTCTGTTTTGGGTTTTTTGGCTAGGAGATATATGGGATCTTAGCTTCCTGATTAGGGATTGAATCCACACCCTCTGCATTGGAAGGTGAAGTCTTAAGAACTAGGCTGCCAGAGAAGTTCCCAAGTTTCTAGCTGATTTTAATTCAAAATGTGGCTATCGGTCACATATTGTTATCTATTAAGGGAATAGGAAATGGATATCAAACAGAGGACGTTGGACAGGACACAGAAGTCTTGAGTCTCAGTCTTGCAACGGGACTAAACAAACAGCAATGTGGCTTAGCAAGTCACTTAATTCCTTGGGCCTCAATCTCTTGAAATAAGGTGTTTTAGATTAAATTCGTAAGTTCCCTTCCAGCTAGAAATTGGTGTTTGTGTGTATATGTCTATTTTATAGTAGTCAAATAAATCATCTAAAAATGAATCACATTCAAGGTTCAAATGATTCCATCATCAACTGGAGCTCAGCAACATTTCAATGTCCTGTTCCAAGTTTAATGTTCAAATTTTATGTGAATTTTCATCATAAGAGTTTTCAATCCAGGTATTTCTATTTCCGACAATGAAAACTTAGTCTTGTTTAATAACTTCTGTAAATAGAAAGGGAGGAAGGAAATTTGTGTGTTCAATCTAAGGATTAAGCCTGAAAAAAAAAAAATAGACTAGTGGCTCAGCAGAAAAGAATTTTTGTGCAATGCAGAAGGCACAGGAGATGCAGGTTCAATCTCAACTCAGATCCCCTGGAAAAGGAAATGGCAATGTTCCAGTATTCTTTCCTGGAGAATTCCATGGACAGAGGAGACTGGTGGGCTACAATCCATGGGGTTGCAAAGAGTTGGACACGACTGAGCACAGTCGTGTTAGCACAGACACAATTAGAAATAGAATTGGCTAAAACAAAAATATCAATCATGTTTTCTCCAAAAGTGTTCATCTTACAACTCAGTGCTTGGTGGTCTTGCCAGTCTTCTGACATGATTATTCTACTGTCCCCCTCATCTCCTCCCCCAAATTTCCTTGTTGGCATCAGGTCTCTGCTCTTGCCCAAAAGCTAGTGGGAAAGAGCTTGTAGGTTTGGCATCTGTTCTTCTTTTCTCAAAAAAGAATATCAAATGTATCGATAGGTAAGGTGTTCAAATATAGACGTTATGGCCCCTCTTCTTCATGAATGTCTTTACTGTTGTTGTTGTTCAGTCACTAAGTCATGTCCGACTCTTTGTGACCCCATGGGCTGCAGTATGCCAGGCTTCCCTGTCCTTCAGTATCTCCTGGACTTTGCTCAAACTCATGTCCATTGAGTCAGAGATGCCATCCAACCATTTCATCCTCTGACATCCCCTTCTAGTAAAAGTTCTGTTGAGCTATGAGTCACTTTTTAACACAAGCTCCTTCTGTGGCTTCTGCTTGCAGGTGACAATGATCTTCCCAGTGGAGGACAGAGTCAAACCTGACTGTGTGGGATCCATAGAGAGGAATCTGCAGGGGGAATGGCTAGGAAAATTGCACATAGTAAATCCTCAATAAATGGCTATTGAATTACAAACTGAAACCATAATCTTATGTCCAAAGATACTGGTTTACAAGTTCTACTAAGAATCCCAATGAGCATTAAAAAACACCATTAGTGCAAGCTGAGGAATCTAGAATAGCATGACCATTTCTTAACAAAACTTGGGATCTTGATTCATTTTGCTACCTTTCATCCTTGTTTAAGAGTTTTATTAATGTACGGCCATAGGCTGTTCCACCAAAACTAATCATGAGCCATACTGCTATCATTTTATATCTCTTCAATTTAGGAATCACTTAAAACGGGGTAAATGGGTGTTCTTTGGAAGGAATGATGCTAAAGCTGAAACTCCAGTACTTTGGCCACCTCATGAGAAGAGTTGACTCATTGGAAAAGACTGATGCTGGAAGGGATTGGGGGCAGGAGGAAAGGGGGACGACAGAGGATGAGATGGCTGGATGGCATCACCAACTCGATGGACGTGAGTTTGAGTGAACTCTGGGAGATGGTGATGGACAGGGAGGCCTGCTGTGCTGCGATTCATGGGATGGCAAAGAGTCGGACATGACTGAGCGATTGAACTGAACTGAATATGACCCAAAAACTAAAGGATACAGCACCACACCAGAAAAATTCCAAGTGAACGTCATTCAGTCACGTCTGACTCTTTGCACCCCCATGGACTGACTATACAGTCCATGGAATTCTGCAGGCCAGAATACTGGAGTGGGTAGCCTTTCCCTTCTCCAGGGGATCTTCCCAACCCAGAAATCAAACTGGGGTCTCCTGCATTGCAGGCAGATTCTTTACCAACTGAGCTATCATTCCAAGTATTAAATAACACCATACATTTACACCAACTTTCTATTTTGAAAGGCTACTACCACTTTGGTGGGCTAATTTTTATAACCTCTTAGAACACTACTGCGATAACTATTAAGATTTTATTTTCCGGGACTTCCCTGGAGGTCTGGTGGTTAAGACTCTGCACTTCTAGTGCAGGGGGCATGGGTTCAATGCCCATGCATGCCACATCATGCAGCCAGAAAATTTTTTTAAAGGTTTTTTTTTTCTTTGTTACTAAAATTGTCATAAAAAATGCCCCCATAAATATATTCTTTTTAAAGCTGAGTAATATTGCATTGTATATATGCACCACAATTTCCATATCCATTCATCTGCCAATGGACCTCTAGGCTGCCTTAACTATTGTAAAAACAAGTGCCATAACAAACACTGGGGTACATGAACCCAGTGCTCTGTGACAACTTGAAGGGGTAGGATGGGGTGGGAGATAGAAGGGAGGTTCAAGAGGGAGGGAACAAATGTACACCTGTGGCTGATTCATGCTGGTGTATAGGAGAAACCAACTCAACATGTAAAGCAATTATTTTCTAATAATTTTTTTTAAATGTCCCTATATCAACTAGGAAGCATCACTACAAACAAAGCTAGTGGAGGCGATGGAATCCCAGCTGAGCTATTTCAAACCCTAAAAGATGACATTGTTAAAGTGCTGCACTCACTATGCAGGCAAATTTGGAAAATTCAGCAGTGGCCACAGGACTGGAAAAGGTCAGTTTTCATTCCAATCCCAAAGAAGGGCAATGCCAAAGAATGTTCAAACTACCACACAATTGCACGCATTTCACTGGCTAGCAAGGTCATGCTCAAAATTCTTCAAGCTAGGCTTCAATAGTAAGTGAACTGAGAACTTCCAGGTGTACAAGCTAGTTTTAGAAAAGGAAGGGGAACCAGAGATCAAATTGCCAACATCCATTGGATCATAGAAGAAGCAAGAGAATTCCAGAAAAACATCTAATTCTGCTTCACTGACTACACTAAAGCCTTTGTGTAGATCACAACAAACTGTGGAAAATTCTTAAAGAGATGGGAATACCAGACCACCTTATCTACCTCCTGAGAAACCTGTATGGAAATCAAGAAGGAACAGTTAGAACGGGACATGGAACAATGGACTGGTTCAAAACTGGGAAAGGAGTACGTCAAAGCTGTACACTGTCACCCTGCTTATTTAACTTATATGCAGAGTACATCATATGAAATGCTGGGCTGGATGAAGCTCAAGCTGGAAACAAGATTGATGGGAGAAATATCAATAACCTCAGATATACAGATGACACTACCCTTATGGCAGAAAGTGAAGAGGAACTAAATAGCCCCTTGATGAAAGTGAAAGAGGAGAGTGAAAAAGCTGGCTTAAAACTCAACATTCAAAAAATTAAGATCATGGCATCCGGTCCCATCACTTCATGGAATATAGATGGAGAAACAATGGAAACAGTGACAGACTTTATTTCTTGGGTTCCAAAATCACTGCAGATGGTGATGCAGACAAGAAACTCAAAGATGAAGAAAAACTATGACAAACCTAGACAGCATATTAAAAAGCAGAGACATTACTTTGCTGACAAAAATCTATCTAGTCAAAGCTATGGTTTTTCCAGTAGTCATGTATGGATGTGAGAGTTGGACCATAAAGAAGGCTTAGGGTTAAAGAATTGAGGCCTTTGAACTGTGGTGCTGGAGAAGACTCTTGGGAGTCCCTTGGACAGCAAGGAGATCAAATCTGTCAATCCTAAAGGAAATCAACACTGAATATTCGTTGGAAGGACTGATGCTGAAGCTGAAGCTCCAATACTTTGGCCACCTGATGGGAAGACTCGACTCACTAGAAAAGACCCTGATGCTGGGAAAGATTGAAGACAGGAGGAGAAGGGGATGACAAAGAATGAGATGGTTGGATGGCATCACCGACTCAATGGACATGAATTTGAGCAAACTCCAGGAGATTCTGAAGGACAGGGAAGCCTGGTGTGCTGCAGTCCATGGGATCAAAAAGAGTCAGACACGACTGAGCAACTAATCAACAACAGCACAGACTAATAGACTAAGTCCTGCCGTTAAGAACACCAAACAGAACAACAGTACGTCTATGCAAAGATCCCTGTTTTATAGGATCTTTGTGCTATACATTCATTCTAATTAGCATAGTCATATTTCTTCATTAGCTTGTTTGTCCATAGGTTTCCAAATTAAATGCAATTACTTAAAAAAGAATCAATAACAGCTAAGACAGCTCAGCCCTTGGCAGGCTCTTAAAATAATTCTCCATCTTTTTTACCAGAACAATGTTTAGTCAAGTTGGAAGAATATTTTAAGAGGCCCTAAATCAGATTAAATGATGGCTTTCAGGTCTTGCTATCTCGGAATGCTGCCAGATAGCAATCTCTGTGATTGACTCAGTGTGCATTAGGAGAGCTCGTTCTGATGATGTCCAGATGACTCATGGCTTCTAATTCTCTTAAAAAGAGCCAGGAGACCTGCAATGTTAATTATATTATGGGACAGAGTGGAGGAGTATTCACTGGAGATGGATCCAAATTATGCATCACAGGCTCCCATCTGCAAAGTCATCTGGGGGTATGGTTTGTCCTCGTAAGGAAGGCATCTTGGTCTCAGGGCACCGGGTTGTTAGTTTTTCACTTTGCAAATGTATTTTTAACACATAAAATACTAGCTACCATGACCAGAGTCATTAGAAGATGTGCAATTTGTTCCTCCTCTGGCCCAGGCTGTGGTGAAAACAACTGGGCTGGATGGCAGCTCCTAGATGCTTAGATTTCATTCTGAAAGGAGCGTATTATAGGAAATAATTGTTTGTTTCCTCTGAGTGTGCGTGATAAATCTAGTGGACAGTCTGCTTCAGACAACCTTTGTTTGATGGAAGGAGATCTTGTCATGCCTTACCCAGACACTACCCACATCAATCAAGGACGGTTTGATTTCTGTGTTCTTAATGGAAAAACACAAAGGAGTTTTGTTTAGTGAGATTTATCTGGGAATACTGAGCTTTGGCCACCAGAAAATCTCTTCTACTTCTCATTGTATAAACTGGCTTTGATGGACGTGTGTCTTTGCTGACATAAAGGAATAGGATTATGTCAATCCAAGATCTATATTCCCTGTTGCTAGCAGGTTGTACGGATACTGGGCTCTCTTCCTCACTTAATAGAATTTGCTGGATCCAAAAAAATCTAAAATCCAAATATATCACTCAGTCGTGTCCAACGCTTTTTGACCCCATGGACTGTACCTTACCAGGCTCCTCTGTCTATGGGATTTCCCAGGCAAGAATACTGGAATGGGTTGCCATGCCCTTCTCCAAGGGACCTTCCCAACCCAGGGATTGAACCTGAGTCTCCCATGTTAGCAGGGGTCTATAAGACTGAGCCACTGCAGAGCTGACAATAATTAGTCCCTCCAGGACATAAATGGACCCAGGGTGGCAGCTGTGACTTTAGCTGCCTTTAGCACCTCCTAGAGGCAGGCATGGATGGAAGAGCCTGGTGGGCTCCAGTCCATGGGGTCGCACGACTGAGCGACTTCACTTTCACTTTTCACTTTCATGCACTGGAGAAGGAATGGCAACCCACTCCAGTGTTCTTTCCTGGAGAATCCAGGGACAGAAGAGCCCAGTGGGCTGCCATCTATGGGGTCGCACAGAGTCGGACACGACTGAAGCGACTTAGCAGCAGCAGCAGCAGCAGAGGCAGGCATTCCCCCTGCAGACCAGCTCTTGATCCCAACCTGAAATTCTGGGAATGCTGCTGCTGGTGTGGAAGGCAGTGTCCCATCAGCTTCAGCATCACTGCTTCCCTTCTTTAATTTCCCCTAAGCTCTTGGTCTGGGTCCTGGTAGCAGAATGCTCTGGTGATAAATTGACCTTAATTAAGCCAGTGTATGGCTAAGTTAAATTAAAGCAGCATTTTGCTGCCAGCAAATCCATTTAGAGATTTTAAAATATTTACCTCTTGCTAAATATGGCAGGCTCTGCATATTTAGTCAGAATGATCTATTTTTCTCAAGGAGTTGCAATCCATTGAAGTAGTTTCCATAGTAGGAAATATAGCCTAATATTATAAAAGGAAACGGTTGTGAGGCATTTATTATTCCATCCCTTACCTTCAAAATATTTTAAAAAAAAGAATCTATTTTCCAGCTTAGACTCATCGCCCAGGTCCCAGGCTAATCCCTACAGGAACTTGTTGACAATGTGCACCGCCCACTCTCAGCAGGTCCTCACTAAGCTGCACACTCTGGAAACTTTGATTGAAGGGCTACTGCCTTCTTATATATCTCATTTTTCATGGATAACAAGTACAAGAATTCATTTTGGGATCAAATTAGAACATTTCAATGCCAGACTCGACGTTATCATTGTCTGCGGCTGTCACAACAAAGCCTGATGGGATGACAGATCATCTTGTCGAAGGTGCTTCGCTTCAGTGGCCCGGAACCTACAAGCAATTTAGTCCCTTTGGCTGCCCATTGCCGCTACTATCAGGGCATCATTCAAAATGATTCCTCCACGCTAAATAAGGCTTTCCCATATGAAGTCAAGTTCATGAGTTCATTAACTATGGACAGACACTGGGTCTCACACAAGTGAAATCGTTTTTATTGGATTGTTTTGGGGCAAAATTATCTTATGATAAAAGGATCTTATACAAGGTTTATTTTATTTTACTATTGGAAATAGATATTTGAAGTATAGAAAGGTACTTCATTATTTCATTATTGCCAATTTACTGTCATGCTAACTTAATTTAGTATTTATAGTTAAATATTCAATACGTACATTTATTATATGCCAGGTACTTTGCCAGGCCTGGGAATACAAAGATAAATGAGATTTATTTCCTCAATGAGTTCACAGACTAGAGGAGGGAGAAAACAAACACATTAACAGTCACAATACAGTGTGACAAAGACAGTCATATTCATCTTAATTCAAACCTTTCTTCTAATTTACAGCTGTTATAATGAAGTCAAGCAAAGATTTCACAGTAAGATACTGCCTACGTGGGCCACCTTCTCTTTTCACGTACAAGTCAAACAGGAGCACCGTTCAAGCCAGACTTCCTGTGATTTGATAAAAGTGGGTATTTGTAATCACACTAAGCAGATCTGCAGGGATGTTCATTTATTCATCCCACAAATACTGACCGTGTGCCAGTTTCCCATGAGAACCATGGATAAAGTCCCATCTGACTGACCAGGGGCAGCCTCGTGCTTTAGATGACAGGGTTTCAGAACCCCTCACCCCTGTCTTCCTACCTCTCTGCCTTCAAGGAGTACTGGAGAGGCCCCACCAACCAGATATCTCATACTGTTCCATTTCCCCATCCCAGAGAGAGGAACTGATGACAGAACCTAAATCCAGTTCTATTGTTATGCATTTAAACATGATTTTATATGCGGATCTCATGGTCCTGAGAACTCGTCTTCCTCTCCCTGCCCAGCAAGTCACAGAAGACGATTCACATAATAAATAGGAAGGGACACCCCGGCAGCCAGAACCAAGGTCTCTGAGTTGGGGGCCACCCTCTGCCATGGTCAAGAGTGCCTTTTGTCAGGAGCGCTTGACTTTTGCTGGGAACTGCATTGTGTCTTCCCAAAATGCACGTGTGAGTGCCCTGACCCCCAACATGACTGCTACATGGAGATAGGATCTTCGGGAGTTAATTCAGCTGGAATGAGGTCATCGGAGTGAAAATCTGACCCACCAGTCCTATGGCCTAAGAAGAGGGAGAGCCATCTCCCTGCACCAGGAGAGGACACAGCAGGATGCTGGCTCCCACAGCCCGGAAGAGAGCTTCACCAGGAGACACAGCCTGTTGGAGCCTTGCCCTGGACTTTCCAGCCTCTGGAACACCAAGAAGACAAATTTCTGTTGTTTGAGCCACCCAGACGATGGTATTTTGTTATCCAGCCTGAGACGACTAAGACAGCTTTCATCGGGGGTTTTGTCAATAAGAAAGATTAAAATGTATTGGGAAACTGAAGCAGCCCTGGAGGAAGCTGGAATATTGTACAAAGTGTCCCAACCTGATAAACAATATTAGCTGTTGTTTACTGAGTAATTGAAGCCAGGCACTGTGCTTTATGGGCACACTCATGCACACACTCACTCACACACTCACTCACACACACAATCACAGAGTCCTCAAAGTAACCCTATCAGATTGATAGCATTCCCCTCATCCTACTAATTGATAAAACTGAGTTTCAGGAATACTGATCAATTTGCTAAAATACACTCACCTAGAGAATCCAAGATTTAAAGCCAAATCTCCAAAGTCTAAGCTTCTGGCCATTATGTGACAGATTCTAGGCAGAGCTCCTGTCCTAGGGGTTATTTCAGGATGCCTTTTGTGCTCTGTCCCTTCAAACCAATCAGAACCCCTTGACCCCAGGTCCCTGTCAAGCCCAGAGGTGTCCATTTCAGTCAGTGTTGGGCCCTGGACACAGGAAAGTCCCTCAAATTGGGGTTTATAGGAAGCTGCAAACCCACCCTGCATACATTCTGTCTTTTTACTCATCAACAACAACAGAAACTCCTGGAGGGAATTTTCTGGGGGGCCCGTACAGAAGCATCTGAAAGGAGCTGCCAAATCACATTTTTATGACTTTTTCCTTTTTCCAGACTCTGTAATCATCACACAGACCATCACACCAGCCACACAGTTGGCACATGACCCACAGCGGCCCTTCTCTAGCCTGAAGGAAAAGCCCTCAGCGCAGAGACCAGTGCACAGAACCAGGGAACTCAGCCCCGCTTAGCATTGCAAGAGCCAGCCCCTTGCAGGCTCTGAGCGAGGTACCATCCATTCTGTCCTGAAGCAACAGAGCAGGGCTAGAAACTTAACATCATCCAGTTAATGCAGAATATGTCCTCTGCCCCTCGCTGAGCTGCTCTGAATATGTGCCAAAATAGCTATTAGCGGTGATTAAAAGTGAGACACTGAGCTGAGATTCCCTCAGGAAAAAAAAGAGAAGCGCCTTTCCATACACCCTGGCTCATCAACACTGACGATGGCTCAGCAAGAGGCCGTAAGGTGTGGACCAACAACCTGGAAGAAGATGGTTCAAGAGCGTTTGTTCTGATTAACCCACCAGGTACACATGGCATGGAAAAATCAAGCAGAGTATTTTGTCTTGTCGCTGTTTTTGAGGAGGAGCCAGAGACAAAACAAAGCAAAATCATAAACAGTATTATTGAAAGGCAAAGATCTACAGAGTTGTTGTTATTGTCCCTCAGTCATGTCCAACTCTTTGTGACCCCGTGGACTGCAGCACACCAGGCTCCCCTGTGTGTGCTGCATCACTACCTCCCAGAGTTTGCTCAAACTCATGTCCATTGAGTCGGTGGTGGACGAGATATCCTCTATCACTCCCTTCTCCTTTTGCCCTCAGTCTTTCTCAGCATCAGGGTCTTTTCCAATGACTCAGCTCTTTGCATCCGGAGGCTCAAGTGTTGCAGCTTCAGTTTCAACATCAGTCCTTCCAAAGGTTGATTTCCTTTTGGATTGACTGGTTTCATCTCCTTGCAGTCCAAGGGACTCTCAAGAGTCTTCTCCAGCACCACCGTTTGAAAGCATCAGTTCTTTGGCACTCAGAGAGAGTAGCCAATTATAAAATGAACAAAATGTAATGGACAGCCTGGCAGGTAGGTAAACTAGTAACAGGAAGATAATGAGGAAGAAAGGGAGGGAGAAAAATAACAAAAGAAAAGTGAGGAACTAAGAATTCTTTCTGGAAGAAAACATTCCCCAGGGGATGGGATAAAAACTTACAAACACTTTAAGCTATACAGCTTCAAAATACAAACTTAATAGAACTTAAAGAATTCCAAATCTAGAAGATCAAAGAAAAGAGTAAGGTAAAAAGAAGAAAATATCATTGAGAAGAAAGCAAGTTGACATTAAAAGGCCATTAGAGATTTGATTGTTGTATTAGAAAAAGCAAGAATATACACAGACTTGCTTCAAATCCAATTACTAGAATTCGGGAGAAGCCTAAGATAATATCAAAACCAGGGAAGGTAGGAGAAACATTGAAAGGAATCAGATAAAAGATGACAGGTACATGGGGAATCTCAGATCTGGAGAATAATGTCAGACCTTATTTTTCATTTCCCTTTCACTTACCTCCTCCCAAAATACATGGCATCAACAAGAAGGACAAATTCAGCATTTCTACAAAACTGAGAAAATGCAATCATCAAATTACCTATGTTAAAGAATCTGCCTGCCAATACAGGAGACATAAGAGATGCGGGTTCGATCCCTGGGTCAGGAAGATCCCCTGGAAGAGGAAACCCACTCCAGTATTCTTGCCTGGAGAATCCCATGGACAGAGGAGCAATTTATCTCTGTATGTTTGTCAGGAGAGGGAGGGTGCGTGCATGTACAGGGAAAGAAAGCTTTCAAACAATTATTTACACAGTGAATATAGGATTTTCAAAAGCAATAAAAATTAGGTGGTAAAAAGAAATAAGAATAATCATGGAATTCACAAGTGTCAGACGATAAGAAAAAATCATATTTTACTCAAAATTAATATGGATTTAATGTTTTTAGAATTTTTCTAATTAGCACTTACTTGCAAATTATCTGTGCTATATTTGGTGACTCTTGGATCTTCCAAGAGTAGTTATAACTAAAATTCTAGAATCCACCAGTGTTGACAACACATGAACTGGATTTGTCATAAGCCAATTATGGAACTACAGCTCTGGTATTACAAAGCATTTGTTGTTGTTTATTTGCTCAGTTGTGTCGCATTCTTTTCAACCCCATCCTGTAGCCCACCAGGCTCCCCTGTGCATGGGATTTCTCAGGCAAGAATGCTGGAGTGAGTTTCCATTCCCTTCTCCAGAGGATCTTTCCCAACCCAGGGATTGAACCCATATCTCCTGCATTGCAGGTGGATACTTTACTGCTGAGCCACCAGGGAAGCCTGCATTGTAAAGCATATAAAAAAATTTTTTTTTCATAATTTTTATTTTTATTTTTTAAATTTTATTTTATTTTTAAACTTTACAAAATTGTATTAGTTTTGCTAAATATCGAAATGAATCCACCACAGGTATACATGTGTTCTCCATCCTGAATCCTCCTCCCTCCTCCCTCCCCATACCATCCCTCTGGGTCGTCCCAGAGCACCAGCCCCAAGCATCCAGTATCGTGCATCGAACCTGAACTGGCAACTCGTTTCATACATGATATTATACATGTTTCAATGCCATTCTCCCAAATCTCCCCACCCTCTCCCTCTCCAACAGAGTCCATAAGACTGTTCTATACATCAGTGTCTCTTTTGCTGTCTTGTACACAGGGTTATTGTTACCATCTTTCTGAATTCCATATATATGCGTTAGTATACTGTATTGGTGTTTTTCTTTCTGGCTTACTTCACTCTGTATAATAGGCTCCAGTTTCATCCACCTCATTGAACTGATTCAAATGTATTCTTTTTAATGGCTGAGTAAGACTCCATTGTGTATATGTACCACCGCTTTCTTATCCATTCATCTGCTGATGGACATCTAGGTTGCTTCCATGTCCTGGCTATTATAAACAGTGCTGCGATGAACATTGGGGTACACGTGTCTCTTTCCCTTCTGGTTTCCTCAGTGTGTATGCCCAGCAGTGTATGTGTAGATTTGACAGATTCTTTGTGGGTGAAATCTCTATCAAAGACTTGAATATTCAGAAACCATAATTACCAAGGAATACTATTTTTTGTTTTTGATGTACGAATTATTCATTTTATTCACTTGAGTGCTGCAGAATTCATATTGAAAAGTTGCACTGTAAATTCAGTGTATGGCATCCAGGTAATTTGCACAATGACAGATTCATGGATAGAGGAACAACTTCCCCTTGTGTAGTGGTTGAATAACTAGTTTCAGAAAGAAATATAAGCAACTTGAGATAAAATAACAAAACCTGAAGCAAAACAAAATGCAATACCATCTACCACTCTATTTTCAATTCCCCAGCACAGTTCATTTTATTCATCAGATATCATAACTCAAGCTAGTGAATTTCAACAGTACTTGATAAAGCCACTCTCTCAACACCAAACTTCCTTTTCTATAATGATACACATATATTCTTTAGGTTCAACTATTGTCATATTGCAATTATGTCTTCCTGTACAGAATTGAAAAAGACTTCAGACTGCCCGTGGTAAGGTAAGGAAAAATACCTTAATTTATCAGCTGAGAGTGCTCTAAAAAATAGGACAACATTTCTGGCATGCTTTTGAATACCTTAGATGACAGGACATAATTTTCTTCCACTGCTTAGCTCTATAGTCCTAATTTTTTAATAAAAACACCAGGGGTGATGTCATCAGTATAGAGATGTAGGTCATTCTCAACTAAAGTCCCCTCACAAGCTCAGCTAGAAGCTACCCATAGATAAGACACCATTATAAACACCCCAGAACCCAAGAGTGAGCACGCCCTGGACAGCAGAGACTAAGAAGAACACAAGAGAAAAACAGGAGCCGCTACTCTTTGACCCCATAGCCCATCCTCTAGGCTAGCACAGGACCACACTGAGAAAGCCCTCCCCCCACACTCTGGGTCTATGGTTTGTCCAGAGGAAAAGCAAGGGCCCAAGGTGAGCAGCCAGTTTCCCCATTGTTGGAAGAAGTTTCCCAGGAGCGCACCCATGTCTCACCTACAGGAACCCCAGGAAATTTGCAGAGCTTGACCACTAGGGGTCAGACAGAGAGAAGGGAGTTCCGGGCTTACAGCCCCCAGGGCTCAGTTCTCAGCTGGCTGCATTCTTGCTCGCAGGAGTGCTTGCAAAAATGGAAATCGCAACCCCAGAAGACATAGGGAATAAGGTTCTTGACATCAACCTTGGCAGTGAGGTTTTGGATATAGTATCAGAAGCACAAGCACAAAATAAAACATCAACAGGTGGGACTACATCAAATAAAAAAGCTTCTGTCCAATAAAAGAGGCAGTCAACAAAATGAAAAGGCAACCTACAGAATGGGAGAAAATATTTGCAAACCATGTGACTGATAAGAATTATACATTAGTTAATATCCAAAATATACAAGGAACTCATAGGACTCAACAGAAATAATAAACTCATCATGATCCAAATAGAAAACAGGCAAAGGATGTAAAGAGACATATCCCCCCCACCAAAAGGAAATGTACAAATGGCCACTAAGAACATGAAAAGGTGCTCCACACCCTTAAACATCAGGGAAATGCAAATCAAAACCACAGTGAGATATCATCTCACACCTGTTAGAATGGCCGTTATCAAAAAGGCAATAGATACCAAGTGCTGGCGAGGGTCTTGTGAAATAGCAACACTTGTTCAGTGTCGATGGAAATGTAAGCCGGTGCAGCCACTATGGAAACAGCACAGAGGTTCCTCAAGGAATTTAAAATAGAACTATCATGACCCTAAAATCTCACTTGAGGTTTATATCCAGGGTGAATTATGCTGCAGTGAATATGGGGGTGGAGATATCTCTTGAGAGTAGACAAGGAGATTCTTCAATTTTTTGTTTGTTTTTGTTTACAAAATTATTGCTGTCTATGGGCACAATCTTCTATATGAAATCTCTAGCACTTATTCATCGAGCATAACTAAATTTTACACATTGATTAAGAATTCCCTATTTCCCCCTGACCCCAGCCCCCAAGAATCACCATTCTATTCTTTGCTTCTATGAGTCTGAGCATTTTAGAAAACTCAAAAGGTGAATTCAGAAACTGGGACATTTATACAGGGTTGGTAGGAGTACAAAAGGTGCAGTTGGTATAGAAAACAGTATGGGTTTCTCAAAAAAAAAAACCAAAAATAGAACTACTATATGACCCAGGAACCCTATTTCTAGGTACCTATCCAAAATACTTGAAATCAGGATCTCAAAGAGATATCTGCGCTCCCAGATTGACAACAGCCAAGATGTGGAGACAACCTCAGTGTCCATGGACAAGTGAGTGGATAAAGAAAATGTGATCTATTCATAAAATGCACTACTATTCAGCTTTTAAAAAAGAAGGAAGCCCTATAATACACAGCAACACAAATGAACCTTGAGTTTCATGAATGAATCTCATGTTTCATGAGATAAGTTTCACAGAACTGTTTCATCTCTTCCTCCTCCTCCTCTTCCTCGCACCTCCATGTCTAATTTTCTCTTCCTCTTTTCAGCTCTAGTCCCTTCCACACAGGGGGAGCAATTAAGACTTTTGGATGCTGATATGTGGGCCCAAGAGCCACCCCTGTATCCACATGACAAATTCTGTTAGCACTCTCAGAGGTGGTGCAGGTGAGTGAGAGGCACAGGGCCTTGGAGTTCCGAGAATGTCCATCCCACCACTGTTCTTTGTCCCTGAGTGACTTCAGTCCTTCAAACACAAGAGATGTAGCAGGAACCTTGTGAAGGCTTCTTCCAGTTCTAACCTCTCAAAGTGCAATGCTTCTGACACCAACAGGTCTTTAAAATACAGAAGCATAACACTAGTAGAAAAGACCCTGATGCTGGGGAAAATTGAGAACAGGGAGAAGAGGGAAGCAACAGAGTATGAGATGGACATCATCAACTCAATGGACATAATTCTGAGCAAACTCAAGAAGATAGTGAAGGACAGGGAAGCCTGGCATGCTGCCGTTCATAGGGTGACAAAGAGTCAGACACAACTTAGTGACTGAACAACAAGAGCTCATGGTGGAGTTCCTTGGGCCAAAGCTTAGCTTTCCGATGATAGAATCTTCCAGTGTTGTAACTACACTTATAATCACAGACCCTTGTGATTCTCTTATTATTTTCAAAACTGCACAGAGGCCACTTGAGTAAATGTTAAAGAGAAGAAAGGAATTATTAGCAGCCCCTTGGGATTTATAAATTCAGCATAAGAGATCTTAATAATTTAAGCTCTCTGTCTGTAGAACTGTCAGGTTGAGCTACCTCAAATTTATAAACCTTAATTCCCTTTCCAAAGTAAAAGAAAAAAGCATTTTTCCTCTAATCTACTGCAGCAAAAAAAATCTCCCAATTTCCCACCCGCATTATTCATCATCCACTCTAGCTGTTGGAAGAGATACAAATGTTTGATTATTTCTGTCAGCTATACACACCTCTTGAGATGATCACATACATAATTCTCTTAAACCAATTTCTTTTTGATTACAGAGGGTGTATTTCTTGGCACTGTACAACTGTAGCCAAAGTCACCACTCAGCCTTCTCACTAATCCCTTTGGCCATCTTTATCAAAATAAACTTCCTAAACCCAATTATAGAAAATAGCCTCCAGTAAGCCTGCACCTTAACATCTGTGCACATCAGGTAACCATGTTGATATATGGTCATGGTTATGCTTCAGACAAATGGTACAGCTGCATCTTCCATAATAAACATCCAGGAATATGGAGAGAATTTTATTTCAAGCAACGTTGCCTTGAAAATCACCAAAGGAGATGGATAACACACAACTTTAGACGCTTAATTATTAATGGCGTCGTGGCTAAAATAAAACATGAAATCAGGATGAAAGCCTAGAGTGAAGTTGAGTTTACAGGAAGTATTACAAAATTAAGAGAAGAAAAATACAGCATCAATAATTCAACAATCTGGTAGATTAAATGTGCAACCCAATCAGCCAGAAAAATCATACTGGGTTTCTGGCTTTCGGGGATTTAGGCAAATGATTCTTCTTATTGGAAAGGGCATCAAGAATATGTTCTCTTAATCTTTTTCCTTCTGCTCTGGAATTAGAGACAATGAGAAGAGAAAGCAGAGAATTTAAGAGGCACAGAGAAGGTCATTTTATGTGTCAAAAGGGCAGTAGCTTTGTTGAAAGTCAAAAAGATAAAATGTGTAGAAAATCTGACTTTGTACCCCCAAACAGAATCATCATTTTGTTAGGAATAACACAATTATTTTTGATCTCTAAAGAAGAGTGAGCTCTGAGGGAAAATGCAAGAGGTGGTCAGCAAGGATCCCTTTAGTGGAAACACTAGATATAAATACTGAAATATTTTTAAATTCTCCCTGGACAATCAAAGCCAAGAAATCTATGTGCCCTCTGCCCATTCTGCTTAGATGGAGGGCCAGGGCCCATGCTGCAGGGCAGCAAAGCCAACGGGGCAGCTGCCTCCCTGTGGGGGTTTCCCAGGGCCCTCCCACTCCAGGACGGTCACTTTCAGTTTCCTTCCATGGGCAGGACCTTGGGCAGCAATGGGTTACAGCCTCAGCGAAAACAGTTTTCCCCTCCTTGGTAGTGTGGGCGGACCGTGTGAATTCCTGTGCATTCATTTGACATGAGTTTTACAGGTTCCTGGGCACCAGGTCTAAACCCACAGGCCCGGCATGTCCACTGCTTTCACTCTGCTCTGCATGCTTAGTCGCTCAGTCACGTCTGACTCTTTGTGACCCTTAGGACTGACTGTAGCCCACCAGATCCCTCTGTCCATGGGAATGTTCAGGCAAGAATACTGGAGTGGGTTGGTTGCCATATTCCTCCTCCAGGGGATCTTTTTGACCCAGGAATTAAGCCCACATCTGTGTCTCCTATGTTGGCAGGCAGATTCTTTACCCCTGTGCCATCTGCTCATGACACAGGGCCAATGGCATCCCACCCCCCAGACTCAGGAACTCTCCACACTCCCCTTGCTTTGTATTTGGCTAGACATGACTTCCTCTCTGTCATAGATTAATGGACCTTAAGTGTGTGGGTTTATTTCCAGGCTCCCTACTCTGTTCTCTTGTCCTCTGCCTATTTTTGTGTCTGTACCATGCTGTTTCATGACTGTAGCTTTGTAGTATAGCCTGAAGTCAGGGAATATGACACCTCAGCTTTGTTCTTTTCTCTCAAGATTGCTTTAGAAATTTCGTATCTTCCATGGTTCCATGTGAATTTTAGGATTATTTGTTCTAGTTCTGTGTAAACTATCATGGGTATTTTGACAGGAAGTCATTGAGTCTGTAGATTGCTTTGAGTGGTATGGACATTTTAACAATATTCATTCTTCCTGTGTGAAAGATATGTGATCTGTTTGATAACAAAACTTTGGAATTTATGACAACAAAAATCCTCTTCATTCAAAGCTTCCCTCTACTTTGTCAAGGGAATTCAATGCCTATTTATTCAAAACATGGCCGTCTACCTGGAGAAAACACTAATAGCTCAGAAGTAACCTCACTATTTGGGTCCTGGTGGAATTTCTCTCCAGCTTGCGTTTCTATGTAAAACAGTAGTGAGTTTTAGGCCTCCGGAGGGAGTGGCCTCCGGAGTTTCACTCCAGAGTGAGGCCACTGTAAAAACTGCCGCGTGTTAACCTGTGATGCCATGTGTGCACGTCTGGCTCTGTCCCCCGTCTATGTAGACAGCGTGGACACACAGGAGTGCGCTGGTCCACAGCTCGCCCACATTGGCTGGCTGAGTGCCCGACTCAGGGCAAGAGGGAGCCTGTTCCACCAGAGCATGTCCTATAGGGAAGCACTATTTATGCTGGAACATTCTGGTCCTCACAGAGCCTCCTCTGGGGCATCACAGTGCTGAGTTGCTCTTGTGCCTAAAGACATTTTCAGGGCTTTCAAGTGATGTCTCCAACCCAACTTTTGCTCTTGCACACATTTTAAACATCCTTAACTCCAACCCTGAGTTTCCCACTGTCCTCACTGGAGCCTTATCCACAGCCACCTTTGGCACCAGCATCTTGTCAGGGGCAGAGGAGAAAGGAGGGCAGAGTTGACACAGAACAACACTTCCACAGGGAGGAGATTTTCAGAACCTACCCACTGCCCCCCAAAACCAGTACTCAACATGGAAGAGGGACCATGTCACTCCATGCAAATATATTTTCACAAATTGCATCAGCCCCTTTTGTCAATGACAGTAGTAGTTCCCATGGCTGTGTCTTAAAATAGAATTATTAGTTAATAATAACCTGCTTAGTTGTTTAGAAGGCTCTAAAACATAAAGCTGCACATATTGCACACATCTGTGTGTACATGCACAATAGCACACACACACGCACACACCACACACATGCACACACTCACACACACATTCGTTTTCCCTCCAAACAAAGCACACTTTCCATGGAATAGGATTTGAGATGACTTTGATAATTTCTCTATTTATGGTTTTCTATATTTCCCAACTTTCTATAGGATAAGAAAAAGAAAGGAGGCAATAAAGAGGGAGGGAAGAATGAGAGAGAGAAGGAGACAAAAGGAGAGGGAAGGGGAGGGATGAGGTGATGGGGGCAGGGGGAGAGAGAGATGAACTGTCTTAAAGCTGCTCCTTTCAGAAAAAGAAGTCAGTTGTGATAAAAGCCCTCCTCTCAGATGCCTTGAAGGAAGCTTCTAGGAAAACTGGATAATGTACTTCCATGGGCCAGCGTCCCCTCTCTCATGCCTGTTACTAAATCAGACATTTTCCCAGAAGGAATGGTAAAGGTCATGTTTCCTTTTCACTCACTCAGGACAAAAGCCATTTAAGATCCTTCTAATACAGGCTAGCAAAGGTCCAGCTAGAGGCTCTTTTTTGGCACCAGTTTTAATGCTGATTCTCCAGGTCAACCTTCAGATGCTCAATGGTAATCACTGTGAAAACAACAACAAAATTAATAACCAGCTCTGCTTCATTTCTCCCTTCCTTCAGACACATGAGGATTGCTCTATGGCCACTGAAAAATCACTGCTTTCGAGAAGAATACTAACCCGCACTCTACTGAGCAACACTGTTAGCAGGACAAAAAATGCTCTGAAATTCATTTCACCTACATGTGGAGCTTCCTAGGTGGCGCTAGTGATAAAGGCCCTGCCTGCCAATGCAGGAGACATGAGAGATGAGGGTTTGATCCCTGGGTCAGGAAGATCCCCTGCAGGAGGACATAGCAACCCATTCCAGTATTCTTGCCTGGGAAATTCCATGTACAGAGGAGCCTGGCGGGCTACAGTCCACGGGGTCACAAAGAGTTGGATATGACTGAAGTGACTTAGCACACATGTATGTATCTTGGGCTTTAAAAATGCTCTTAGTGTCAGAATCCCCATCATGCACCACGCCCCGCTGTTTTGGCAAAACCAGCCATCTCCTAAGGAAAACAGGTTCACAGTCTGCGGGTCTCATCAGTCCAGACAGGACCCAGGGACTGAGCACCGGTTTACGCCGATGATACTCTTTGTCACCCAGCCCTATAGGCTGTGACCATATGAAACTTAACAATGGATGAAGCCAAGCATGACAGGCGCTTTCATTCAATGAAGCAGAGACAGAGCGGGAAGCCGACTGGTCTGTCAGAAAAAGAGAATGTTCTCCCCAGACTAATCCATCAGCTTTCACACCTCCTGAAGCTCACGTGCAGACGAAACCATGGATGGGGTTTCTCTTACATCAAAAATATACTGCTTTTTAAAAAGTCCATATAAAATCACTATTATATTAAACGCAGTTGCTTCCATATACACCCACTGATACCACGGGGAGAAAGGACCGACAGCTCCTTATAACAGGATTTAAGCATCCCATAGCCTGCTGGCTTCACCAAGAAACATAAATTTCCTGCCACTTCTACATTAGTTTTTCATGTTGTCATATTTTCAATGAAATAGTTATGCCAAACAATAATATTTCACTCTCACACACATCTTCTTCCTTCTCTAGTGTATATATTAATATGTTCACATGCTTACAAGAGCTAATAGTCCAGTACTCCATCCAGCCTGGACTCAGGGCTATACTGGGATCTGTAATAAATCACACCAAGAGAGCAGCAATCTTAATACTGTGACCTAAATGGGCTTCCCCAGTGGCGCTAGTAGTAAAGTACCTGTCTGCCAATGCAGAGACATAGGTTTGATCACTGGGTCAGAAAGGTCCCCTGGAGGAGGGCGTGGCAACCCACTCCAGTATTCTTGCCTGGAGAATCCCATGGATAGAGGAACATGGAGGGGGCTACAGTTCATGGGGTCACAAAAGAGTTGGACACAACTCAGCACACAAACATGACAATATGAATACATATCTGTCTTCTGAAAAAATTATACAATAATAAAGACGATACAGAAATAGTTGTAGATAGGTATCCGTCTGACTTAATTACGATCTAAAGATTCCTGTTTTTCTCTTGTCTGCACGTTTTCTCATATGTATTTTTTTAATATACCTCCCTTGCTTTGCAGAAATATACATAGTCAGGTTAGAAAAATGATAAACCAACATAATGAAGAGTGTTCATGCTCAGTCTTGTCTGACTCTTTGTGACCCCATGCACAGCAGTTTCTCCAAGTAAAAGAGGTAAACTAAATATGTTCTATTGTTTTGTTGTTTAGTCACTAAGTCATGTTGACTCTTTTGCAACCTCGTGGACTGTAGCCCACCAGGCTCCTCTGTCCATGGGATTCTCTAGGCAATAATACTGGTGTGGGTTGCCATTCCATCCTCCAGGGGGTCTTATTGACCCAGGGATTGAACCCGTGTCTCCTGCATTGGCAGGCTGACCATCCAAGATGGTCAGTCCCAAATCCTTGACTCCTTTGTCCACCTGCCACTGTCCATGATAACAAGAGCAGTGTTGACTTTGGAGGGAGGCACAGGTGCTCCCCCTGAGTGCAGAACAGGTGCAAAGTCAGCGTCTCTTCGTCCCAAGTCCACACTCTTGGGGAAGGACCCCGACTGGCTCAGATTCAGGAGGTTAGCCGGGGATCAGGCTCCTGATTTGTAATCACTGTTCCTCCTTCTGGGAACAGGAGGAATAGAAGCAAGACAATTCCCAGCAAGAAGCAGGATAGGAGAGGACAGCTGGAGAACTGAATCATTTGGGTTACATGGACGTTAACTTGATAGCTTCATTAACCTCAGTGACTATATTAAGAAAATCAATATGCGTGAAACACACTTTCCCAGCTATACAGAGAAACTGGAATATTCTGTGGAGACTTCCCTGGTGGTTCAGTGGCTCAGACTCCAAGCTGCCAATACAGGGGGCTTGGGTTCGATCCCTGGTCAGGAAACTAGGTCCCACAGGCCACAACTAAAGATCCTGCGTGCAGCAAGTAAGACCCGGTGCAGCCAAATAAATATTAAGACAGAGTATATTTTGTGTTCTAATGCCAAAACCCAAGCAACCAGACTGATTCCAGAAAATGAAACAGATTCTTTATTTTTCTGTTTTCATTCATTACCCTCTTAGCCTGTGTTTCTCAAAAACCTGAGCCTTAAGTGGATAGTATGAGTCACTGTTTTATTAAAAGGATAATCCTGTCAGCTGACGTGAGGGATGAGGTGACAGGGGCACGGAGGGCGGCAGAGCCAACACAGTGAGCCGGCCCCACGCAGCCCACCCAGCTCTCCTCCTTGAATGTGACTGACAGCTTGATCCAGGGAGACACACTGGAAAAAGCCTCAGTTATAACATGTGAGAGGGGCCCTCCGACGGGGCAGAAGGAGGACAATTCATCCATGGTTTTCCCACTCCCTCTGGCTGGAGGTCTACCTCTTACAAGATCAGCTTCCCATGCTTCTGGGCTACACACCTGGGCCGGGACGCAGAGGGGTACAGCTGGGCTGCAGGTGAGGGACGGCCAGATGGGACCTGCAAGAAGGCAGAGCTGGAACCAGAGACTGGGAGGGTCCAAGGAGATCCAGCGGAATCTGATCCAAGCCACTTGCCAGGTCTAGAAAAATACATGTGGTTCCTGCAATTCTTTAAGGCAAAGTCAAGGACACCTTTAAATATCAGCACCATCTGCTAAATCTTGTCCTAGAAAATGTAACATCCAATCCGTGCAGATTTATCTCAAGTCTGGGTGGGTTTCATCTGAGCATTCTTTTTGTGTGAAAAAAAATCAAAAAACAGAAACAAAATTAAAGTCTCCCTCTAGTGTCCAAACTGCTATCTCATGATTCTGTTGGATATTAAGTGGAGAAATAAAATCAGATGGCAGAGTATTGTTTAATCTTCTAGAGAAAAAATTTCAAGTTTCTGAGGTGATAATGAGTTGTTTAATGTAAGGCAGGGACAGTGAACTTTTTCTGTGAGGGCAGAGGGTGAATATTTAGGTGTTCAGAGAACATGCAGTCTGTTATATGTTTTCCTCTGTTTTTTGTTTTTCTTTGTTTTGCTTTAACAACCCTTTAAAAACATAAAAACTACTGTCACTTCATTGACCACACAAAAGCAGATCACACCTGGTTTACTGCTTGCTGATCCCCAGTAGAGGTGCCACCTATTATTAAAAGATATAATTTTTTATTTTTATGTTTATAATAAATACTATTTAGTTAATGCATTATATGTTTTATATACATATGCTTATAACACTGATACAGTTTGTCTTCAAAGGGAAACATTTATAATGCCAAATGTTTTACAAGTATTAATTTATGTTTATGCTTGTATTAGCATTCTGAAGAAGAATCATGGTATTTGGTAGATTTCCAAGATTTACAAGAGCCTATGTTTCAGAGCAGAAATCCTTAGCAAAATTTCCCTAAAAAAATTTCCCTAGGTCTTTTGCTCTAACCAGAATGTTTCCATTAGACTTCTTTTTAAGACTTCCTGCCTTACAGCCAGATGGTGCTAATTGTTTTTGAATTACACTGTCTGTTGAAATTTATTTAAAACTTTAATCTACATGTGGCAATTCTGTTCTTTGGAGATAAAAATACTTAACACACAGCACTATTCAAAATAGCTAAAAAGTGGAAACCACCCAAATCCACTGACAAATGGATTGACAAAGTGTGTGCAGGAACTATTACTCAGCCGTGAAAAGGAGAGAAGTACAGATGAGCTCGGTCAGCATTGTGATCAGTGAGAGAACACACGCTCCCTTTGTGTGCAATGTTCAAAACAGGCAAGTCCACAGAGATATTGATAGAAGGTAGGGTCACGGTTTCTGGGATGAGGGGCTGAGTGTAGTGACTGCTGGTGTCTACAGGGTTTCTTTCTGGAATGATGAACCATCCTGTATCAGATGGTAATAGTGGTTGTACAATTCTGTGAATGCTTTAAAAATACTGAATTGTACCTTTAAAATGGTGGATTTTATGAAACATGAAGTACTGTTGATCTTTAAACAATATGATGGTTGAGGGCATCAACCACCTCCTCCCCAACATCTAGTCAAAAATTGAATATAACTTTACTGTCAGCTCTGCTTTTGCTACTGAGTCCAGGCTCATTCTGGTCAGCCCACGACAGGGCAATAAATTGAGACGAGTTGTTGGGACAAGAAATAGTGACATTATCCAGAAGACCAGTAGACCCAGGAGATGGTAGGCTTGTGCGTCAAAGAACCATCATGTCTGAGTTAGGATTCAGAGCCCGTTTATACTAAAGGGTGTTTATACTAAAGGAGTGAGGAAAGTCAGACACTTCTGGGTTCCCATCAGCCTCCAGGAGAACAGGTTAATTTCTTCGGCCTACAGGCACTCACAGGTGGGCCTCATCAGGAGGATTCTTGGAGCTAAACAAAGGTGTTTTAGTTTAATGCTCACCACCTGGGAGGCAAGGGTCCCCAAGATGGCCACCGTGTAGAATTTAGGCTGACAAGCAGTGTCCCTTTAGTGACTAACCTGTAATGGGTATGAAGGTTCTTCCCTGTTCACTTCCTGCCATTGCTTCCTGACAAAGTTTCACACCTACTGGTCATGTGGTGCTGCATGACTTACTATTAAACAAAATCCAGGGATAAAAGGACCATATCCCAAACCTGTGTGGTTCAAAGGTCAACTGTATATCTTAATTAACTGCTATTTAAAAATGGCTGCACACCAAAGAATTGATGCCTTCAAACTGTGGTGCTGGAGAAGACTCCTTGGACTGCAAGGAGACCAAACCAGTCAATCCTAAAGGAAATCAACCCTGAATAGTCATTGGAAAGACTGATGCTGAAGCTGAAGCTCCAATCCTTTAGACACCTGACTTGAAGAGCCAACTCATTGGAAAAGACCCTGATGCTGGGAAAGTTTGGGGGCAGGAGGAGAGGGGGGCAACAAAGGATAAAAGTTGGGTGGCATCATTGACTCAAAGGACATGAGTTTGTGCAAACGCTGGGAGACGGTGAAGGACAGGAAGCCTGATGTGCTGCAGTCCATGGGATCACAAAGAGTCAGACACAACTGAGCAACTGAACATCAAGGATTTGACAAGAAGAAAAGAAACAAAAACGCACAAATCCTAAGTGTAAGATAATGAATCTTAAGGGAATACATCCTCATCATCAGCACCCAGATCAAGAGATAGAATATTTCCACCACATCAGAAACAACCATCCTCTTCAATATTCCCCACTCTCCTGACACTGTGCATTAGGTTTTTTCCCCCTATTTGGCATTCAATTATTATCTTTTGTATAGAATTACAAAAGATATACCCGTTTGTGTCTGGCTTCAGCATAATATCACCCAACATAACATACATGAGATTCATCTGTATGGTTGCATGGCCCATTCATCCTCAATGATGGATATTATTCCATTGGGTAAATATAGCCAACTTCATACATTCTACTGTTGATGGATATTTAGGTGGTTTCCTCCTTTTGGCTACTGCATAGCTACTGCATTGCTGTGATCATTCATATAAATATATGGATACTTTTGATGAATGTGTATGCCTTTCTGTTGTTTATATTCTTAGGAATGGAAATGCTGGGATCCGAATTATGCAAATGCTGAGATTTAGTGAACTCTGCGTTTTCTGACAAGAAGTATATAGAAATTTCAGTCACTCCACTCCATCTTTGCAAATGCTTTTACATACCCATACGTGCGCACGCATGCACGTGAGCCTCAGCCAGGATTTTGATCAGGACAGCACTGAATCTATACATCAGTTCTGAGGAACTGACATCTCAATATTTCATCTTTCAAATTATGAACATAGTGTATTTCCCCGTTTGTTTAGGTCTCTTTAATTCTCTCAAAATGTCTTACAGAAATTAACATTAGTCCTGCATGTCTTTTATTAAATCGTCCCTAGGTGTTTCATGTTGCAGGTAGTAACAGTCCTGTGTATTAGGCAAGACACCCCCAAAAAGAATGAGAATACACCCTTGAATTAGGGACAAGTGGGTTGTTTTCCACATGCCTGTTCACAACAGTGGTTCCCTCCACTCACCCCAAGAGGGCATGCGCAAAGAGCAGTTATGCAGCCAAAGAGTAATGAGGGGAGGGGCTCCAAGACCCCCAAACAGATTTTGCCAGGACTAGAGCGGAGAGTGTGGTCCAGGGACCCAGCGGGCGACCTCAGTCCACGGGGAACTGCTCCTACATCCCTCCCCCCGAACCTCATCTCCATTCTCTTTGTTTCATCTGTGGAGAGTTTTAGTTTTAAACCAATGTCTCAGTTCCGCTCAGGATTTCTTCAAAACTTGCCCTTGAACTCCATCCTCACTGTGCACAGTCTCTGTCCTCCTCTTCCAGGTCTTGGTCTCACTGGGGACATTTGCCCAGAAAGTTCAACACTGCCCTCTGCTGGCCCCCATCCCAGACGTGAGCGCTGAATTTCTGAATTGTCAATCTAACTGCCTACTTAGGTCTCTGCTTCTATATCTGACAGTTGACCCCACAGGCAAAGGAATGAAACGGGACCACTTTCTCACACGGGACAAAAATCAACTTCAAACGGATTTTAAAGACTGGAATGGAAGAGCTGGAACCATAGGACCCCTAGAAGAGAACACAGGCTGTACACTCTTTGATATCAGTTTCAGCAATGATTTTTTTGGATTTTACATCAAAAACAAAAATAAACATGTGGCGCTACATCAAACGAAACAGCTTCTTCACAGCAAAGCTGTGGTGCAAAAACCACCAACATAAGAAAAAGGCAACCTAATGGAAGGAAATATTTTCAAATCCTATATCTGATAAGGGGGTAATATCCAAAGTATATGGAGCACTCATATAACTCAATAGGAAAAAAATGAGCAATTTATGGCTCTGTCTATCAAAATTGTGAACATACCTTCCTGTAGCCTGCAATTCACAGGGCATACCAGTTTACAAAATTTTCCAAAACACTTTTCCAAAAAAAAAAAAAGCCTTTATAGCAGAGGAGGCTCCTTAATTATGGTGCATCTATGCAATGAAATAGAGTCATCATCCAAAAGAATGGGTAAGAAGGAATAGATTGTGGATAGATGGATGGATAGATTGTGAAGAACAGTGAGGTGAAAAAACAAAAAATAAAAAACAAGTTAGAGTAGTGTGTTTAGAATAAACTCTTTGAGTAAATAAAATAAAATAGTAAGAGGATAGATGATAGATGGATGATAGGTCAATAGACAGTAGACTAACGCATAAACATGCATAACTTTTTAAAGGAAAGATACTAGAAATCTAACAACTTTTTTCCCTTAAGAAAGAGGAGCTGATAGTGAGAAACACAGGGAGAAAGACTTTATTTTCCATCCTATATGCCTCTGTGCTTTTAAATTTTTTCTTACTTTCAATTTTCAATTAATGCCAGCAAGTTCATCAAACCATTTAACAGTGTCCATTTTTTTCCCTGTGTCCCAGAAACTTCAGTAATTCTGAAAGAATCTACCAAGTAATTTGACCCTGCTGCTGCTGCTGCTGCTGCTAAGTCGCTTCAGTTGTGTCCAACTCTGTGCGACCCCATAGACGGCAGCCCACCAGGCTCCCCCGTCCCTGGGATTCTCCAGGCAAGAACACTGGAGTGGGTTGCCATTTCCTTCTCCAATGCATGAAAGTGAAAAGTGAAAGTGAAGTTGCTCAGTCGTGTCCAACTCTTCGCGACCCCTGGACTGCAGCCCACCAGGCTTCTCCATCCATGGGATTTTCCAGGCAAGAGTACTGGAGTGGGGTGCCATCGCCTTCTAAGGGAGTGAATTTCCGGAGGGTGGGACTCTGTGTCTCAGAACAAGTTTATTTTTCTCCCTTGGAATATTTTTTGTTCTGTTTGGTTTTCAGATACAGACTTACCCAAAATTATAGTCCTCCTTTGTGAGAGATGAATTTCACTGCATTCTTCCTCCTCACCTGACAAGGAAGGAGGAAGCTGAGGGGTGATCCAGACAAGCCCTCTCCCCATGGCCCACACACCTGCTCTCAGGCCCCGTGTGCACTTGGCCCCCTCGAAACAGTAAACACACTTCTAATCCTTTTGTGACTGCACATGATTGAGCTTATGTCCACCAATGATGAGATTCTGTTATGTCCCCAGGTAAACTGAGCAGTGAGTCAGGCTTTCCCTGAAAAGATTTCTATTGTGGAGAGAAATGAGTGCCCGCTGCAGGGGTCCAAACGGTAAACCAATACACCCAACAGGTGTTCAGGGGGTAGAGAGCTGGCCCTGGGACTGGTTCTTTCTCCAAGGACAACATGGGACTGGTTCTTTCTCGAAGGACAACACAGGTCTGTAATAATATCAACCAGGGCCCACGTTCCCACAGCCATTGCCAAAATCTACCACCCAGGACATGCGTATAAAGTGCACACCTTTTTAGCACTGTTCCAAGGCTGAATAAATCCCAGTGGGCAGTGGTTTGAGTGCAGAAGAGTTTCTGAGCTGCTCCTGCTGTTGGCATTCTGCCCCCCACAAACCACCCTCCAGCACTAGCCAGTGTGCTCTCTGCCCGTGTCAATCAGAGCCTGATGTGAACAGGAGATGTAAGCCCCCCAAAGGGGCCCTCTCAGGTTAGAACAAAACCCAAACTCACTTCCAGACCCAAAGCATCTTGACCTGATCCTCACCTACGTTTCTGACCTTGCCCCTGATCATCAAACTCAGAGACTCAGGCTCCTATAGTTCCAAGAGCTGCTCCAGCCCCTAGTCTTAGGACCTGCAGCTCTTTCTGCCCAGAATTCCACTGCCAAGTCTCCAAGCCTACCTGGCTCCTTCGGGTCTAAACCCACTCCCTTGGAGAGCGTGTTTGTGAATTGTTTCTTGGCCAGCATTCTGCTGCATCCCATCACTAACTCTCCTGGTCTTCCTCATGACAGAGCACCTTCTATAACCTTGCTTCCTATTTTGTTATTATCTGTGTCACCGTACCAGAAAGCTTCATCCTACAGCACCAACTTTTCAGCAGAGCCTAGCACATGGGAGGTGCTCAGTGACTCTTCTTTGGACAATGGATAGATGAATGGATAGAAGGATGGAAGCATGCACACATAGATGGATACATGCAAGGATGGATGGATGGAGGAATGAATGGATGGAGGGATGAATGGATGGATGATGGATGGAGGGATGAATGGATGGAGGGATGAATGGATGGATGATGGATGGATGGAGGAATGAATGGATGGAGGAATGAATGGATGGAGGGATGAATGAATGGATGATGGATGGAGGGATGGAGGGATGAATGGATGGAGGGATGAATGGATGGAGGGATGAATGGATGGATGATGGATGGATAAATGGATAGAAGAGTGGAGGGATAGATGGAGGCATAGGTGGATGCATGGATGGAATTCACGCATGAACATGAACAAATAAGTACCATCTATCTACCTAGCGCATTCAGACAAAAAGCTCCATAGTGACCTAGTCCTCAACTATCTAAGTGCTTGTACCCTGTATTTCACTCCATGGATCCACAAACCCACCACCATTTTCAAATGCAATCCAGACATGAACAGCAGTCCAGCCTTCTCTGGCCACTTCCTCCTGGGGAATTCACCATCCTTCCCATTGACTAGTCCAGCTAGAAATCCTAAGGCATTTGAACATTGGTAACAGAAGCAATATAACTATTTAACATTTTAGCTGTGATTGACAATTAAACACACATCATTCAGATAATCATGATTTAAATTCTGGGTATGCTCTTCAAGAGGTCATGAACATTAAGTGTCACTGAAACTCCAAATTAAAATTCCAGAAATTATCATTCCTGGTAAAGAGAAATATTCTGTTTCTCGCATCTCACTCTTTTCCTCCAGAACAAACAGACCTCATAAACTTTAAGTTTAATGCTACAGATTAGAGCAAGCATCTTTGGAAGACACTTGAAAGTGAAAGTATTGATCGCTCAGTGGTGTTCAACTCTGTGCGAGCCATGGACTGTAGCCAGCCAGGCTCCTCTGTCCATGGAATTCTCCAGGCAAGAATACTGGAGTGGGTAGCCATTCCTTCTCCAGGGGATCTTCCTGACACAGGGATCGAACCCAGGTCTCCTGCATTGCAGGCAGATTCTTTACCATCTGAGCCACCAGGGAAGCTCAAGGAGACACTTGGTGTAGTAACATACACATATGTAACTTGGTACACTTTTTAGATGACCAGTTTAACATATAATAATGTTATAGCTTATTTGGACCATTATAAATTTGCTAATCTAATTTCATAATCCAATTTATCAGTCACTCAGTCGTGTCCGACTCTTTGCGACCCCATGGACTGCTGCACCCCAGGCTTCCCTGTCCATCACCAACTCCCGGAGTTTACTCAAACTCATGTCCATTGAGTCGGTGATACCATCCAACCATCTCATCCTCTCTTGTCCCCTTCTCCTCCTGCCTTCAATCTTTCTCAGCATCAGGGTCTTCTCAAATGACTCAGCTCTTCGCATCAGGTGGCCAAAGTATTAGAGTTTCAGCTGCAACATCAGTCCTTCCCATGAACATTCAGGACTGATTTCCTTTAGGATGGACTGGTTGGATCTCCTTGCAGTCCAAGGGACTCTCAAGAGTCTTCTCCAATACCACAGTTCAAAAGCATCAGTTCTTCAGCGCTCAGCTTTCTTTATAGTCCAACTCTCACATCCAAACGTGAGTACTAGAAAAACCATAGCCTTGACTAGAGGGGCCTGTGTTGGCAAAGTAATGTCTCTGCTTTTTAATATGCTGTCTAGGTTGGTCATAATTTTTCTTCCAAGGAGTAAGCATCTTTTTATGTCATGGCTGCAATCACCATCTGCGTTGATTTTGGAGCCCCCAAAAAATAAAGTCTAACACTGTTTCCCCATCTATTTGCCATGAAGTGATGGGACCGGATGCCATGATCTTCGTTTTCTGAATGTTGAGCTTTAAGCCAACTTTTTCACTCTCCTCTTTCACTTTCATCAAGAGGCTCTTTGTTTCTTCTTCACTTTGTGCCATAAGGGTGGTGTCATCTGCATATCTGAGGTTATTGATATTTCTCCCAGCAATCTTGATTCCAGCTTGTGCTTCACCCAGCCCAGCGTTTCTCATGATGTACTCTGCATAGAAGTTGAATAAGCAGGGTGACAATATACAGCCTTGACGTACTCCTTTTCCTATTTGGAACCAGTCTGTTGTCCCATGTCCAGTTCTAACTATTGCTTTCTGACCTGCATACAGATTTCTCAAGAGGCAGGTCAGGTGATCTGGTATTCCCATCTCTTACAGAATTTTCCACAGTTTATTGTGATCCACACAAAGGCTTTGGCATAGTCAATAAGGCAGAAATAGATGTTTTTCTGGAACTCTCTTGCCTTTTCAATGATCCAACAGCAATTTGATCTCTGGTTCCTCCAATTCATAATCTAATCTAAATTCATAATCTAAAATCATTGCTATGAAATATGGAGGATCCAGTAAATCTAACAGATCTGATTCTGTATATTCAAAGCGAGCATCTTGCAACTTACCTGCCCACACCTCATTGTGGGAAGAACAAAGTAGTGGCTATGAGGTTTTGAACCTTGACAAGCTGGATTCAAACCCCTGAGTTATTCTGGGCTCTGGTGGGTTCCTCTCCAGGATTCTTATTTCTTCCCTGTAAAACAGGTAATGATGGCAGCTATCTGGCAGGACTGAGAGGAGGATTTTTAAATCATAGTGATACAAGTAAAGCACTTAAAAATAAAGAAAACAAACAGATTTTAGCAAATGTGTAAGGGCACAGGCAGTCTGACTGCAAGGACATTTTTTAGATATTTATTTATTTATTTGGCTGTCCAGGCATTAATTGTGGAATGCAGGAATCTCATCCCCTGACCAGGGATTGAACTGAGGACCCCCTGCATTCGATGTGCAGAGTCTTAGCCACTGAACCACCAGGGAAGTTCCTGCAAGAACATTTTATACAGCAGTTTTGTGTAAGCACCCAGGTAGTTCAATTAAACTAGCAAAAGGAAGCAAAAAGCCTTGGTTAACAAAAGTAAGTAGATGGTATCTACTTACTAAGCAATCAAAATTGCTTACAAACAAAATAAATAATCCTAAGCAAACAAAATAAATCCCATTGCTTTCTTAACCTTTTGACTTTTAACCCATCGGAATTCTATGTACACTCTAGACCAGGGATGGCCACCAGGCTCTATGTTTTAGCAAACCCTTTTCAGTGTGGGGGTGATACGCTGGAAAAAGGTTGAAAGAATTCCTAGGACTCATCTGGGTGCATTGGGAAGGTGTCCAGGCAGTTATTGAGGTCACTCCAGGAACAGGAGAAGCCACTGCAGCTGCCACAGAGCCACTGCTCTTTGTCCTTGTAATTCCAAATGGCTTGCTGGAACCAGGAAACAGGCAGCCATGGAACCAAGGGCCAGGCTGTAGTCTGGGAAGACGGACCAGAGGGGATGACCAGGGTGCCCACTGGCCACTTCCCTCACCTCCTCGCCTCTGCCTGAACCCTGAGCGAAGCCGCATCCCCACCCACCTTAAGCAGGTCCTATTTCAAGGGAACCAAGGGGCAGGACCAGAGAGGAGCTGCTCCCCAGCCTCCTCCACTGGCAGGTCCGGGCTTCAGGAAGCAGGTGGGAGAAGAGCCTGCAAGAGGGAGTCCTCGGGGCCAGCACACAGGAGCAGAGATCAAGGTTGGTGAGCCACCTGCCTGGGGTCCTTCCCCATCAGCTCAGCCCCCTTGCAAGAGGACAGAGCAAGCATCCAGGAGGGGGATATGCTGGCTGCTTGCTCCTGCTCATACAGAAATAACATTTTTCTCAAAGATAGGAGGCAGAAAATTACTTTCCACCCCTCATCCTAGACTTTCCTGAAGCTTCTGTCCCTGGATCCCAGGAGGCCTTCCTAGGGGTTCACCTGGGATCCCCTGAGAAAACTCCAGGTCTATCCTTCCCTGCAGGGGGCCAGGCCACCACCTCCACCCATTGAAGCAAGTCCCCGGGGAACACGGATGTGTTTCCAGTGTGGGCCCAGATCCCCCAGGAAGTTGGGCCAGGCTCTTTGCCCAGGGTCTTAGCCCAAACTCAAGTCCCTGCTGTTAGCTGGAAGTGTTTTGAAAAGAACACAGACAAACTGATGGCAGATTCAGGGCCCAGGAAGGCAGTCCACAGAGCCGGGTGACCAGAGGCCTTCTCAGCTTTGCTTGTGGCTTCAGGAAGGGGCCCCACACCCCAGGCCAAGAAAGGGCTGGGCAGTGGCAGACACAGAAGGTCAGGAGAGCCCTTTGTGGGGGGATGGGGAGAATGGCCAGCAGGAGGGTGTCCCAGGACCCCCAAGCCTCAGCCCAAGGGGACGGATTGACCAAGGCCTCAGGAGAGAAGGAGGCTGAGGCAGTGGTTTAACAGCTGTAACCAAGTCAGACTCCCATCGTGTGAGTCCTCAGACCAGCACGGGAGGCCCCAGGTGAACGGGAAGGGGCTCCTGCCATAGAAGCTCAAACTAGTTCATTTCTGGATTTCTAGATTTCCAGAGCAAGGTTTGCTCAAGTTCTGCTATTTCTGTATGCCACTGAAATTGCTTTTTGCTAAACTGAATATGTGTAGATTACCTTTTAATTTCAGAAAGAATGTGTTTTTTAGGTTAATGTTTTTCTCTTTTGACTCAGTAGAGAAGTTTACAAAGTTTAAAACATATCCAGGGAGGTCTTTTCTGCCAATTTACAGGATAAAGAAGTTTTACATTAGGCCAAAAATAAGAGCTTAAGGAACTTCCAGTTCTACTGACAAAACCAGATTACTTGAAAACCTTCCCAATAGAAACAGCAGAAATTTCTGGATGCAGATAACAAGCAGCCCTTTAAATGTGCAGCCACATGTGGTGTGGGGACAGGATGACCCCTCATGTGCTCGGTGACAGCTCTCGGTCCAGGTGTCGCCTGCATGTCACTCCATCACGAAGGCACATTGTCCATCTGTAACCTCTGGGGTGAGACTCTGAGTCTGTGAAGAGCCTGTTTCTGCCCCTAGCTTATCCAGGGGTGGTCCGCATCCACTGGTGGGTTTTTTCTATCACTCCTCCCCCGTTTGTCAGCAGGCCTTTTTCATAGAGGTCAGCTGAGAGTCTTCAGCGCAGTCACAGAGCCGGGCAGGAGCCCACTATCTGAATGAGCAAAGAGCTCCCATGCGTAAAGGGCTGCCGGTCATGGGCGCAGGATGAGAAACTACACGGCACTTGGGGAAAGCGCACATGGAGCAGAGCTGGCTGAGTCCCACCTGCAAAGTACTGAAGTCAGAAACGCCAGCAACATGCAATAGTCCACTAAGATGTGTAAGAATGAAGTCATAACCCGTGGGAAATAAGAAACAGACAAAATATCTACGAGTAAAAAATAATGACAATAATTGAAACTAAGAACAAGTTAAGTAACAGATTCAATACAATTCATACAACAGAGGCAGGCTGAAAAGAATGACATTGACTATAGCCAAAGACAGAGCGAGTAAAGGCTAGGAGATTTGAGGACAGAAACTGAAGGTCAGACACAGAGCTGGCTGGAGTTCCAAGGAAAGAACAGAGAGAAGAGGAAGAAGGGCTGCGAGTGTTCCAAATCGATGACACTCGTGATCCTGAAACCAAAAGTGCAAGTTCCAAGAAAGGTAAATAAAAACTTACACCAGCCTAGATAAACAAAGAGAAAATACTGTTTTTAAAACTAGAGAAGAAAGACATTCTACTTAAAGAACTGAGAGCAAAATTCTCAATAACAGAAAGAGGCCAGAAAACAATGGGATAATTAGGTTGACAATAAAAGGAGAGCAAAATGTATACCTGGCAACACTACCTAAGAGCCATGTGGGTCCATCAGTAAGGGGACAATATACCCATACATACTGGCTGCCCGCATGGCTCAGTGGTAAAGAACCTGCCTGCCAGTCCAAGAGATGTGGGTTCAATCCCAGGGTCAGGAAGATCCCCTGAAGAAGGGAATGGCAACCTATTCTTGCCTGGAAAAATCCCACAGACAGAGGAGACTGGCAGGCTACAGACTATGGGGTCACAAAGAGTCGGACACGACCGAGTGACTAACACTTCTCAGACTGGCTTGTTTTGCTTGGTATACTCATTGAAGCTTCCTCCATGTCCTTTCATGGCTTGACAGTTCATTTCTTTTTGGTGCTGAGTAACAGTCCATTGTGTGAATGCACCATGGCTTTTTATCCCTTCCCTATAAGGGCTTGGATTCCAGGTTTGAGCACTTGTGAATAAAGTGCCATGGATGTCTGTGTTCAGGTTCTGTATGGACACAAGCTTTCAACACATGCTCACGCGTCATCTGTATCTTTGGTGGGGTGTGGTTTAGCTCTTTTGCCCACTTTTTGATCATGTTGTTTGTTTTCTTTCTGTTGTGTTTTAGGAGTTCCCTGCATAGTTTGGATAACAGAACTTTATCAGATATGCCTTCTGCACATATTCTTCCTAAGCCTGTGGCTTGTCTTTTTTTCTCTAACAATCATTATATTTTAAGACAGAATATTCGATACTGGCTATGCCTGTTGTCCACCAAATCCAGCTGGGTGTAAATGGAAAAAATGAGCAAGATAAAAATAAAAATATTGGCAGAAAAACAAAACAACAAAATATGCTAATGGATACTGTCATTCAAAAAATAGCTTCTACTTGTAAATAGACTGAAAAAATTAGGAATCCATTTGAACTCAGAAAATTGACATTATTCTTTAGCAAGTCAGATTTTTCCATGGTAGACATCCCAAGGTCATGGGGCACAGAGTAGCAGAAAGATAGCACGTATGGAAACAGAATCACACAATACTGTTTGATAGTCTGTTGCCTGCAACCATCTTTTGAAAATTATTTTTAAAAATTTTCTAATTTCTTCCTAATGAAGAAGATTGTCTGCTTTATATTTGGGGGAAGATGTGAAGAATCAGCTTTAAATAAAACATTCTGTTCTTTCCAATTTATACATTTTAAATAATAAAGTTATTTAAAATGCTCAAGGTCCCACAGTTTTTACTTCTCTCACTTCTTAGGTTAACATTAAACATAATAATGAATTTCCAACACATCTCTCCTAAGTTTCTCAGAGAATCTTAAATTTAAAAAAAGGAATGACTGTTCAAAGCTTTAGAAATGACATAACCACCCCTTTCTTTTATATACCAGTGAAATAGTCTCACCGACAAAGATGTCTTTGGAGGAGATGAAAGATCTCCACCTGGAGGAGAAATACCTGCAACCAGAAACCAAGGAAGTGAACGGAATTCTCATGACCAAGATGATAAGCGATAACTGGGACAAAATCTGGAATTTCCAAGCCAAGCCTGATGACCTTCTCATTGCAACCTACGCAAAAGCAGGTAGCTTGAAGAAAGTTGAGGTGGGGGGCCTTCAGCAGAGCCGGGATGCCTGGAGGTTCCTCAGATTTTAAAATTGCAGGTTTTCACCAGGGTCAGATGCTGGCTTCCCAGGTGGCACTAGTGGTAAAGAACCCACCTGCCAATGCAGGAGACAAAGGAGATGTGGGTCCAATACCTGGGTCAGGAATATCCCCTGGAGGGCAGGGCACCCCACTTCAGTATTCTTGCCTGGAGAATCCCATGGACAGAAGAGCCTGGGGGGCTACAATCGAGGGGTTGCAGAGTTGGACACAACTAAAGTGACTTAGCACACAGTTCCTGAAAAAATGAAAACCACTCTTATTGATGCACCCCAAACCCCCAGAGTCCACGAGCCTCCTTTTTATTTCGGTCCCTGATAGAGGAAGAAAAGGCCAGCCTCCCACAGAATCACATGAAAGCGCCGAGTCTTAGGAACAGCAGGAAGCTCCTAGGGGAAGCCTGTCCTCCCCAGGCTCTCCTGCACGTGGGGATGGAGCTGGAACTGAGCGTTTTGCCCAATGGGAAAAGCGCAAATGGTGTTAGTCCAAACCTGCATGCATACAGAGGGAAGGAATGGGGAGTGAGGAGGCGGCGGGGGTGGCGGGGGAGGTAGGCGTGGGGTGACACTTACAGAATCCTACAAAAGGGAGAGAAGCTTGTGGGGAGAACCAGAAGGGAAGAAGCAGAGAGGCCAGGCTCTGCAGCTAGAGGAGCAGAGACCTCAGAACCCGGAGGGCTGGATGGAGTGTGAGATGGAACGCCCTCAGTTATGTATGTATCGTTCAAGCAGTAGGGCCAAGGAAGGCAGAAAATTTTTCAGCTGTAGCCAGCCTGGGAATGTCTCTCGGTGGCCAGTAGACGCTGCAAGAGGAGTCCGAGATGCTCAGAACCAGGAAGACTGCAGGGGGTGCCCCTGCCCCATGGTTCCTAACTGGCCATGTCACCATGCGTGTCTCTCCTCCGTAGCTCAGGATGCCTTCCCTAGCCTCACACTGCTCCTACCACACAGCACTGCCAACCAGGCCTGCTCAGAAAACTAGATGGTGGGGAGAGGGTGGGGTTGGGGGCCAGGAGTGGGGAGTGGCTCCTGCTTACTCCTATTGAAGCTCTCAGTTTCTCAAAAATCATCTTTGTCTGGTTTGCATGTCTCTTGCTCAGATCTGAATGCAAATTGGCACTGCACCTCAGAGCAGAAATTTGCTCTTCCTTCACCTTGGAAATTATGCAGTCAACCCCCCAGACTCTCCCAGAACTCTCTCTGTAGCTGTGTTCTCCCACCTCCCCCACAGCCTCTCAATCCTCCCTACACCCACACCCCATCCCCCATCCCCTGCTTAAGCTTTCTAGCATGTGAATATGCCCACCTTAACCCTAGCTCTGAGGTTTCCTCCCTTGGATGCCCTGGCTTATTAACACAAGTGGACGCTCTCCTCCCCCTCTGACTGTTTCTCTCCAAAAGACCAGCTCAGCTGAGCCCACCTATCCATCCAGAGTGGGCTCCACTCCTCCTCTAAACTCCCAGGGCCCTTTGTACGGTCTTCATGGCTCTTACTGGAGACCTCTCAGTTATCTGTGTATTGTCTTATGTATCAGTGAGCGCCAGGCTTAGCTAAGAGTCAGGGGCAATAAATGCCTTTGATGTGAAAAGGAAAATGGACATGTGGTGGGTAGGGCACATGGGCTAGCTCTTTGCCCACCCACACGTCTGCATCCATTAGGATTCAGTTTGGCTATATGTATCAGGAAACTCAAAAGTAAAAGCACTCTGGAGGTTAAAAGTCCAGGGCTAAAATGGCGGCTGTGCTGATCCTTAGAAACCCTGGGTCTTTGAACTTTCTGCTCCACCATCTATAGGCTTAGCTTTTGGTTTCATAGTCCAATATGACTGCTAGAGATCCAGCTATCACATGCATGTTCCAAACAGCAACACGGAGGCAGGAAGAAGGGAATGAGGTCATGTTCCTGCCCTTTAAAGACAGCTTCCCAAAATGTAATGGCATGGCCACCTTTAGCAGTAAGAAAGATTGAGAAAATAATCTTTTTATACAGCCTTTGGCTATGTGCTTGCATGCATGCTAAGTGGTTTCAGTCATGTCCAACTCTTTGTGACCCCATGGACTATAGCCCGTCAGCTCCTCTGTCCATGGGATTTTCCAGGCAAGAATACTGGAGTGGGTTGCCATGCCCTGCACCAGGGGATCTTCCCAACCCAGGGATCAAACCCACGTCTCTTGAGTCTCCTGCATTGGAAGGCAGGTTCTTTACCACTAGAACCATCTGGGCAGTCCAGCCTTTAGCTATATGCTTTGCTAAAAATTAAGCATCTATTAACTTGAGAAAGATGGGGAGAATGGATATTAACTAGGCAAGAAGCAGTCTTCGGTGTATCGTATCTCCTCCAACAAGACTGGAAGCTTGTTGGAGTATGGACAGTATCTGCCTCAACTTTGTATCTCCTGACATTCCTTTGAGTCAATATTCTTTCTCTCAGGTTACACTTTTTAGGTTCAAAACCCTATGCCAGGTATGAGGTCTGAGGGACAAAGGGACAAAAGGCCAGCCCCTACTCAGTGGAGCTCTCAGTCTCACAAGAAGGCAGGTGTGGGGGAGACCTTGGCAGTGGGGACAGGGGCTCAGAGCAGAGGCCCATCCATCGTGGGGGTCACGCAGGTGCTCAGCGTAAGCAGAGGTAGGTTTTACTGAATATGGGAATAATTGACGAAGAATGGAGTTGCCCAGAGAGCAGGCAGAACTGAGGTTAAGTAACCCTTCCAGGCACCACCTGGACCCAGGAGATCGTGGACATGATCCAGAACGACGGGGATCTGCAGAAGTGCCAGCGGGCCAACACCTTTGACCGGCACCCTTTCATCGAGTGGGCGCTTCCCCCGCCCCTCAGCTCAGGTATGTGCTGCCTGGGCCTGTGGGGCTGTGGCCTCTGCTGGGAAGGAGTCTGAGGATGGTTTAGGTCAACATACCTCCGTCAGCTGTGAGAAAAGACCCCTCAGTCCCTCTGCTGAGATACGGACTGGGTGGCTTCAGACAGCACATCTCCTGCGATTTCTCAAGGACTCAAGACTAGGCAGGAACATTCCACACAGGGGAGGCAGGGTTGAGGACAGCTGGCCTCCAGTGACCAGGAACCTCACCCCTGGGTCAGGTCTGCCCACTCCGGGAGGACTGGCTTCTGCTGTGTTACAATTCTGACCTGTCTGCCAGGGATCCAAGTTAAATTATACATAGTCCCTCTGTTATTAATATCAACAAATGGTGTGCTTCACACCAAAGATACTAAGAAATGTAGGAGAGTGCACACTTGAAGAGCTGGCAACCAGTTAGGAACAGAGGGTGTGTTTTTTTAGATTTTTCTTCTAATTGGAGCATAATTGCTTTACAATATTGTGTTGGTTTCTGCCATACATCAGCCTGAATCAGCTATATGTATACATATGTCCCCTCCTTCTTGAACCTGTCTCCCAGCCCTATATCCCACCCCTCTAGGTAATCATGGAGCCTGGAGCTGAGTTCCCTGTGCTAAACAGCAGCTTCCCACTAGCTATCTATTTCACATATGGTCATGTATACATGTCAGTGCTCTCTCACTTCGTCCCATCCTCTCCTTCCCTCGCTGTGTCCATAAGTCTGTAAGGGATTGCTTTTATAGAGTAAATAGCAGCAAAGAGTAGCTTTGCAATAGGACCCAACCTGATGGTGAAAAGACAGAGACTTTGGACTCAAAGAGTTCTGATTTGGATTCTTATCTGGACAACCTTGAGCACATTATTAAACCTCTCAAACTCTAATCATCCCTCATTTCTAAAAATACTGCCTGTTGAAAACCCATGATTGATTGAGCCAGTTATTCCAGCACCATCAGGCAAAAAAATTATCTTTTCTCACATCGAATTGCCTTGGCCCCTTCACAAAACTTGAATTTTACCTTCTATGTATGGGCTTCCCTGGTGGCTCACGTGATAAAGTATCTACCTGCAATGCAGGAGACCTGGTATCGATCTCTGGGTTGGGAAGATCTGCTGGAGAAGGGTATGACAACCCACTCCACTATTCTTGCCTGGAGAATTTCATGGACAGAGGAGCCTGGCAGGGGTCGCAAAAGAATGAGACGACTAAATGACTAACACACACACGCATATGGATGCATTCTGGATTTTCTGTTCTGCTCTTTTCCATTACGTGTCTCTCTTTGTGCCAATACCACACTGTTTGATGACTGTACTGTAGCTTTATATGAAAACATATAACTTGATGACACTGGGCGGGCCACCAGCCTAGGATGTAATTTGCAATGTGGAGTCGGGTGGAGGGTACCTGGCACGTGGTGAGTGTGGCTCCAGATGCTGGCAAAACAACGGAAATATGGATGAGAAGTGTTAGTTGAGCAGTGCCCTTGTTGCAGGTCTGGATCTCGCCAACAAGATGCCTTCTCCGAGGACTCTGAAGACGCACCTGCCTGTTCAGATGCTCCCCCCTTCCTTCTGGAAAGAGAACGCAAAGGTAAGGACAGCTACACACACACACACAAACAGAAGTCGCTCAGTCGTGTCCGACTCTTTGTGACCCCATGGATTGTAGCCCACCAGGCTCCTCCGTCTATGGGATTTTCCAGGCATGAATACTGGAGTGGGTTGCCGTTTCCTTCTCCAAGGACAGCTAAGCTTGATCCAAATACTCAGACTGTCTCCATCTAAGAGGAAACAACCCTGGACCTCAAAAGATAGGTGCCCGGTGCAGGTTCCAGTTGGGCAGTGAGCTGAGACCCCTCCCTGTACCCACCACTCCAGCCTGGATCCATCTTTCTCCCAGAATATTCCTTCTGGGTACCAGTAGACTAGACTCCAAGCAGCGCCATCCTCATCAACCATCAGCTGAGCCACGTTCACAGACAGTGAGCAACGAGGCAGGGCCCCTGCTTCCTGGGGAGGCAGTCATATCAGTGTGAATCCTCCAGGAGCCAAGCCAGGGCTGAGTAAGATGTGAAGGGGGTTTATTTAGGGAAAACCTGTGAGGGAAGAGGGAGACCCCAGAGGGTGGGGGGCCCAGGACCACATGTGGTGTCTAGAAATCATCTCCGTCATGGATAAGCTCCCAGCAAGAGCCATGCCTCTGTCCTCTATTTTTAAATTTTTGTTTTAGCAAATTGAGATCCTATAAATGCAGTGTACACTGAATGTACTAGTGTTTTGTTTTGTTTCTGATGTCAGCTTCATCAGTGAGTCTGAAAATCAGGCTTCTCCATCCATGGGATTTTCCATGCAAGAGTACTGGAGTGGGGTGCCATTGCCTTCTCCGAATGAAATACAGAATATACCCCAAATATCAGCTAAGAGATTTGCAAAGAAAAGTGTAACAAACATTTGCAGACTCAAATGCTTGTCTCGGCTGGACTGTCCATCTCTCTGTGGGCAGGCTACTTTGCAGACCCAACCACAGACCCTTCCATGCTCTGGGCTGAGCCCTTTCCAGGGGAGCTACACAGTCAAGGCTGTTTAGCCAAAACACTCTCTACTTAGCGCAAAGCTCAGAGATGCAATGTGAGTGGCTGCTTTTGAGTTTCTCTGCTCTGGTTTCCGTGGTGCTCCATCACCTCATCTCATCCATCTCCCATCAGAGGTGCCATAGGTTTCCATATATCAAATGCTATCACCTTATTTGCTGCCCTGAGATTACACCCAGATCACCATGACTTCGAAAACATCTTGATTTATTCCTACAGAGAGTTAACGTAATTTCAGTGCTCTAGAACGAATATTATTTCCAAATGATGTTTTTAGACTCAAAGTCAGAAGACACGCTAACATGTATTTTGTCATCAGATTAACAGCTTCTTTTTGAAACCAGGCCTTCTAAAATGTCACAGTCTCCATGACAGCACATTCTTTTATCTGCTGAGAACTGTGGATTGTTTGAGTAGGAGAAAGTGCGGGCGAGATTAGTCCAAGCTTTTCCCATTATGATGGGACAGGGAGCTAAATGGAGTTCCCCAAAGACACCTGCATCCCAGCCCCTCCCAGACCCTGCAAATGCACCTCACCTGTAGAGTGCACTTGGCAGGTGTGATTAAATCGAGCATCTTGAGACCGAAGATCTTATGGTTACCTGGACAGCCCTGAGCATCGTCACAAGGATCCTGATGGGAAGGAGGTGAGAAGGTGGAAGTACAACGTGAAGGATGTGACACCTGACACAGAAGTGGGGGCGATTCCAGGGCAGAGTTCATGCCCAGGCACACAGATGGCCTCAGGTTCCAGGAACTGCAGGGAAGTTTGTCCCCTGCCCTGGAGCCAGCCCCACAGCCAGCTTGAATCCAATCCAGTGACCCCGAGCTCCAGACTGTAAGAGAGCCAACTTCTTGCTGTTTTAAGGCTCTCCACCTGTGGCAATTTGTCACAGCAGCAGCCAGAGACTCGCACAGATGGATTGCAGACTCAGAACATGTGAGTGTGTGGCCTTTGCTCCCACTTGGACATCTGACTCCAGACCGGATGCATTTCAGCAGGTCCCCATCCAGCTGGAGCTTCCCCGATTCTGATTACTCAGCTTCTATTTGCTTAAAAAAAAAAACAAGTGATAACCAACATAAGCATTGAGAAATGTGTTTACTTGATCCTAAGACCTTGATGCTGGGCATCCCTTTGGGTTTTCCGAGAATGTTCATGGACACTGGAGGGCTGTTCAGTGGGAGGAAAGAGGCAAAGGGCAGGGTTCCTGCAGTGCTGGGCTCACAGGAGGAGCCAAGGCTGCAGGACCTGTGCTAATTTGATCAGATGGAAACACCTCCCCCCACCCCCTACCCAGGGGGACTGGTCTGCTGAGTATGCACAACACAGGGAACACGCTTGAGAAACCATCCATGGGCTCATCCCCAGAGCGCCCTGCCTACTTTATGTCTCTACTTCTACATCTGACAGTTGATCCCACATGCAAAGGAATAAAATGGGACCACTCTCTCACACCAGACAAAAATGAACTCAAGATGGATCAAAGATCTGAATGGAAGACCTGGAACCACAAGATCCCTAGAAAAGAATACAGGTAGTACACTGTTTGATATCAGTCTCAACAATGATTTTCTTGGATTTGACATAAAAAGTAAAAATAAACAAGTGAGACTACATCAAACTAAAAAGCTTCTGCACAGTGAAGGAAACCACCAACGTAAGAAAAAGACATTGTACAGGAGACAGAGATCACCATTCAGGTATGACCTAAATCAAATCCCTTCTGATTATACAGTGGAAGTGAGAAATAGATTTAAGGGCCTAGATCTGATAGATAGAGTGCCTGATGAACTATGGAAGGAGGTTTGTGACATTGTACAGGAGACAGGGATCAAGACCATCCCCATGGAAAAGAAATGCCAAAAAGCAAAATGGCTGTCTGAGGAGGCCTTACAAATAGCTGTGAAAAGAAGAGAAGTGAAAAGCAAAGGAGAAAAGGAAAGATATAAGCATCTGAATGCAGAGTTCCAAAGAATAGCAAGAAGAGATAAGAAAGCCTTCCTAAGCTACCAATGCAAACAAATAGAAGAAAACAACAGAATGGGAAAGACTAGAGATGTCGTCAAGAAAATTAGAGATACCAAGGGAACAGTTCATGCAAAGATGGGCTCAATAAAGGACAGAAATGGTATGGACCTGACAGAAGCAGAAGATATTAAGAAGAGGTGGCAAGAATACACAGAAGAACTGTACAAAAAAAGAGCTTCACGACCCAGATAATCACAATGGTGTGATCACTCACCTAGAGCCAGACATCCTGGAATGCAAGTCAAGTGGGCCATAGAAAGCATCACTATGAACAAAGCTAGTGGAGGTGATGGAATTCCAGTTGAGCTGTTTCAAATCCTGAAAGATGATGCTGTGAAAGTGCTGCACTCAATATGCCAGCAAATTTGGAAAATTCGGCAGTGGCCACAGGCCTGGAAAAGGTCAGTTTTCATTCCAATCCCAAAGAAAGGCAATGCCAAAGAATGCTCAAACTACTGCACAATTGCACTCATCTCACACGCTAGTAAAGTAATGCTCAAAATTCTACAAGCCAGGCTTCAGCAGTACATGAACTGTGAACTTCCAAATGTGCAAGCTGGTTTTAGAAAAGGCAGAGGAACCAGAGATCAAATTGCCAACATCTGCTGGATCATGGAAAAAGCAAGAGAGTTCCAGAAAAACATCTATTTCTGCTTTATTGACTATGCCAAAGCCCTTGACTGTGTGGATCACAATAAACTATGGCAAATTCTGAAAGAGATGGGAATACCAGACCACCTGATCTGCCTCTTGAGAAATTTGTATGCAGGTCAGGAAGCAACAGTTAGAACTGGACATGGAACAACAGACTGGTTCTAAATAGGAAAAGGAGTACGTCAAGGCTGTATATTGTCACCCTGTTTATTTAACTTATATGCAGAGTATATCATGAGAAACGCTGGGCTGGAAGAAGCACAAGCTAGAATCAAGATTGCCAAGAGAAATATCAATAACCTCAGATATGCAGATGACACCACCCTTATGGCACAAAGTGAAGAGGAACTAAAAAGCCTCTTGATGAAAGTGAAAGTGGAGAGTGAAAAAGTTGGCTTAAAGCTCAACATTCAGAAAACGAAGATCATGGCATCTGGTCCCATCACTTCATGGCAGATAGATGGGGAAACAGTGGAAGCAGTGTCAGACTTTATTTTTCTGGGCTCCAAAATCACTGCAGATGGTGATTGCAGCCATGAAATTAAAAGATGCTTACTCCTTGGAAGGAAAGTTATGACCAACCTGTATAGCATATTCAAAAGCAGAGATATTACTTTGCCAACAAAAGTCCGTCTAGTCAAGGCTATGGTTTTTCCTGTGGTTATGTATGGATGTGAGAGTTGGACTGTGAAGAAAGCTGAGCGCCGAAGAATTGATGCTTTTGAACTGTGGTGTTGGAAAAGACTCTTGAGAGTCCCTTGGACTGCAAGGAGATCCAACAAGTCCATCCTAAAGGAGATCAGTCCTGGGTGTTCATTGGAAGGACTGATGGTGAAGCTGAAACTCCAATACTTTGGCCAGCTCATGCGAAGAGTTGACTCATTGGAAAAGACCCTGATGCTGGGAGGGATTGGGGGCAGGAGGAGAAGGGGACAACAGAGGATGAGATGGCTGGATGGCGTCACTGACTCAATGGACATGAGTTTGAGTGAATTCCAGGAGTTGGTGATGAGCAGGGAGGCCTGGAGTGCTGCGATTCATGGGGTCGAAAAGAGTTGGACACGACTGAGCGACTGAACTGAACTGAACTGAGTGGGAGGAAATACTTGAAAATCCTATGTCTGATAAAAGGGTAATATACAAAGTATATGGAGAACGCACTCAACACAGAAGGAAAAAAGAAAAAAGCAAGCAATCTGTGGCTCTATCAAAATTGTAAACATATCTATCTTTGTCCTGCAATTCACAGTGCAGACTTGGTCACAAAATTTTCCAAAATACCTTTCTGGAAAAAAAAGGCCTTTACAGCACAGGGCAGCCGGGGTGGGGGGTGGGAGGAAGGGGAGTGGGACAAGCCCAGAAGCAGCTTTGCCTCTCCCAGGAAGGGACAGGTCACCAGCAGCTCCAGTGGTAGATGTAGCACTGCACTGGGATCCCGCAATCTTATCAGGGATGATGGTCATTGTGAGGAGGCAATTCCTCGGGTGCTCAGAAGGCAGAGGCAGCCCTGCCCTACAAGTAGGGTAGACACCCTGCTCAGTGACAGCCAACGGGACCTTCCTCTCCTCACCTGAGTAACACCTCGGGGCCTCCCCTGTCCCAGAAATAGCAGAGGTAGCGTGACTGCAGCACTTGTCATGCTAAGCAGGACACCTGAGAGAAAGCGTGTGTTGTCCCTGACCCTGCTAAGACCACAGCTGTAATCAGAACTGTGCCAGGCAAACTGGAGACAGTCACAGAAAGCACAGGTCTAGTCACTCAGACAGGATGGTCCAAGACAGCAGTCCCTAGCCTTTCTGGAACCAGGGACCAATTTCGAGGAAGACAATTTTTCCACGGACCAGGGCGGGGAGCGGGGACGATGGTTTGGGGATGATTCAAGCGCATTACATTTTGTGCACCTTATTTCTGATCTAATGCTACTGATCTGACAGGAGGTACCAGTCTGAAGACCTGAGGTTGAGGAAAGTGAAAGTGTTAGTCGCTCAGTGTCTAGCTCTTTGCAACTCTATGGACTGTAGCCCCCAGGCTCTTCTGTCCATGGGAGTCTCCAGGCAAGAATACTGGAGTGGGTATTCATTCCCTTCTCCAGAGGCTGTTTCTGACCCAGGGACTGAACCTGAGTCTCCCACATTTCAGGCAGATTCTTTACCATCTGAGCCACCAGAGAAGCCCCCAAGAATACTGGAATGGGTAGCCATTCCCTTTTCCAAGGGATCTTCCCAACCCAGGTCCATCTAACAACACAGGCTAAGGTCTACGGTCTAAGTCCTTCAAACAACACGGGTTCTTCCCGAACAGTGACCTTTCCTGTATTATTTCCTCTGTGTCCATCCCTTTCTTGGCTGACTGCAGATCATCTACGTGGCCAGGAATGCCAAGGACTGCCTGGTATCCTATTACCATTTCTCAAGAATGAATAAGATGGTGCCAGACCCTGGCTCCTGGGAGGAGTATGTCGAGACCTTCAAAGCTGGGAAAGGTGAGCGAAAGGAAACTGAGGTCCACGCCTCCGTTTTTACCCTCCCACATATCAGAGAGGCATGGTTTCTGCTGAGCGACTGGGCTGCTCGAGGTTCTGGAAGGACACAGGTGTCGCCCAGACAGGGTTACTGTTCAGGGGTCACTGTCCCGAGGTCACAGTAAGATGCTACTTAGAACACTGTGGGTGGAGGGTCACAAACTCGCAGGTGATGATGCAGGATCCAGGGGCGTGGCCAGGTGCTGAGGCAGTTCCTAGGGAGACAGTCGGCCACAGGGAGCTGCAGGGAAAGAATCACCCTGCACACCCCCTGGCCCTGGGTGGGACACAGAAGACAGAGGATCCAGTGACACTGACCACAGGGTCAACCTCGCAGGGGGAGGAGGGTGGGGGTGGCTCGGGGGCCAGGGGAGGACACTGTGCATCCCCTCCCCCCATTCTCCATCACAGAGACTAAAGGGGCCCAAACATCTGGTCACTGGGATTCTTCAGAATGGATTCACAGCTTCTCTTCACAGTCAGCCTGTGTTGTTCAGTTGCTCAGTTGTGTCTGACTCTTTGCGATCCCATGGACTGCAGCATACCAGGCTTCCCTATCCTTCACCATCCCACAGAGTTTGTTCAAATTCATGTCCATTCAGCTGGTGATGCCATCCAACCATCTTATCCTCTGTCACCATCTTCTCCTCCTGCCCTAAATCTATCCCAGAGTCAGGGTCTTTTCCAGTGCGTCAGCTCTTTGCATCATGTGGCCAAAGTATTGGAGCTTCAGGTTCAGCATCAGTCCTTCCAATGAATATTCAGAATTGATTTCATTTAGAATTGACAGGTTTGATCCCTTTGCAGTCCAATGGACTCTCAACAGTCTTCTCCAACACCACAGTTAGAAAGCATCAATTCTTTCGCCCTCAGCCTTCCTTATGGTCCAACTCTCACATCTGTACATGACTACTGGAAAAACCATAGCTTTGACTATACGGGCCTTTGTTCCCTTAATCAGTATGTTGGGGAACAGTATTTATCTCAAAACGCTGGTCTGGCCCCACGCGGTGATGTAAGGGGAACACAGACCTGCCCCCTGCCCTGGGGACAGTTTCTCATAGGGGAATAAGTTCAAGGGTGGGAACAGAAGCCACAGAATCCAGGGTACTTTTTATCAACTCCCTAAATATATCAGATCAGATCAGATCAGATCAGTCGCTCAGTCGTGTCCGACTCTTTGCGACCCCATGAATCACAGCACGCCAGGCCTCTCTGTCCATCACCAACTCCCGGAGTTCACTCAGACTCACATCCATTGAGTCAGTGATGCCATCCAGCCATTTCATCCTCTGTCGTCCCCTTCTCCTCTTGCCCCCAATCCCTCCCAGCATCAGAGTCTTTCCAATGAGTCAACACTTCGCATGAGGTGGCCAAAGTACTGGAGTTTCAGCTTTAGCATCATTCCTTCCAAAGAAATCCCAGGGCTGATCTCCTTCAGAATGCACTGCTTGGATCTCCTTGCAGTCCAAGGGACTCTCAAGAGTCTTCTCCAACACCGCAGTTCAAAAGCATCAATTCTTTGGTGCTCAGCTTTCTTCACAGTCCAACTCTGAAATCCATACATGACCACAGGGAAAACCATAGCCTTGACTACACGAAATATATATACACATATAAAAAAAAATCCCTGTCTCTGCAAATAAGAATTCTAGTTGTGTTTTTCAAATGTCCTCTTTTATTTGAGACGCCAGTGCTTATTTCAGAAGCTTCAGGTTAATACTGACACCCACTTCTGTCTCCCTCCCGTCAGTGCTGTGGGGCTCCTGGTACGACCACGTGAAGGGCTGGTGGCACGCCAAGGACCAACATCGCATCCTCTACCTCTTCTACGAGGACATGAAGGAGGTGAGGGCCATGCGACCACCGCCGCTTCCAGCCGTGTCCTTGAGGGGATCAAACTATAGTCACACCTACTGACCACACCAGGCCTCTCTCCCTGGTGCCCTGTCCAACTCAGCTTTATCCTCAAATGATGCAACTACTTTTTCTTTTTTTCTCTCTTGTTTTCTTTTTTCTTTCTCCAATCTTTATTTTTTCCTTAATATATTTATTTTATTGAAGTAGAGTTGACACTGTTCCAAGTGCACAGCAAGGTGATTCAGTTATACATATACACATATATTATTTTCAGATTATCTGCCATTATAGGTTATGACAAGATATTGACTACAGTTCCCTGTGCTATCCCTCTGTTGCTCATTGCATCTCTGTTTTTTACTTAGAAATCTAGCATTCTATTCATACTAAGTCATATAATACTATTCATACTAAGTCATATTCATACTAATAAGTGAAATCAAAATGTCATACATTTTTTCCTAAAAAATCTTCCAACTTTGTTTCTGATCACAATTTTCAGATGATCCTCCACTTAGGAAGTCTCACGCACTTTTACAATTTGATTAATCCTGCCACTTACGAACCATGTTTCTTCACCTACAAAATGCAAATCAGCTCTTTTTGTGCCTCAGGATATTACCAGGAAGATTTAGAAGATGACTTGTAAAGCTCCTGGCATCCACACTCCAAACCCACTCCACACACTGAAGTTTAGTCCACACACATGCTGGCAGGCCTGGTCCCATGTGGTTCCACTCATCGAGTGTCAAGGGCATCACCCGGTCACTCTCGCACCCAGGGATCAGTGCCCTAGAATTACAAAACCACCCCTGGGCCCTTGCTGAGAGGTTCTCTGGAATCTAGTCAGACTCCAAAGGTCCTTCCTCTGCATGTCTGTGATTAGAAAGAACAGGCCACAAGGGCTTTCGTTCCTGGGTCAGTGTGAGGTCCCCTAATTCAGCCTCTGACAGACCTTGTGTTTAACTTGCAGACGCTGTGCCATCTCTGGTCCTAGAGTCACTCCCCTCTTTCTGTCCCTCTGTGTTTCTTCCTCCAGGGGACACACTCCCTGCCCTGAAGCCCGTGCTCACCCTGCATGTGTGCACGCAGGCAGGACGTTTCCGGATGGGTGTCACAGGGCTGTGCCCATGTTTCTCTCCCCTCCTTCTCGGTCAGCCTCCCTGGGGCTAGGAGAGCCCTCATGTCTATGTCCTTCCTTCCCAAGACCGTCCAGCGCCATCCACAGTCATTCCCCCAAGGAAGACACATCGACTATAATTGAGCTGCTCTCTTAAGTCGTCCCTCCCCAAACAGTTTGCCTAACAGAACATCACCCCTTCGTGGAAAACCCCCAACTACTTGACTTTTTGTGACTGTTCCACATACAGGATCCAAGGCGGGAAATTCGGAAGATCCTGAAGTTTCTGGAGAAAGAGGTGTCAGAGGAAGTTCTGGACAAAATCATCCATCACACGTCCTTTGAGGTCATGAAGGAGAACCCGATGGCCAACTATACCACGCTGCCCACCAGCATCATGGACCACTCCATCTCCCCCTTCATGAGGCGAGGTACACAAGGGAGGGATGGAGAGAGGGAGCGAGGGAGGCCACAGGCTCAGAGGTTGAACAGGACTCCAGCCCCTTTCTGTTTCCCAGTCATGCTTCCGGCTCCCGCACTTGTGCTGTTGGCAACACTCCCAACAGTGTCTGAGGAGCAGACCCCATAATCCGCCCTGTGCCAGCCCCTGGGTGCATCCTCACCCAACCCCCTCCCCAGACTCACTGAGGTTTCGCCTCCTTGCAGGAATGCCTGGGGACTGGAAGAACTACTTCACGGTGGCTCAGAATGAGGATTTTGACAAGGACTACGAGAGGAAGATGGCTGGGAGCACCCTGACATTCCGCACGGCCCTCTGAGTTTCAGGACCCAGCAAGGCCTCCTCACTGACTTTAGACATGTGAGCCTCACCATCAGGATGCTGAAAACAATGATTCCCTCCCTTTCGTCCTGACCTTTGCATGCTGTCTGCAGATCCCATGTCCCAAGATACACAAAATACAATCAAACGCTGAGTAGAAAGAAGTTTTAAGTTAAATTGCTCGGTGGTTCACAGAGGCTCAGCCATGTAAGGAGCTGGAGCAAAGTAAATGCACGACTTAATCCCAACATTAAATCACAGCACCTGGTGAGCCTCCCAGGGTCAAGGCTGGAGGAAAGAGAAAAAAGGGCCAGCCCAGAGCTTCAACACAAGAGAGATGCAAAGAGATGAGGAGTGGGCCCTGGAGAACATGAGAGGGATCAGGTCTTATCCCCTGAGGTCCAGAGCGAGAGCCTGAGAGGGCCTCACTCACAGAGACTCCAGGCCTCGAGGCTCAGGGCCTAGAGGGGTGCGAGGAGTGGGGTCTGAGGCTCAGACTGAGACACAGATGGTCCCAAGTCCAGGGACCAAACCATAAGGATCTCAGAGCAAATATAGGCCAGAAAACCAGGGAGGCTTTATTGATAAATTCCAGGTAGACTTCTTGGAGAGAGGAAAGAAGCCCTGACTTAGCCCAAGAGAAATGAAATAGAAGAGAACAGCCAGCACCATGGGCACCTACCTCCAGGACAAGGTGACTGTCCTGTCTCTGGAGGAATCAGCACCGTGTTATTCCTTGTAGACAGATGCTCTTAGAATTTTCAGGAAGGCTGAGTCTTTTAGTTTCATATGTCCTGATTCTCCTTGTTAAAGCCTGCTCAAGGAAGCGTCCACCCTCATTCACACAGGTTGTACTAAGGTCAGTGCTTTGTTTTAAAAGAGAGTCAGGAAATAGATAACTAATGAGAACCTCCTCTACAGCTCAGGGAGCTCTACTCAATACTCTGTAATAGCCTATATGGGAACATAATCTAAAAAGAGTGGACATATTCCCTTTGTTGTGTGCCTGAAACTAACCCAACATTGCAAATCAACTAGACCTTAATAAAAAAAATGTTTTAAATAGATGTGTCAAAAAAACAAGTAAAGAAAAGAAAGAAAGTTGGGAAGTTTCCCTCTGTAGGCGTGCCGCTTTCATGTCAGGTGCCACCTCCTCCTCCAAGGACCTCAGTCAGCAGCCTGTGCTCTTTCACCTTCTAAGCAAGCTTGCAAATCATTAACCACAGGACAGATAATCCTGTGTGTGTGTGTGTGTGCCTGCTCCCCAACACATGGCCTCTTGGGTGGAACCACGGGGAACCCACTCCCCGTGGGGCAGAGGGAGGGGGCCCAGCTGGTGGGGGTCTCAGGATAGCACGTCCCCTACTCAGGGCACAAGCCCTTCTGTGATGGGGAGGACGGGCACAGACCTGGGTGAGGTCTGAGCCGAGGGACTGAGATACAGCACCTAGAGAAGACAGAGGTGAATGCCCCCATGCCATGAGAATTCACACTGGGGTTTGCTGAGCCCCTCAACCCCCAGAAGCATGTGTAGTTTTCTGAAGATGTTCCTTTATAAACAGCTCTGGGGCATTCAGGTTGGTATGCAGTTATGTCCGTGAAAGTGTTAGTTTCTCAGTCATGTCCGACTCTTTGCAACCCCATGGACTACACTCCACCAGACTCCTCTCTCCATGGGATTTTCCAGGTAAGAATATTGGACTGGGTTTCATGCCCTCCTCCAGGGGATCTTCCCAACGCAGGGTTTGAACCCCCATGTTCTGTGTCTCCTGTATTGGAGGGCAGGTTCTTTACCAATGAGCCACCTGGGAAAACAGTTTTCTCTACATGGATCTAAAATTGAAAAAACCACTTTGAAATCATGAAGCAATCTAAACAATCTTCACACAGGAAGGCTGTCCACTTCCAATGAGAGGTCTTGGACGTCAGCATTGTTTCTGGAAATCGTGACCAGTGTGTCAGCTGTCAGCAGGGAGAGCAGGTACCACCGTCAACTAGTCCCCAGGCATTTGCTTTTCTATTCTCCACAGGTGAATTCCACCAAACATTTATTTTGCTTACTTTTTTATTTTATATTGGAGTTGATTAATGGGGCTTCTCAAGTGGTGCTACTTATTTATTTAGTAAAGAACCCATCTGCCAATGCAGGAGACACAAGAGGCACAGGTTTGATCCCTGGGGGAGGGTACAGCAACCCACTCCAGTATTCTTGCCTGAAGAATCCCCTGGACAGAGGAGCTACAGTCCAAAGAGTCAGACACGACTGAGCGAGTGACCATGCACCTGGCTGCGTGGGCCCAGGAGGGCCTAGAGGAGCTGTCCCACGTTGAAGGTCAGGAAGGGCAGCAGTGAGGAGATACCCCTCGTCCAAGGTAAGGAGCAATGGCTGCGCTTTGCTGGAGCAGCCGTGAACAGATACCCCACGCCCAAGGTAAGAGGAACCCAAGTAAGACGGTAGCTGTTGCAAGAGGGCATCCGAGGGCAAACACACTGAAACCATACTCACAGAAAACTAGTCAATCTAATCACACTAGGACCACAGCCTTGTCTAACTCAATGAAACTAAGCCATGCCTGTGGGGCAACTCAAGACGGGCGGGTCATGGTGGAGAGATCTGACAGAATGTGGTCCACTGGAGAAGAGAATGGCAAACCACTTCAATATTCTTGCCTTGAGAACCCCATGAACAGTATGAAAAGGCAAAATGATAGGATACTGAAAGAGAAACTCCCCAGGTCAGTAGGTGCCCAATATGCTACTGGAGATCAGTGGAGAAATAACTCCAGAAAGAATGAAGGGATGGAGCCAAAGCAAAAAGAATACCCTGCTGTGGATGTGACTGGTGATAGAAGCAAAGTCTGATGCTGTAAAGAGCAATATTGCATAGGAACCTGGAATGTCAGGTCCATGAATCAAGGCAAATTGGAAGTGGTCAAACAAGAGATGGCAAGAGTGAATGTCGACATTCTAGGAATCAGCGAACTCAAATGGACTGGAATGGGTGAATTCAACTCAGATGACCGTTATATCTACTACTGCAGGCAGGAATCCCTCAGAAGAAATGGAGTGGCCATCATGGTCAACAAAAGAGTCCGAAATGCAGTACTTGGATGCAATCTCAAAAACAACAGAATGGTCTCTGTTCATTTCCAAGGCAAACCACTCAATATCACAGTAATCCAAGTCTATGCCCCAACCAGTAATGCTGAAGAACCTGAAGTTGAACAGTTCTATGAAGACCTACAAGACCTTTTAGAACTAACACCCAAAAAAGATGTCCTTTTCATTATAGGGGACTGGAATGCAAAAGTAGGAAGTCAAGAAACACCTGGAGTAACAGGCAAATTTGGCCTTGGAATACGGAATGAAGCAGGGCAAAGACTGATAGAGTTTTGCCAAGAAAATGCACTGGTCATAGCAAACACCCTCTTCCAACAACACAAGAGAAGACTCTATACATGGACATCACCAGATGGTCAACACCGAAATCAGATTGATTATATTCTTTGCAGCCAAAGATGGAGAAGCTCTATACAGTCAGCAAAAACAAGACCAGGAGCTGACTGTGGCTCAGACCATGAACTCCTTATTGCAAAATTCAGACTTAAACTGAAGAAAGTAGGGAAAACCACTAGACCATTCAGGTATGACCTAAATCAAATCCCTTATGATTATACAGTGGAAGTGAGAAATAGATTTAAGGGACTAGATCTGATAGACAGAGTGCCTGATGAACTATGGAAGGAGGTTCGTGACATTGTACAGGAGACAGGGATCAAGACCATCCCCATGGAAAAGAAATGCAAAAAAGCAAAATGGCTGTCTGGGGAGGCCTTACAAATAGCTGTGAAAAGAAGAGAAGTGAAAAGCAAAGGAGAAAAGGAAATATATAAGCATCTGAATGCAGAGTTCCAAAGAATAGCAAGAAGCGATAAGAAAGCCTTCCTAAGCGACCAATGCAAAGAAATAGAGGAAAAAAACAGAATGGGAAAGACTAGGGATCTCTTCAAGAAAATCAGAGATACCAAAGGAACATTTCATGCAAAGATGGGCTCGATAAAGGACAGAAATGGTATGGCCCTAACAGAAGCAGAAGATATTAAGAAGAGGTGGCAAGAATACACAGAAGAACTGTGCAAAAAAGATCTTCACGACCCAGATAATCACGATGGTGTGATCACTCACCTAGAGCCAGACATCCTGGAATGTGAAGTCAAGTGGGCCTTAGAAAGCATCACTACGAACAAAGCTAGTGAAGGTGATGGAATTCCAGTTGAGCTATTCCAAATCCTAAAAGATGATGCTGTGAAAGTGCTGCACTCAATATGCCAGCAAATTTGGAAAACTCAGCAGTGGCCACAGGACTGGAAATTGTCAGTTTTCATTCCAATCCCAAAGAAAGGCAATGCCAAAGAATGCTCAAATGACTGCACAATTGCACTCATCTCACACACTAGTAAAGTAATGCTCAAAATTCTACAAGCCAGGCTTCAGCAATATGTGAACCATGAACTTCCTGATGTTCAAGCTGGTTTTGGAAAAGGCAGAGGAACCAGAGATCAAATTGCCAACATCTGCTGGATCATGGAAAAAGCAAGAGAGTTCCAGAAAAACATCTATTTCTGCTTTATTGACTATGCCAAAGCCTTTGACTGTGTGGATCACAATAAATTGTGGGAAATTCTGAAAGAGATGGGAATACCAGACCACCTGATCTGCCTCTTGAGAAATTTGTATGCAGGTCAGGAAGCAACAGTTAGAACTGGACATGGAACAACAGACTGGTTCCAAATAGGAACAGGAGTTCATCAAGGCTGTATATTGTCACCCTGTTTATTTAACTTATATGCAGAGTACATCATGAGAAACGCTGGACTGGAAGAAACACAAGCTGGAATCAAGACTGCCGGGAGAAATATCAATAACCTCAGATATGCAGATGACACCATCCTTATGGCAGAAAGTGAAGAGGAACTCAAAAGCCTCTTGATGAAAGTGAAAGTGGAGAGTGAAAAAGTTGGCTTAAAGCTCAACATTCAGAAAATGAAGATCATGGCATCCGGTCCCATCATTTCATGGGAAATAGATGGGGAAACAGTGGAAACAGTATCAGACTTTTTTTTTCTGGGCTCCAAAATCACTGCAGATGGTGACTGCAGCCATGAAATTAAAAGATGCTTACTCCTTGGAAGGAAAGTTATGACCAACCTAGACAGCATATTCAAAAGCAGAGACATTACTTTGCCAACAAAGGTCCGTCTACTCAAGGCTATGGTTTTTCCTGTGGTCATGTATGGATGTGAGAGTTGGACTGTGAAGAAGGCTGAGCGCCGAAGAATTGATGCTTTTGAACTGTGGTGTTGGAAAAGACTTGAGAGTCCCTTGGACTGCAAGGAGATCCAACCAGTCCATTCTGAAGGAGGTCAGCCCTGGGATTTCTTTGGAAGGAACGATGCTAAAGCTGAAACTCCAGTCCTTTGGCCACCTCATGCAAAGAGTTGACTCATTGGAAAAGACTCTGATGCTGGGAGGGATTGGGGGCAAGAGGAGAAGGGGACGACAGAAGATGAGATGGCTGGATGGCATCACTGACTCAATGGCCGTGAGTCTGAGTGAACTCCGGGAGTTCGTGATGGACAGGGAGGCCTGGCGTGCTGCAGTTCATGGGGTCGCAAAGAGTTGGATATGACTGAGTGACTGATCTGATCTGATCTGATGTTGATTAATACATTAGTATGTTGATTAATACATTTCTTTTTGAGACAATGGGCTTTTTTATAAGGAGGAGACCAAAGACTATAGGCAGCCAACCTAAGCTTCCTGTACCTGGAACCTATAGATTTGGAATTCAACGTGAATACACACTCCACTCTCTTCTGAAACTCTAAATACCACCTCTGTGGATTGCTCCCATACCCCCAACCTTCTCCAGGGCTGTTCTTTCCAGCTTCTAGGGAGACAGTCCCACTGTCCGACCTCTGGCCCCTCAGACTCGGAGACGTTTATAGCCTGAGTCCCTCCCGACTCGTCCCCACCCCATCCTCACATACTGTCTACTGCCCCTCAGGTCTACCTCTATTCATGGAAGCATGGCTTTCCTGGGCATTTTTCTCCTTGATTTCTCATAACTTATATACTCTGATGTTCAGTTCAGTTCAGTCTCCTAGTCGTGTCCAAATCTTTGTGACCCCATGGATTGCAGCACATCAGGCTTTCCTGTCCATCACCAACTCTGGAGCTTGCTCAAACTGATGTTATAATATAAAATTAATACTTAAATAATATGATGGAAAGTCAATGCATCATATGTTACATGATAAAGGGCACAGTAGGGAAGGAAATAAAGATATTTGTATGTAAACACACACATAACACAAAAAGGAGGAACTCATCTGCTGACCACAACCCTTGTCTCTGTAACTGCCTCTCCCACCACCCACTCTGATGCCACTTTACCTCCAGAGAGGAGTTTGCTGCCATGATTCTGACCTGGGGCCTCAGGGTTCCATGCTGAAATGTCTGGGTCATGAGCTGTCCTCCTGGGAGAGGTTGCTGTTGTTTTCCATTGACCTTGAGCATGGGGTGTGGTAACACTGAGACACCCCACAGGGCCTCCTGGATCCAGACTCCCTCTTCCTCACCTTCCATGTGGATGGATGGAGGGATGGATCGATGGACAGATGGCTGATAGATGAGTACATGAATGGATGGATGGATGGACAGATAGGTGGATGGGTGGATGATAGATGGGTGCAAGAATGAATGGATGGATGGTGGATGGATGGACAAATGATGGACAGATGATGGACAGATGGGTGGGTGGATGAATGATAGATGAACAGATGATTGATGGATGGATGGATGGGTGGATGGATGATAGATGAACAGATGATTGATGGATGGATGGATGGGTGGATGGATGATAGATGGGTACATGAATGGCTGATGGATGGATGGATGATGGACTGATGGTGATGGCAGCCCCCAGTCTACTACAGAATCTCAGTACCTCTTTTTGTTCTCTCTCCTTGGTTTCTGAGGGCCCCTCATCTTTGTACAGAATCTCCAGCTTCCCCTGCCACCTCCCCAGCACTTGGCATCTTCCTAAAACCTTATAGAGATTCTAGGAGCAAGTATTCAAGCTAATAGTCATCCGCAGTGGCCCCTTAAGTCTCCCAAGAAATGGAGAGAAGGCTCGTCCTCTTGCTGTGGCCTGATGTCCACAAAGCTGTGCTCTCAGTCCCATCCCCCCACACTGGAGACAAGGCACCTAGTGGCCACTGGTCCCCAAAGGACAGAAGCCCGGCTCTGTACCAGGTGTGTCAGTGCTATCGAGAGTAAACGCTGAGTCAGAGCCCTGATGAGAGGAGGCCAGTCCCTGGACAAGGAAGCTGTGTCAGGCCCAGGCGGCAGCAGCGCTGAGCATGAGCCCACGTGCCTTGAGGAGAGGCCCAAGGTCACCGGACCTCCTGCTGCCCGTCCTCAGCTGAGCTCAGACGGCCTGCGGCACGCTCAAGTCTCCCTCTGCCAAACCAGGACCCAGTCCCCAGTCTGCTCACCTGGAGACGCCAACTGTGAGTAATAAAAACGCAGAGAGGATAGACTTACGAATCTTCCTTCAGTTAGTCCTTCAGATGAAATGGATTGAAACATTGAAAACAAAATGGTATTAATTTGGATGGTGGTGTGATTGTTAGCCCTTAAAAAGCAAGAACACAGTTAGATGATCTTGACTAATGAAAGATGTTTTTTTTAACTTATATTCTAGATGTGTTCATATATAATTAGTATGTTACATGGTGTAAGTTTAAGGTATAGAATGTGTCCATTTGACACAGGTACACATCACAAAATAACCCCCACCAGAGTGTCACATAATTACAATTCTTTGCGGTGAGAACGTTTATTATATACTTTCAAGTATTTGACAAGTATTGTTAACTCTAGCCACCATGCTTTGCATTAAATCCCACAATTTATGGGCTTCCCAGGTAGTACTAGTGATAAAGAACCCGCCTGTCAGTACAGGAGACATAAGAGCCGCGGGTTTGATCCCTGGGTTGGGAAGAGCCCCTAGAGGAGGGCGTGGCAAACCACTCCAGTATTCTTGCCTAGGAAATCCCATGGACAGAGGAGCCTGGCAGGCTACAGTCCTGGGGTTGCCAAGAGTCGAACACAAGTGGCACGACTCAGTACACACATTCCTCTTTTAACTGGGAGTTTGTGTCTTTTGACCAGCATCTCCCTATTCCTCCTGGCACCACCATTTTACACTTTGACTCTGTTGTGAGTTTGACATTGTCTAAAGATCCCACATGAAGTGATTCCATACAGCGTTTGTCTTTGTGTGTCTTACCTGACTTCACACAATTCCCTCAAGATCCACCCACGTTGTACAGTGTTGTGAACATCTAGTTTATGGTGTAGAATGAGGAGCCATACATCCTGTGGAACAGTTCTGCTTACTGGAAAGGTGCTTTCCTCCGCTCCATCATGGAGCCACTGCTATCCTGGAGCATTGAACCAAAATCAAAATACAATTACGATGAAACTAATATAACATTGCATGTCAATTATACTTCAATCTTAAAAGTCCAATCATGGAATTGCAGAGTTCTCAGTTAAGGTAGTAAGAATCCTGTCAATTAACTAAAAGGGAGCAGAAAAATCATGGCAACTGGCCCCCATCCCACCCAGGATTAAGGTAAAATAATCCCAACTGAAGAACAAGAGCCAGTCTCATCACACACTTGACATAAGACAGGTTGCTGTGAGCTTAGTCGTTTAGTCATATCCAACTCTTTGTAACCCCATGGACTGTAGCCTGCCAGACTCCTCTGTCCATGGAGATTCTCCAGGCAAGAATACTGGAGTGGGTTGCCATGCCCTCCTCCAGGGGATCTTCCCAAACCAGAGACAGAATCCAGGTCTCCCACACTGCAGACAGATTCTTTACCATCTAAGCTAGCGGGGAAGCCCATAAGACAGGTTAACAGGAGAAAAAACTAATTTAATTTTTACACACAGGATCCCATAGAAATATGAGACTTGAAGAAGTGACAAATTGACAGCTTTTACAGCTTTAGACAAAGAAATAAATTTGTGAATAACAAACAAATTTGTGAGTAACTGACAGAGAAAGAGTTTGGGGCATGCAGTAAATTGATGAGAAAGTATCACCATCAGGAAGAAGGAAGTAGGTTTATTTACCCAGCCTTCTTGGCCCTGAATCCAGGTCTCTGGAGGTAAGGATGCTTCATCCTCTTATATGGGGAAGTGGAGGGCCCTTCACCCGGGGGATTTATCTTTAAGGGGGACAGAGTGAGTCAGTGTCTTTCTTATATCACCTATTTCTTAAGTAACTTTGACTAAAAAATTCTGGGGCAGCTGCTTGTGCCCCTGACAGCAAAAAGTTCCGGGTTACCACATGGGGAACACGAGCCCCCCACGAGGTCCCCACCTCCTACAAGCCCTAGGACCCCTGACTCAGGTAATTTGAGCCTTGGCAGTTGCCATCCGGGCAGCTGGCCACATCCTTGGAAAGTGTCCTCTGAGCTCCCTGACCCTTGGTCCAGCCTCTGGGCTCTGATTTTCAGCTGAGACTTGAAGGTGAGGATATGGCTTAAAAGAAATCCTTTACTTAACTCATTGGTTTACTTTTTTAATCTTTACTGTTAGTAATGTAGGTGTGGCTATGTAGACAGGACTGATTAGCTCAAGCCAGAAAGAATTTTAATGAGCCTAAAAAGGTAGAGATATTTTTGGTGCTGGATTTTGAGGCTTAACCAGGTTCATGTTTGGGGCAGAACCACATCGTAGGATTCATGTCCATCACCAAGGGGTGCAGTGTCTGCTTGTCTTTCTTTCCGGGATGTCAGAAACCACGAATGTTAAATGCCTAGCTTCTTTCACCACTTTGGGCTGCAAGGCAACATTACAATTCTATGATTTATTATTCATCTATTGGCTAGAATGATTCTATGAAGAGAAACTTCTTTTATCTGCTATTAACTATTCAGCAGAACAGTCATATAGAAAAGTCAGGAAGAACCATTTACTCTTTCCCTCCATTTATGATTTAAAACTAAACAGTTGGTTTCTAAGCTTCAGCAAAGACCTTTGTCATAGTCCCCTTGGGCTGTCGTAACCACATACCACAGACTAAGCAGGTTACACAACAGAAAGGTGTTTTGTCACAGCTCTGGAGGTGGAGGGCCCGGATGTGGCCGGCCTGGTCTCTCCCGAGGTCTCTCTCCTGGGTACGCAGGCTGTTCCTCACCCAGCCATCACTCTGTGCAGCGACAGCCCTGGCTTTAATCTCCAGCTCTAACAAGAACACACAGGTTGGAGAAGGGCCACCCTACTGGCCTCACCTTAACTCAGTCACCCCCTTAAAGTCTTGTTTGCAAATGCAGTCACACACTGAAGCCCTGGAGATTAGAGCTTCAGCATATGAACCTGGTAGGGACGGCATCCGTCTATAAAGGTGACCAGTGAGTGAATGCCATTGCCACAGAGACAGAGCACCACAAACTCGGCCACTTGAGAGGGCACACACTAATCATCTGATGATTTTGGAAGTGGGAACTCCAAGCAGGCATCTCAGGTCAGAACCATGGTGCCAGCAGGACCATGACCCTTCCTGCAGGTCCTAGGAGCACTGGCTTGGGACTCATGCTTTCTGTTGGCAGAATTCAGCCCCTATGACCGCGGGCCAAGGTCCACGTCCCTGCACTGTCGGCTGGGGGTCCTTCTCAGCTCCCTGGGACCGTCCCTGGGCTCCTGTCCCCTCCCGCTTCAGTCAGTGGTGTTCTGGGTGTCCCACCAGGCTTTGAGTCCCTCTGGCCTCCTGGGCTACCGCATCCCTCAATTGGCTTTTCCATGCCTCCTGCTCTCTTCTATCCGTCCTTGGGATCATGTTAGCCCCTCTGCCCGAGATAACCCAGGACAAGCCTATGGCTTTCGTATCCTTAACCCTAATTCCATCTGCAAAGTCCCTTCACCAGACAGTGGAAGGAGCAAAAATTAAGACTTGGATACCTTTGGGGCTATTATTCTACCTAACACAATATGTGTTTAAAAAAAGAAATATATCAAAATAATAACAACTCATGCAATAGGTTTTTTTTCCTTGTGTATCTGGGCTTACTTTAAATTTTATGTAACATATATGTTTATATTCATAATGAAAAGAGTAGTTCTTTTTTTATATTTATTTTTGGTTGCAGTAGTCTTCGTTGCTGTGCACAGGCTTTCTCTAGTTGTGGTGAGCGGGAGCTACTCTTTAGTTGCTGTGTGCAGGCTTATCATGATAGTGGCTTCTTTTGTTGCAAAGCACAGGCTCTAGAGCACATGGGCTTCAGTAGCTGCAGCAAATGGGCTTAGTTGCCTCGTAGTATGTGGAATCTTCCTGGACCAGGGATTGAACTTGTGTCCCATGCATTGGCAGGTGGATTCTTAACCACTGGACCACCAGGGAAATCCTAGTAATTTTTTTTTTTATAACTGAAGTGTAATTGATTTACAATGTGCTAATTTCTGCTGCACAGCAAAGTGATTCTGATAAGCATATGTATACATACTTTTTTTTTTTTTTTGCATATAAGAGGTAATTCTTAATGAAGGAATGTGGATTACCAGGCAGGCTTTGGCTGCAATCCTGAGCAAGTATTGTTCAAGAGGCTCTGAGCAGCCTTACTTGTGTGAGGGTGTTAACACTCCTTCCTAATAAATCCTTGATTCATTTACAAATTAAAAGAGAAAAGTTTGTAGAAGACCTACCGTGAAAGGCCCATTAGAAGCTTTGTTCTCTTCCCTCCTCCCTCCTGAAACCTACCATAATCTCAGGACTTTTGTCCAAACTCTACTTTCTCTGACACTTTGCAAACACAGCTGCCCCTCAGTCTCCATTCTGAAGGGCTGGGCTTGCTCTGAGGTCAGGAACCCCTTAATGGCAGGCCTGGGTGTGGTGAGCACTAGCCTCCCACCAGCTCCCCAGAGCAGCTGCACCAGGCCCCCACTCAATTTCCAATAACCGTTTATAGGCTCATCTTCAGGAAGGAGATGGCAGGAAGAGAAGGCAGCTTCTCCTGCCTTTCATTTCTTTTAAACTTTTTATTTTGTACTGGGGTATAGTGGATTAAAAATGTGATCGTTTCAGGTGAACAGCAAAGGGACTTAGTCATACATATACATGTATCCATTCTCCCCAGACTCCCCTCCCATCCAGGCCGCCACATAACATTGAACAGAGTTCCCTGTGCTAGACAGTATGTCCTTGTTGGTCATCCATTCTAAATATGGCAGTGCATACATTTCCATTTCAAATTCCCTAACTATCCTGGAAGGACCCTTTCATTTTATTCAAGAGTCAGAATGAGTTAACAAGTACAAGGTATTCAGCCAAGCACATGTGAATCTAAGTATCCAGTGACTGTTGCTGCTGCTGCTGCTAAGTCGTGTCAGTTGTGTCCGACTCTGTGCGACCCCATAGACGTCAGCCCACTGTTAGATCCTGACTATTGCCACTGTCCCTAGTGGCAGCAGACAACATCTCTGGAATCACAGTAGCCAGCTATCCTAGGAAATAGCGGCAGCTCCTCCTGCCTTTCTCATTTCATGCATTTAAGACTCTTTCAACAGAACAACAAAAACAAACAACGTGATTCTAAATCGGACAGAGAACTGAAATAGACGTTCTCCAGAGGAAACATACAAATGACAAATGAGCACATTTGGGGGGAAATGAAACTCAAAAGCACAATGAGATGTCACCTCACACTCTTTAGGCTGGCTGCTATTACATTAAAAAACAAAACAAAACAACAACAGAGAATAACAAGTGTTGGTGAGGATGAAAAGAAATCAGAAACCTCATATACCTTCGGTGGGGATGTAAAAGTGCAGCCACTGTGGGCGATGGGATGGCAGGTCCTCAGAAGAGAGAATATAGACTCATAAATGGTCCAGCAATCCCACTTTTGGATATTTACCCAAAAAGACTGAAAGCAGGGTCAGTTCAGTTCAGTTCAGTTCAGTCGCTCAGTCATGTCCAACTCTTTGCGACCCCATGAATCGCAGCACGCCAGGCCTCCCTGTCCATCACAAACTCCCGGAGTTCACTGAGACTCACGTCCATTGAGTCAGTGATGCCATCCAGCCATCTCATCCTCTGTCGTCCCCTTCTCCTCCTGCCCCCAATCCCTCCCAGCATCAGGGTCTTTTCCAATGAGTCAACCCTTCACATAAAGTGACCAAAGTACTGGAGTTTCAGCTTTAGCATCATTCCTTCCAAAGAAATCCCAGGGCTAAAAAAAAAAAAAAAAGAAATCCCAGGGCTGATCTCCTTCAGAATGCACTGGTTAGATTTCCTTGCAGTCCAAGGGACTCTCAAGAGTCTTCTCCAACACCACAGTTCAAAAGCATCAATTCTTCAGCGCTCAGCCTTCTTCACAGTCCAACTCTCACATCCATACATGACCAGTGGAAAAAACATAGCCTTGACTATACGAATCTTTGTTGGCAAAGTAGTGTCTCTGCTTTTGAATATGCTATCTAGGTCAGTCATAACTTTCCTTCCAAGGAGTAAGCGTCTTTTAATTTCATGGCTGCAGTCACCATCTGCAGTGATTTTGGAGCCCAAAAAAATAAAGTCTGACACTGTTTCCACTGTTTCCCCATCTATTTGCCATGAAATGATGGGACCGGATGCCATGATCTTCATTTTCTGAATGTTGAGCTTTAAGCCAACTTTTTCACTCTCCTCTTTCACTTTCATCAAGAGGCTTTTGAGTTCCTCTTCACTTTCTGCCATAAGGGTGGTGTCATCTGCATATCTGAGGTTATAGATATTTCTCCCGGCAATCTTGATTCCAGCTCGTGCTTCATCCAGCCCAGCATTTCTCATGATGTACTCTGCATATAAGTTAAATAAGCAGGGTGACAGTATACAGCCTTGACGTACTCCTTTTCCTATTTGGAACCAATCTGTTGTTCTGTGTCCAGTTCTAACTGTTGCCTCCTGACCTGCATAAAGGTTTCTCAAGAGGAAAGCAGGGTATTGAAGAGATATTTGTACACCCATGTTCATAGCAGCTTCATTCTCAACAATTAAAAGTTGAAAGGGTCCATGCATGAATGAATGAATAAAATTCAGTCGTAATCAGCTTGTTCGTTTACAAACAGTTCTGTTGTTATTTTTACTGGGAATGTGTTAAATCCCTGATGTTGAGATTTTCTATGCAATTGTCTTTCCACTTATGTACGTCTTTTCTTTTTTTTCCTCTGCACCTCACGGGAATGACAAATTTCATTTATTTATATGAATAAAGATTTATAATGACTTCCCTGATAGTCCAGTGATGAAGACTTCACCTTTGATGTGGGTTCAAGTTCAATCTCTGGTCAGAGAACTAAGATTTCGCATGCCTCTCAGCCAAAAAAAAAAAAAGACAAAATATAAAACAACAGCAATATTGTAACAAATTCAATAGACATCTTTAAAAATGGTCCACATAAAAAAATTTATATCTTAAAAAAAAATTTATATCTTATAGATTCTTTGTGAAACTCAATACCTGTGTTTATATACATAATTTATATGTATATATACATTTATATTTGGATTTTTCTTTTCTGTTGTTGTAAACAAGATCTTTTCTACCACCATATCTTCTAACTAGCTGTTGAGCTTTTATATGAACAATGTTCATGTTTTACATAATAAATTGGTACTCAGCCAAAAATAAATAAATAAATGAAATGCAGTGCTTTCTGAGGATGAATTCACTCTCAGAAAGGAAGGAAATTCTGACATCTGCTACAACATGGATGGATCTTGAGGACATTATGGCAGGTCCTCAATGGACAAGCATTGTCTGATTCCTCTTGTGTGAGGTCCCTGGAGGAGTCAGGTCCACAGAGACAGAGCATAGAATCATGGGGGCTGGGGACAGGAGAGGGGATGAGGAATTAGTGTTTAATGGGTGGTTTCACTTTGGGATCATGGAAAAAACAAGAGAGTTCCAGAAAAACATCTATTTCTGCTTTATTGACTATGCCAAAGCCTTTGACTGTGTGGATCACAATAAATTGTGGAAAATTCTGAAAGAGATGGGAATACCAGACCACCTGATCTGCCTCTTGAGAAATCTGTATGCAGGTCAGGAAGCAACAGTTAGAACTGGACATGGAACAACAGACTGGTTCCAAATAGGAAAAGGAGTACGTCAAGGCTGTATATTGTCACCCTGTTTATTTAACTTATATGCAGAATACATCATGAGAAACGCTGGACTGGAAGAAACACAAGCTGGAATCAAGATTGCCGGGAGAAATATCTATAACCTCAGATATGCAGATGACACCACCCTTATGGCAGAAAGTGAAGAGGAACTCAAAAGCCTCTTGATGAAAGTGAAAGAGGAGAGTGAAAAAGTTGGCTTAAAGCTCAACATTCAGAAAACGAAGATCATGGCATCCGGTCCCATCATTTCATGGCAAATAGATGGGGAAACAGTGGAAACAGTGTCAGACTTTATTTTGGGGGGCTTCAAAATCACTGTAGATGGTGACTGCAGCCATGAAATTAAAAGACGCTTACTCCTTGGAAGGAAAGTTATGACCAACCTAGATAGCATATTCAAAAGCAGAGACATTACTTTGCCAACAAAGGTTCATCTACTCAAGGCTATGGTTTTTCCTGTGGTCATGTATGGATGTGAGAGTTGGACTGTGAAGAAGGCTGAGTGCTGAAGAATTGATGCTTTTGAACTGTGGTATTGGAGAAGACTCTTGAGAGTCCCGTGGACTGCAAGGAGATCCAACCGGTGCATTCTGAAGGAGATCAGCCCTGGGATTTCTTTGGAAGGAATGATGCTAAAGCTGAAACTCCAGTACTTTGGTCACTTTATGTGAAGGGTTGACTCATTGGAAAAGACCCTGATGCTGGGAGGGATTGGGGGCAGGAGGAGAAGGGGACGACAGAGGATGAGATGGCTGGATGGCATCACTGACTCGATGGATGTGAGTCTCAGTGAACTCCGGGAGTTTGTGATGGACAGGGAGGCCTGGCGTGCTGCGATTCATGGGGTCGCAAAGAGTTGGACACGAATGAGTGACTGATCTGATCACTTTGGGAAGATAAGACATTCTGGAGATGATGGTGGTGTCAGTTGCACAACAACGAGCTTGCGCTTACAAGTGGATAAAATGGTAAATGTCATGTTATGAGTACTGAACCACAATTTTTCAAAAACCTCCTCTATCTCTGCCCATAGGGACTGCCATCTCATCCCCAGACCCCATGGCCCTGACCACGGCGGGGACACAGCCCTCACTAGGGGAGGTGGCAGGGATCCCCCTGCCAGCCACCACCGTGGACAACTGGCACCAGATCCAGGGCTTCGAGGCCCAGCCAGACGACCTCCTCATCTGTACCTACCCTAAGTCAGGTAGCTGTGGGCTGAGTCAGTAGGCTCCCTCGGGGTCACGGTCCCTGGAGGGTTGCCTGTGGGGATCAGAGGGCCCTGCTCTCCTGCCCCAAGGACAGGCTCCTTGGGGAGCTTGAGCCCCTGGGTTTATGGGCTTACAGCTCTGGGGGCCCACCTGCTGGGCTGTCAGCCCTTGGGTGGGGGAGAGGTTGACTTGAACACCCATCAGTCTACCAGGGTGCAGGAGGCAGTTGTCTGACCAGTTCCTGCCTCTCATCTCCCCATCTGGCCGCAGGGACCACGTGGATCCAGGAAATTGTGGACTTGATTGAGCACAGTGGGGATGTGGACAAGTGTCAGCGGGCAGCCATCCAACACCGCCACCCATTCCTTGAGTGGGCCCGGCCGCCCCAGCCCTCCGGTGAGTGCTCCTCCCTGCTGCCTCACCCCCGGCCAGGGCCCTGGTTATGACTAGTGACACTGCATTGACCAACAGGTCATCTCCCAGAGCCCAGGGTCACCTGCCAGCTCCTCCAGGGGGTTTGGACACAGGTGCCAGGACATGTGTACTCTTGCCTGGAAAATCCCATGGACGGAGGAGCCTGGTAGGCTGCAGTCCATGAGGTTGTTAAGAGTCGGACACGACTGAGCAACTTCACTCTCACTTTTCACTTTCATGCATTGGAGAAGGAAATGCAACCCACTCCAGTGTTCTTGCCTGGAGAATCCCAGGGACAGGGGAGCCTTGTGGGCTGCCGTCTATGGGGTCGCACAGAGTTGGACACGATTAAGCGACTTCGCAGCAGCAGCAGCAGCAGCAGCCAGGACATGTGTCCTCATCACAGTATCGTCCGGTTGGCTTAAGAATGCAGAGGCATTTGCATCAGCATCTGATTCCCACACAGGAGCAGCTGCTTCTAGGGAGAAGGTCACGCCTTGTTGATCTCAGGGACGCACTCTCCCCCCACCCATAACATGTTGATCACACAAAGGCAGGTGACGGGTTTGTGTCTCCAGGAAGTGAGTAGGAGTCAGGACCCATAGGCCATCAGGGTCACGGTTCTCAGAGGAAGGAAACAGCCAGCACACCGGGCAGGTCGGTGGGGATGGGGGCATGTGCTCTGGGACCCCTCTCCCCTGGAACTCAGCTCCTCATCCCCAAACTGAGCTCCTGCAGCTGAGAGTGTGTGTGCCACCTGCAGGTAAAGGCCATGGTCCCCCCACAAAAGGCCCCAAGAGCAGAAAGGTAAGCAGGTGACCAACACTCTGGATAGAGCCCTGGACAGAAGTCCCCCTATGATGCTTGTGGGACAAGATCCTCCTCTTGACCTCTTTAAAGGTGTGGAGAAGGCCAGAGCAATGCCCCGGCCCCGGGTGCTAAGGACCCACTTCCCAGCCCAGCTGCTGCCTCCATCCTTCTGGGAAAGCAACTGCAAGGTATTAACATCTCAGGATGGAGGGGGCGAATGCTCCAACCCCAAACATCCTCCGTCATGTGTGCTTCCCCACCTCCCGGGCTGAGGATCCAGGGTCACGGTTGAGATGAAACCCATGGGATGCCTGGTGGAGACAGCAGAGGTACTGAGCACAGGAACAACAGAGCCCGTGAGGCCTAGAACGTAACCACACTGTTACCATGAAGCTGACCTCCAGGGAGACCAGGATGAAGGCATTTGGGGGCCATCACAGCCCTTATCACAGCTTCTGTCTGTCGGGAGGTCCTGGTTTCTGGATAAATATTGTTCTAGGAGATCAACAGGGCCACAAGGAATCAGCTTGTGCCTTGTGGGGAGGAGCCAGGAAGGGAGGTGGGGGCCCCGGGGAGTGTGAGCGGCACAGGCCAGGTGAGCAGCAGGCACAGGCCCCCTGGGACAGCTCAGCGTTGGTGACCCTGTGAAAACCACCCTCTATGCCACTTCACCCCCTCTCTACACTCTTTCCTTCAAGTTCCTCTATGTTGCTCGAAATGCCAAGGACTGTCTGGTTTCCTACTACCACTTCCAGAGGATGAACCGGACACTTCCTGACCCGGGCACCTGGGACCAGTACTTTGAAACCTTCATCAGTGGAAAAGGTAGGGGGCCCCCTCCCATCTCGCCACCACCACCGCCGTGCGGCTCAGCCAGGTCCCCGACACCACGTGACCCCCCCAGGACACTGAGTCCTCCCACGGCCACAGCAGACGTCCCCACCAGATCCGGAAGCTTTTATTCCTGGCCACCCGACCAGCAGGGTCTCCCATTTCCAAAAGCATCCCTGTCCCATCATAAGGGCATTATGATGACAGATAATATATGTGAAGCCATATTGGTAGTCAGGTTGGGATAAATTCCCCTGAGGCTGCCCCATTCCGCCTCACCCCCCACGTCAAACAGCTCACAACTCATGGATGTTTCTGGCTGGTAATCTGTTTCCCTCTCTCTCCTATGCACTTGAGGTCAATCACATCCCTGAGCATTGGAAGGCTTTGCAGGGCCCCGCATGGGCTCTCTGCTGTGTTCTCTGTGTCTTACAGTCGCATGGGGGTCCTGGTTCGAGCATGTGAGAGGCTGGTGGGAGCTGAGAGACAACGTCCAGATGCTCTTTCTCTTCTATGAGGACATCAAGAGGGTGAGTAGAGGCCACGTGGGTAATGACCATGTCAGACCCAGCTCTGAGAGACCCTGGGCTGCTTCCAGGCTGCACGTTTGGCAGGGGAACAAGTGTGACCTTCTGACATGATGCGCCCTTCCACTGCCATGTTACTCTCCCCACAGGACCCAAAGCAGGAAATTCAGAAGGTGATGAAGTTCATGGAGAAGAACTTGGATGGAGCCGTGCTGGACACCATTGTCCAGGAGACGACGTTTGAGAAGATGAAGGCAAACCCCATGACCAACCGTTCCACGGCTCCCAAGACCATCCTGGACCAGTCCATCTCCCCCTTCATGAGGAAAGGTGGGTGGGCTGCACAGACTGCACAGAGATGGGTGTAAACCAAGTATTCTATCTGCCCAGTAGCATGGCACCTGCCCTGCTGATAGGAGGGCGCTGGGCTTTACCAGTCCCAGGACAGTACATCGTGCATCATGCCTGCTGCTGGAGGCCCTCAGAGAGGAGAGCTCGCTGGTCCTTTGGGGGCCAGTCCAGACATCTTGGGGATGCCTGGCCTGAGGCCTGGGACCCCAGCAGTAGCAAGGTCTGGGTCTTTGCTCCGAGGTTCTACACAGAGAAGATGAGGGCTTTTCTCCACCAACCAGCTTCCTGCCTTACTGCCCGTTGCTTTTTCTTCCTGCTTCACAGTCTGCTCATCAGCCAGTCTCATCATGGCTGAACAGCATAACTTTCAATGGCAACTACTGCTCAGATCTACCTCCTTCCATAATACTTCTTCATTCCAAATCCTAAGAGAGGGATCCTAATTGGCCCAGCTGATGTTTTTTATGGGGGCTTCCCAGGAGGCTCAGCGGTAAAGAACCCACCTGCCAATGCAGGAGACCTGGGTTCAGTCTCTGGGTCAGGAAGATCCCCTGGAGAAGGGAATGGCAACCCACTCCAGTATTCTTGCCTGGAGAATCCCCATGGACAGAGGAGCCTGGCAGGCTACAGTCCATGGGGTCACAAGAGTCGAACATGACTTAGCAATTGAACAACAGCAACGCCACAATGTTTTCAAAGGGAAAAAATAAAACCCTTTATCACCATTTAATTTAAAAAGTAATATATGTGATTATAAAAACATAAATTCGCATTTTAAAAGTTCTCTTTACCAAAACCCTGCTCCACAAAGCCCCTCTGTAGCAGTTTTATCGGCACAGTCTCAGCTGTGGTGACCGTCGCTTTGCAACTTCTTTTCTTCTTCTTTCTTCACACACAACTGGATTTCTTTTGCTGCATTTTCCAGTCTACAACAGCTTCCCTGTTACTGAAACAAGCCAAGCAAATCCACTTCTCTCCTTGGGTAGTCTCAGGTAAGGATCTGGTGAGTGGCCCAGCTTTCCGCAGCCCCTCCCCTCAGCTCTGCAGAAATACAGGCACCACGGTGAAAGCCAACCCCACAAAATTCAGGCAGGTCCCCCACACACATTCCTCACTAGAGTCTCAAATGCGCCACAAGGGCAGGGCACAGTGGGACCATGAAGCTCTCTGGGGGCTCATGTCCAGCTGCATTATAACTCATCAACTCTTCCCCAGGAGTCAGACTCTCAACTCTGGCTGTTTTCAGTCCTTGTCTTTGTGAATCACACTCCAGCAAACTGCTCTGTGCCTATGTTCTCACATCCTGATACTCTTCCTTCTCTTGCATAATTTTCCAGAAGAGGCACTGTTGGGGCAGAGTATTTCCCTCTTTTGAAATTATTTTCATAGTTACTGTTGGGTGAAAAATAGTACTTCATTCATATTTTTCCCCCAAATCTTTTTCCTTTGGGCTGGAACTTACCTCCAGTGAACTGCAGCACACAATTAACAAGACTTGATAGATGAGTGCATACATGCAACCAGCACCCTAATCAAGCCTTAAACATCTTCCTCCTCACAAAGTCACTTCTCCTGCCCCTCTCCAGGCCATCTCTGCCCCCAGAGACGATCCCTGTGCTTGTCCCTATCCCCACACCCATTGTGCCTGATCCTAGGCTCCCTTGAACAAATCAGGCAGTGGACTGTCTTGTATCTGGAGTCTTTTACTCAGTGGACATTTGGAGATTCTCCCAAGTGGCTGAGTGTTAGAAGCGCATGCTTTCTCACTTCTCCATGGTTGCCCTTCATGTGAACAGACCTCGGGTGGGTCCCAGTTGCAGCTCCTTTGGGTTGATGGTCCTCTGATTTAGGGGCCCTGACCTCTGATCAGGTGCTCCGGGGCGCATCTCAGCCAAGAGCAGCAGGAGGAGGGGTACCACCAGGGATGTGGGTGAGGCAGTATGCAGGCACACATCCCTTCTTCACTTGGGTCACCAGGACTCCCAAGCAGTGATGTTCGTCTGGGCTTTCCCCTTCCAGGAATCGTGGGGGATTGGAAAAACCACTTCACGGTGGCTCAGAATGAGAGATTTGATGAAATCTACAGGCAAAAGATGAAAGGAACCTCAATCAACTTTTGCACGGAGCTCTGAGCCAAATAGCAGTAAAGAGGCAGCTATCAGGATACAGCCTTATCCTTCATCCTGACCCAAGAGCCTCGGAAAGCAGGCTGTCCACCAACTCTGCAGTCATCTCAACCATTCTTTCCAAAGTAAAAAACTAGATAGCTTTATAAACTAAGTCAAATACAAGACTCGAATACTGCAAGGACTGTTAAAATTTCCATTATTCTGGAAAGTACATCCTAGTTCTCTAGTCTGTAACATAATTATATTTTCAGTGTCCGTGTGCAAATACTTGGCTACATCTCTATTGAGAGTATGAAACCTCTGACGTCAGGAACTCCAGTTGTGCTCGGTCCTGGGTCCCACCTGGTCACTGTGGGAAGGGACACCTGGAGGATGGGCCAGTGCGCAGTCCCGAGGATTCACATTCTGACGTCCTTCCCTGGGACAAAGGGGAGGGGCAAAGGGGAGGGACCAGATGCTAATGCCTGACCCAAGGAGTCCTGGTGCTGAGTTGCATAGGAAACAGAAAGCTCAGGCAGTGAATTTTAATGGAAGAGGGACCTAGGAGACAGGGGAGTGGCATCAAGTGTCAGCCCAGACACGGTGGTCAGATTTGGAGGCACCAGAGTCTCACTCCAAATGCCGGGCCCTCCGGGGACCCTGTCAGCATCCGGGCCCTTCACGCTCCCACATTACCTCTGCTGCTCTGTCCACACTCAGCAATTCACTTGTCTGTACCCACACTAGATCGTAAAGTCTTTTGTGTCTGGTCCCACATATTAGTCAACATTCACTCCAGCACTTAAGGCAGCACCTGGCCTGGAAGGTGTGTGCAGAAAGTGCTTGAGTGCCAGTGGATAGCATGAGGGTGTATGACCACAGGAAAGTAGTTACATGGCAGGTCACCAGTTTCCAGCTTTTAGTCCCAACTTCTGTCATCTAAAGCTGAAGGCAGTGGGGACATTGACCTGGGGACCCAACGGTGAGGATGCATTAAGGCAAATGAAATTCTAACTTTTCATTACCACCCTTCACTGGCAATTCTCAACAATGTCAGGGATAAAATACTCTTACGCAGCTGCGGGCATGGTGGGGGGAGGGCGGGGCAGGGTCTATTGGCCGAAGTTCTAAACAACTGTTTGTTTACTACTGAGTTTTTAATTGGAAGATAATTATGATATTGTGATGGTTTCTGCCATACATCAACATGAATCAGCCAAGGTATACATATGTCCCCTCCCTCTTGAACCTTCCTCCCACAGCCCACCTTATCCGACCCCTGTAGGTTGTCACAGAGCATCAGCTTTGAGTTACCTGTGTTATCTAGCAAATTCCCACTGGCTATCTATTTTACATATGATACTGTATATGATTCAATGCTACTCTCTCAAATCATCCCACCCTTATCTTTTCTGACCACAACGCTATAAGACTAGGTATCAACTACAGGAAAAAAAAAACTAAAAAACACAAACACATGGAGGCTAAACTACACACTTCTAAATAACCAACAAGTCACTGAAGAGTCCAGAGAAGGCGATGGCACCCCACTCCAGTACTCTTGCCTGGAAAATCCTGTGGACGGAAGAGCCTGGTGGGCTGCAATCCATGGGGTCTCGAAGAGTCGGACACAACTGAGCAACTTCACTTTCACTTTTCACTTTCATGCATTGGAGAAGGAAATGGCAGCCCACTCCAGTGTTCTTGCCTGGAGAATCCCAGGGACGGCAGAGCCTGGTGGGCTGCCGTCTATGGGGTCGCACAGAGTCAGACAAGACTGAAGCGATGCAGCAGCAGCACTGAAGAGTCAGAAAAGAAAGTAAAAAATACCTGGAAACAGATGACAACAAAAATACAACGACCCAAAATCTATGGGATGCAGCAAAAGTAGTTCTAAGAGGGACGTTTATAGCAATACAAGTTTACCTCAAGAAAAGAGAAAAATGCAAAATAAACAATCTAAACTTACACCTAAAGCAACTAGAAAAAGAACTACGAGAAGATAAGACGGTTAGATGGCATCACCAATTCAAAGGACTTGAGTCTGAGCAAACTCCAGGAGATAAAGAAGGACACACGAGCCTGGTGTGCTGCAGTCCATGGGATCACAAAGTCAGATACAACCCAACAACTGACAACAGCAACTGAGTTTTAATCATGGGTACGTAAACGTCTATGGGGTCGCACAGAGTCGGACACGACTGAAGCGACTTAGCAGCAGCAGCAGAAACTTCAAAGCAGTGGCTTTTTATTACATTAAAAAGTTGTCTCTATCCCCCACAGATTGAGATTTTAGATTATAATTTTTTTCTGTTTGGTTCCACATCTTACTCCTCTTTGTGAAGATTATTGATAACTAAGAGGACCCCCAGCCCCCAGCCAGATGAGTTTGTAACAGTTCACAACTCTTCAAGCTCACTTCAGGTACAATCAGGGAACCTTCAATACCGAAGTATTTCTATAACTAAACTTAGTGGTGGATTCAGAATGAATAATGATGCACAGTTGGTTTAAAGACAGAGAAGCAGAACTTATTTGTTCACCTCTGTCAGTTGCATGACTCCTTGGAATTTTTGCTTGTATTCTGATTTTAAAATGGTAAAATTTAAATGGATGTGAATTCTGATGTATAAAATTTTTGTTTAGTGAGTTCAAAGTTTTGTTCACAAAGAAAATAGTTTACTGATTTTGAATAACTTTAAAATTGAAATTTACTTTTCTAATAGTCAGTTATTTGTTTTAAAACTCAAGAATGAATCAAGAAAATGAAATATTACATGAGTGGTATGATTTAGTCACTGTCTGAATTGTACTTTTTCTGGACACTTTTGTTTTAGTAAAATAGACTTGTGATTTCTTTTTAACTGGAATGAGTCTATACACAAAGTGGAATAAAAATTTCATTGACTATGTTTTCTTACTGATGTTTTATTATTTGTTTCTATACATGATTAATACAGAAAATAATTATTTGTATACGGGAAGGAAGTGTTTTTTTAAAAAAATGATTTGTTCCAGAGTCAGATACAGTCCAACCCATAAACTGCATTGTGGTTTGTTTGTTAAGTTAAACTCTTTCCTATTCCTCAACAACTAGGAACCAAGCACATGGACTTCAGTCTTAGTGAATCAAAGGGTTTAAAAATCTGTTCTGGGAGATTAGATGACCTGGGTATGCATGTGTGCCATGTCACTTCATCACATCAGACTCTTTGTGACCCATGGACTATAGTCCACTGGGCTCCTCTGTCCATGGGATTCTCCAGGCAAGAATACTAGAGTGGGTTGCCATGCCTTCCTCCAGGAGATCTTCCCCACCCAGGGATCGAACTCATGTCTCTCATGTCTCCTGCACTGGTAGGCAAGTTCTTTACCACTGAGCAACCTGGGAAGCCCTTAGATGGGCTGCAGGTTGTTAAAATACCTGCAAGTCACCTCTACATCCACCTTTCCAACAAACCCAGGGAAACCCCATGCTGACTGGAGCACATTCTAACCAATGTCCTAACAGAATGCAGACTTGCAGGTAAAAACAGAATGTCTGTAATTGGACCAGCTCTCAACAGCTCACTAGGGAGAGCTCACAGGAGCAGAGATGTAGAAATAACGCCCGTCCCAGGGTTGGGTATTTAAGCAATAACCCAAGATGAGGAGGCTGTAGCATGCTCTCTGGCTGGACGCCTGGACTTGTCAACAGCCAGAAAGGGTGATTTTAAGAAGACATTTCATCTGAGAAAGAGTTCCATCCATGCTTCATTGGTTCACGACTGGACAGCAGCTTCATAAATGCCTATGACACAGCAGTGAGGAAGAATCCTCCCAGAGGCCGCTGGGTGGGAAGTGAGACCAAGGTCAGGAGAGTGAGGACCCTCACACGTGAGAGAGGGGTGGCCATGGTTCTCGGAGCACAGAGCTCATCAACTGCGGTTGGGTCTGAGGGTTTAGCCTCCCCAGAAGCTGCAGCAATGGCCTTGACCAGGAAAAGAGGACAAGCCAAGGGAGGGGATGTGGGGAGAGGCTCGTGGTGGAGGTGGTGCCACGCCTGTTCCAGGACAGAGGGAAGAACCTGAGCTCAGGGGCCACAGAGGAGGTGAGAGGAAGACAGGTCTTGACCACAGTGCCCAAGATGCTCTTCATAATCCACGAGCCTTGAGAACCCCTCAAGCCTTGAGAACCGGCATTTCAGCATGTGCTCTGTGGGTGGAGGGGTGGGAGCAGGGCGGGCCCAGGGCATTGAGGATGAGCTGCCTGTTCTCCTTGCTTGATATTCTCCTACAATAAACCCTGCACTTGCCTTCACCACAACCTGGTGTCAACAGATTGGCAGACAGAACCCAGTTCTGTCAGTAATATAACCCTTAACCCAAAGGCATCCTGTGCTTGTCTTCAGGACCGAGTGGGGTGTGGGGGTGGGGGTGGGGGTGGAGTGGTGACCTGATGCACTGGACAAGCCCTGGAGCCACAGATCAGGGCTGAGCTGAGCCAGTCACTTGCCTGTGCTCACTGCCTCACTCTCTTGCCTCAGCTTCCTCATCTGGAAAATGGGGTCCATGATCATAGCTACTGTGATGTTGTAGTTTATAATAAGAAATACATATATTTGATCTTTATCTCATTCCTAGCATGGATCTCCTAAAACCCTGGGGGTTTCCTAGCAGCAAAAGAGTCTTTTGTTATATTAATGTGTTGACTTTTGGAAAGTCCACACGAGGGTGATCAGGAGTGAGAACTTTGAGCCTGGCCCTGGACCTCTGGGGAGGGGTGGGATGGCTGGAAACTGAGTTCAGGCACCGGTGGTCAGTGATATAATCAACCAACCATGATGGAGCCTCTGTGTAGCCAGTTAGAGTCAGTCACTCAGTCATGACCAGCTCTTTGAGACACCATGGACTGTAGCCCTCCAGGCTCCTCTGTCCATGGGATTTCCCAGGCAAGAATACTGGAATGGGTTGCCATTTCCTTCTCCAAGGGGTCTTCCTGATCCAGGGGTCAAACCTGCGTCTCCTGCATCGTAAGCTCACCATGTGAGCCACCAGGGAAACCTGCGTGAGCACAAAGGGAGAGGTTTGGAGACCTTCTGGATTGGGGAACCCAGGAGGTCAAGGAGTTAATTTGGGCAAAGTCGAGTTTAAGGAAGGAATGAAGCAGATAGAGTTCTTAGATCTAAGTTCTTAGACTAGGAGAAAAAGGAGACCTGAGCAAATCCCTACAGTTAGAGGACCCAGGATGCACCTGGAGGAATCAACACTTCTATTTACCAAACAAAGAAGAAAAGTCCTGAGCTTGTGCAAACCAGGAATAGGGCTTCCTGGCCCCAGGTCTCCTCGGATCTGCCAAAGGGCACTCCAGGGACCTGCTCTCACCTGCAGACTCTGGAGGGTACACCAGGGTTTTCTATCTTGCACCCCTGGCTCACCCTCTGCTCCTCTCCCCTCCCCTGCAGACCACTCTACAGAATGACACCGGTCCCACCGGCCTGGAACATGGAGTCAGCCCTTAGAAGCTTCTGTGAACAGGGAGGGTCCCACACTCAACAGAGTCTCCTCTTCAGGGGAGGAAAGTCGGCCAGACCCATCCAGACACAAGGCCCCAGCCCTGCCCAGGGAGCCTTTGTGTACCAGCTCTTAGGCAAGTCAGTCCAGGCCCACCCACGTTTACGGGTCCTAACACGAACCCATAAAAGGGTGATGAAAGAGACAGGCAAGCCCACTAGAATCCTCTCCCTCTGCTGCGAGACATGACCCTGCACACATGTCCACAAAACACATTCACACATTCTGCAGGCTGTGGGAACTGCACTGGCTCCTGGATCCTTGAGATTAGATAAGCCAGCTGAACCACAATGGCCGGAAAAGTCCAAGAAAAACAGTGTCCTTCCCATCCCAGAAAAACAGTGTTCTTCCCGTCACAGAGGCAAGAATTATGCAACTGGCTCTACAGCCTCTTTGGGTCTCAGACATGATTTGCTTCTTGCTTTATGAGACCAATGTAATATTACTACCTCCAAGTACCTACCACCACACAAAACAGTTTCTACTCCACCTGTTGCTGCTCTCAGTTCAGTTCAGTTCAGTCACTCAGCTGTTGCTCTACTTGGCTCAAACCCCCCTGGTTATTTGTTCAACACCGTGCAAGGTTCTGTGTGTCTTTGGTACAGACAAACATTGCCTAATATTTGCATTATCCTCCTTGGATTATAAAAATTCCTGCCCCGAAATGACTTCACTGCTTTGTTTTCTCCAATTTGAAAAATTCAGAAGCAGAGGTCATCTGCCTCTATGGTTTATACTGATCATAGCACTCACCCTTCTTGGAACCTAAAATAAAGATGCAAGGACATACCCATAAGGTAGGAGAACACTTAGGTAGGGGGAGCGGATATCTTCCCAATGTAGGGGCATCCAGTGTGGAATAAGGAGGAGGAAGAATCTGTAGGAAGGAGCAAGAGGTGGCGGTGGGGAAGGTGAGCCCAGGGGGCAACCAGGTACCAAGGATAATGTGTGATGCAACCAAGGGGAGGTTCCCGCGGGGAGACACTCACCCGTGGGAACAGATACAGAACAGGTGGTGAGGGTTTGGACGGAAAGGAGGGCAGGTGGTGGAGGTGCTCTGCATGTTGACCTGGGGGAGGTCACAGGACATGTGCAGAGGGAGAATCCATCAATTTGTACACTGAAGCTCTGTGCTGCTTACTGTCTGTTAATTATGCCTTGATTTTTAAAAGTCTATCTGTAAGGATACCGCAAAACTCTTAGAGGAAAATATAGACAGGACACACTTTGATATAAATCACAACAAGATCTTTTCCCAACACCCTGCCTAGAATAATGAAATTAAAAACCAAAATAAGCAAAAGGGACCTAATTAAACTTAAATGCTTTTGCACAGCAAAAGCAACCATAAACAAAATGAAAAGACAGCCCTCAGAATGGGAGAAACTATTTGCAAACAAAGCAACGGATGAAATACACCGACAGCTCATACAACTCAATATCAAAAAACAACTCAAAAAATGGTCCAAAGACCCAAACAGACATTTCTACAAAGACATACAGATGGCCAAGAGGTGCATGAAAAGATGCTCAGTATCACTAATTATTAGAGAAATGCAAATAAAAACTACAATGAGGTATCACCTCACACCAGTCACAATGGCCATCATCAGAAAAAATTTACAAACAATACATGATGGAGAGGGTGTAGAGACAATGGAATCTTCCTACTCTGTTGGTGGGAATGTAAATTGATACAGCCACTATGGAGAACAGTATGGATATATCTTTTAAAAAAACTAAAAACAGAAATAGAAAAACCTAATTCAAAAGGATGCATGAAAACCATAATTCAAAAGCTATATACATTGCAGCTATATACTATTTATAATAGCCAGGACATGGAAGCAACCTAAATGTCCATCAACAGAGGAATAGACAAAGAAGATGTGGAAAGGAATATACAGAGGAATATTCAGTCAGTCCAGTCACTCAGTCATATCCGACTCTTTGCGACCCCATGAATCGCAGCAAGCCACACCTCCCTGTCCATCACCAACTCCCAGAGTTCACTCAGACTCACATCCATCAAGTCAGTGATGTCATTCAGCCATCTCATCCTCTGTCGTCCCCTTCTCCTCCTGCCCCCAATCCCTCCTAGCATCAGAGCTGCCTTGGAAAAGACAATGAGTCAACTCTTCGCATAAGCTGGCCAAAGTACTGGAGTTGCAGCTTTAGCATCATTCCTTCCAAAGAAATCCCAGGGCTGATCTCCTTCAGAATGCACTGGTTGGATCTCCTTGCAGTCCAAGGGACTCTCAAGAGTCTTCTCCAACACCACAGTTCAAAAGCATCACTTCTTCGGTGCTCAGCCTTCTTCACAGTCCAACTCTCACATCCATACATGACCACAGGAAAAACCTTAGCTTTGACTAGACGGACCTTTGTTTGCAAAGTAATGTCTCTGCTTTTGAATATGCCATCTAGGTTGGCCCTAACTTTCCTTCCAAGGAGTAAGCGTCTTTTAATTTCATGGCTGCAGTCACCATCTGCAGTGATTTTGGAGCCCAGAAAAATAAAGTCTGACACTGTTTCCACTGTTTCCCCATCTATTTCCCATGAAGTGGTGGGACCGGATGCCATGATCTTTGTTTTCTGAATGTTGAGCCTTAAGCCAACTTTTTCATTCTCCTCTTTCACCTTCATCAAGAGGCTCAAGAGTCTTCTCCAACAGCAGAAGACATTAAATAATTGTAAGCTCACACGACTCCTGAGGGACAGCGCCAATCCAACCCCAGATGCTTGGAATTCCAAAACAATGTCTGCCAGACACAGACTTGACACTGGACAATTTTATAACTAAGTGTAACATATATTTAATTCTCCTGCATTTGTGAGAAAGTATTAATGCTGCAGTCCATGGGGTCACAAGGAGTCAGACATGACTTAGCGACAGAACAAAGGAGAACAGGAAACATCTGTGCAGCCATGATAATTTTTCAAGTAAGGTGACACCTTCAGCTTCCCTCGGTTTTGTCTCAACCCATGTTCCCAGCACACAAGGGACTAAACAAAACTGCCAGGATGTGGCTAAGCTTCCCGTTCTCTGTGCTGCTGGCGCACAGACTATGAAGAGCAGAGGAGATATGTAACCAAAAATTATAGATGATTTTTCTAAGGCTTTCCAAATGCATGCTAGGGCCAGGAATTCCACCTGGTAATCTTGATCCCAAGTGTCCCTCCATCTCCCAACACCCGACAGGGAGGCTGAGGGGCAAGGAGGGCCCAGGAACCACCAAGGTCACAGTCACGGGACACTACTCACAGTTAAGGTTGTTGACTGCACTCCCTCCCCGTTGCCAAGCAGTAAACACACTCTGTCACTCACAGGGTCGGGGGCTGTTATGATCCCTGTTTTCACAAAGGAAAGTCAGGGTGTGAGGGCAGAGCAGTCAGCACCCTGTGTCCGGCCCTCGGCTGGGGGAGCTGGTGCAGGGCTCAGGGCAGGCGTCCACATCTGGCTGTCATCACAGAGACTGGCCAAAGCCACAGGCTCACCTGAACCTCCCCCTCTCGCCACGGCTGTGGCCCATAGACCTCACCCTCAGTTCTCCAGTTAGTTTCACTCTTTCCTTCTTCCCAGGACACACGCACCAGACACAGAGCTGCCCGCAGTGCGGACATGGCCAGTGGAGGACACGGGACTGAGTTCAAACCACAGCCCCAAAGGACAGGAAGGGGCCACCAGCAGGGACGTGGGAGACACCCAAGATCAGGGACAGGCTCTCCAGAGGGGGCACTTTGGGGAGGATATTAGAGAAGACCTGAAGGGGGCACAGGGCATTGGGCCTGCAGAGTGGGGAATGTGCATGGCCTGAGGTCCTGGGTACCACAGAGGTCCCCACCTAGAGGCCCCTGTGGGATGCTGTGAAGCTCTGGGTGGGAAGGGATTGAAGCAAGAAGTGAAACTCCTGCTATAGGAACAGCATCTGGAGCTGTTGGGGGCAGGAGAGGCATCCCAGGGAAGTTCTCTGTCCATTCAACTCAATTCTGTCTTAACACTGACGACCCAGGTTTAGCACAGACCTGCAGGTCAAGGATAAAACCTTTCACAAGATTCCCCCACCACCCTTCACATGCAAGCACAAGCCTCATGGACCATCTGTGCTGCTAATCAACCTGCTCTAAGTTGGGGCGGGGGGAGCGTCCCCATGCCCCTGTAGGTTCCATGATGATAAACAGAACTCACTGAAAGTGCTACACCTACAATTACAGTTGTGTCGGACATAGACAATACAGGTCGGGACAGGTGAATGTTACAGATACAGGGGTCAGGCTCTCGGGGGAGAAGGGGCAGAGCTGTCGAGCCCTGTCCCTCATCCTCATGGAGCCTCCAGGCAGCCCCTCCCAGAAAGCATCCACATGTTCAGCAGGTGTAATCTCCCTGACAATCCAAGTGGGGTCCACAGGGACTCAACACAAACAGCCAAAGGCTCCAACTGCTCAGGAACTTCTAAGGGTTTTTGAGAGACAGCATCAGGAACCAGAAACAAAGACCAGATGTACTTGATAATAACACAAGGAGAAGCAGGAGGGCTGGGTGGGTCTGCTCTTGTTTTGCTTTTTTTTTCATAAGTTTTTTTTAAAATTAATTAATTTTAATTGGAGGTTAATTTACAATATTGTGGTGGTTTTTGCCATACATTGACATGAATCAGCCACAGTGTACATGTGTCGCAACATCCCCATCCCATCCCTCTGGGTTGTCCCTGTGACCCAGCTTTGAATGCCCGATTTCATGCATCGAACTTGGACTGGTCATCTACTTCACATATGGTAATATACATGTTTCAATGCTATTCTCTCAAATCATCCGACCCTCGCCTTCTCCCACAGAGTCCAAAAGACTATTCTTTACATCTGTGTCTCTTTTACTGTCTTCCATATAGGGTCATTGTTACCATCTGTTAAATTCCATATATATGCATTAATATACTGTATTGGTGTTTTTCTTTCTGACTTACTACACTCTGAATAATAGGCTCCAGTTTCATTCACATCATTAGAACTGACTCAAATGCATTCTTTCAATAGCTGAGTAATATTCCATTGTGTGTATATGTACCACGGCTTTCTTCTCCATTCATCCGCCAATGGATATTTAGGTTGCTTTCATGTCCTAGCTATTGCAAACAGTGCTTCAATGAACATTGGGGTGCACGGATCTCTTTCAATTCTGGTTTTCTCGGTGTGCATGCCCAGCAGTGGGATTGCTGGGTTGTATGGCAGTTCTATTTCCAGCTTTTTAAGGAATCTCCACACTGTTCTCCATAGTGAACAGTGGCTACACTAGTTTGCATTCCCACCAACAGTGTAAGAGGGTTCCCTTTTTCTCCACACCCTCTCCAGCATTTGTTGTTTGTAGACTTTTTGATGGCAGCCATCCTGACCGACATGAGATGGTACCTCAATGTGGTTTTGATTGCTCTTGTTTTTGAAGTGGTCAGCCAAGAAGGGTGGTGGTGGAAACAGGAGGGGGGAAAAGAAAACAAAACTGCAGGAGCCAGGAATGATTCCAAGGAAAGGAACAAGCAGCATAAACAAGCACTAGGGCTTTTAGGAAAACAAGGAGCTCTCTGGGGTTGCGGGGGAGGCGTGGCTGGAGTGGGGTGGGATCTGGCATGAGCCTGGATGGTAAACTCCAGGAAGAAAAAGTCAGAGGATGGGCGTTCTGTAACTCTGTAGCTTTCGTATCCACTTGGCTTGTAAGGGACAAACATGTTTTATTGTCTGTGAACAGACCAGGGCTGATACTGACACTAAATAGCCTACAACAGGAAGAGAATCATTCCTATTGGAGCCTCCTCTATTTCAGTCTTAAAAATAATACTGCTGATCCCCCACCCCCACATCTGCGCTGGGAGGTTGGGTCTAAGCTCTGGCTGTTGGCAGCACAAACTTCCTTCCAGCCTTTCAAGGAAGTAAGTCTCCGCTACAACTTATAAGACCACCTGCAGATTTCCTGCAACTTTCTAATGAGATTAAAATTCCCAGAAGAAAGAATTAAAGAGATTTGTGAATTATTTTGTGAATGCAGATCAGATCAGATCAAATCAGTCACTTAGTCGTGTCCGACTCTTTGCGACCCCGAGAATCGCAGCACGCCAGGCCTCTCTGTCCATCACCAACTCCCGGAGTTCACTCAGACTCACATCCATCGACTCAGTGATGCCATCCAGCCATCTCATCCTCTGTCCTCCCCTTCTCCTCCTGCCCCCAATCCCTCCCAGCATCAGAGTCTTTTCCAATGAGTCAACTCTTTGCATGAGCTGGCCAAAGTACTGGAGTTTTCAGCTTTAGCATCATTCCTTCCAAAGAAATCCCAGGGCTGATCTCGTTCAGAATGCACTGGTTGGATCTCCTTGCCATCCAAGGGACTCTCAAGAGTCTTCTCCAACACCACAGTTCAAAAGCATCAATTCTTTGGCGCTCAGCGTTCTTCACAGTCCAACTCTCACATCCATACATGACCACAGGAAAAACCATAGCCTTGACTAGATGAACCTTTGTTGGCAAAGTAATGTCTCTGCTTTTGAATATGCTATCTAGGTTGGACATAACGTTCCTTCCAAGGAGTAAGTGTCTTTTAATTTCATGGCTGCAGTCACCATCTGTAGTGATTTTGGAGCCCAGAAAAATAAAGTCTGACACTGTTTCCACTGAGGTGGCCCTGACCACCGCTAAGGGCACAGAAGAGCGGCTGAAGGCACAAGGGACACAGCCGGGGGCGGGGAGCTGCGGAGCAGCCCAGAGCTCAGGGCTAGGCAGCTACGTCACTGCCCCTCACAGAGGCGGCTACAGCTGGTTAAAAGTGCTGTGTGCAAAGTCCTAAGCCAGAGTTGCCACTCTCTGGCCAGGCCAGCTGCCCCTCTTTGGGCAACTCCTGGCAGGGCATGAGGTCTCAGCCCTGCTCTATCTGTAAGCCACCGAGCACACAGCTCTGAGCTGTCTCAGGGTAACATTTTCCCGAGCTGAAATTTCTGACCCCTGCCATTGGCCTTGAACAACATGGAGGCTTTGAAATCTGAGGGCATGAGTCGCGAGGCTATGGACTACGTGGAAGGCATCCTGCAGCCCAAGCCCACCTGTGACACCTGGGATCAGATCCGGAGCTTCCAAGCCAAGCCTGATGACCTGCTAATTTCTGCTTACCCGAAAGCAGGTAGGCGGGAGGGACAAGGGACAGGGGAGGTGGGAGGAGGGGCAGGGACAGAAGCAAGCAAGACGCAGCACCGAGGATGTTGAGAAACCCACTGGGGTTTCAGCAGAAAACCATTCAGTGGGCAGAGGGATACGGCCAACACAAATCACGGGGGCGGGGCGGGGGGACCACACAAAAAACATTTAAATGACCTACACATCTTAAGATTTAATACTTCCTGTGAAGTACATGTTGTTTACTTTCCTGTAAGAGAGTAAATCAAACAGTCTGAAACAAAGGACCCAGACTTGTTGATTTACTTGTTACCAGGTGGGCTGCAGTTTAAATATAATCAGTTTAACAAAGTTACTGTAGAAACAGGACAAACTTGAGCTCAGCCACTGTGTGATGTAATTTGGGGGTGAACCGGGACGAGGAGTTCTCTGCAGCTATTTGTCTGCATCTACAGTAAGACCAAGAGAGAAGGCAACAGCACCCCACTCCAGCACTCTTGCCTGGAAAATCCCATGGATGGAGGAGCCTGGTGGGCTGCAGTCCCTGGGGTCGCTGCGAGTCAGACAGGACTGAGCAGTTTCACTTTCAGTTTTCACTTTAATGCATTGGAGAAGGAAATGGCAACCCACTCCAGTGTTCTTGCCTGGAGAATCCCAGGGACGGCAGAGCCTAGAGGGCTGCCATCTCTGGGGTCACACAGAGTCGGACACAACTGAGCAACTTAGCAGCAAGGAAGGCCCTTACAGCAGATCCAGACTGGGCACCCCCAGCTGGTTGGGGGAGCATGCAAGCGGAGAAGGGGGCTTATGTTCTGCAAGGCTGAACTCATAAGTCCTCCTGCTCAGGGTCCCAGACCTACTCTCTGTATCTCCACCCTCCCGGTGGTATGTTGTAAACCTGCATTCTTATTTCAATATAATCAGTTTAACAAAGTTACTGTAGAAACAGGACAAACTTGAGCTCAGCCACTGCGTCATGTAAATTTGGGGGTGAGCCAGGACGAGGAATTCTCTGCAGCTATTTGTATGCATGTACAGTTAGACCAAGAGAGAAGGCAATAGCACCCCACTCCAGCACTTTTGCCTGTAAAATCCCATGGACGGAGGAGCCTAGTTGGCTGTCGTCTCTGGAGTCACACAGAGTCGGACACGACTGAGCGACTCAGCAGCAGCAGCAGCACTGTTAGACCAAAACACAGTACTCATATCCCAACTGCACATACATTTGCTCTTTGCAAAATCAATAACTGTCAATAATTTCTGCTATATGCACTCATGGGCACACACATATACTCCACCCACCCTTTGACTTTATCTGTATTGATTTGATAAAAGGCTCTGTAGGCAGTTGGGGCCTTAGACTCATGTGTTAACTGGTTTCAAATCAGCCCTCACTTTCTGATATTACTTCTCATGAGTTTGTTCAGAATTAAAGTTTTCTAAATGTGAGTTTCTGAAAGTAACCACTGGTGGGGAATCACATCTCACTGCCTTATTTCACTCACAATTCTACTCTATCACCATAATTTCAGTACAATGCTTAATCTTTCATCTTTTTCCACCTACCAAAAGTGAGTATTAAAGTTTGATTCATTTAGAGTTTTCATGAGTTAGGGGTTACAATCTAATAACAACAGAAAGAAAAGCACTTACCAGCTAATGCAGTATTTAATCAGTCATGAAAACTGCATATGCTAATAAAGGCTGTATTGATAAAAGGGAACAAGAAACAAGCTCAGATGCTGTAAAGGTTTTCACTGAGATTTTTAGCAAAATAGTAAACACTCTGTGACTGAGCAGAGATATACACATTGTAGAATCACTGACCTCTGACCCCAAGGACCAGGTGACTTTAAACCTCCCCAATGTTAGCCTGTGCCTATAAATTCAGAGTTGTTGTTTAGTCGCTAAGTCATGTCTGACTCTGAAACCCCATGGACTGTAGCCCACCTTTGTCCATGGAATTCTCCAGGCAAGAATACTGGAATGGGGTGCCATTTCCTACTCCAGGGGATCCTCCCAACCCAGGGATTAAACCCACATCTCCTGCTTGGCATGGGGATTCTTTGTCACTGAGCCACCTAGGAAGCCGCCAAAATTCATAGTAAACACACAAAACTAGTACAGATGACTCCAACTTCCTTTGAGTTGATAGCTAAAGAAATATTGGTCCTTTAACCCGTAATGAAGAGTTCTGTAACTCTGTGGCTTTCGTATCCACTTGGCTTCTAAGGGACAAATATGTTTTATTGTCTGTGAACAGACCAGGGCTGATACTGACACTAAACAGCCTACAACTGGAAGAGAATCATTCCTATTGGAGCCTCCTCTATTTCAGTCTTAAAAAAACACTGCTGATCCCCCACCCCCACATCTGCGCTGGGTGGTTGGGTCTAACTCTCACTGTTGGCAGCGCAAAAACTTCCCTCCAGCCTTTCAAGGAAGAGAGTCTCTGCTGCAACTTGTAAGACCACCTGCAGATTTCCTGCAACTTTCTAATGAGCTTAAAATTCCCAGAAGAAAGAATTAAAGAGATCTGTGAATTATTTTGTGAATGCAGAGGAGGACTGCAACTGAGGTGGCCCTGACCATGGCTAAGGGCAGAAGAGTGGCTGAAGGCACAAGGGACACAGCCGGGGGCGGGGAGCCGCGGCGCAGCCCAGAGAGCAGACCGCTAGGCAGCTAGGTCACTGCCCCTCCCAGAGGCGGCTATAGCTGGTCAGAAGTGCTGTGTGCAAAGTCCTAAGCCAGAGTTGCCACTCCCTGGCCAGCCAGCTGCCTGTCGACGCGCAACTCCAGGCAGGGCCTGAGGTCTCAGCCCTGCCCTGTCTGTAAGCCGCCCAGCACTCAGCTCTGAGCTGTCTGAGGGTAACGCTTTCTGGAGCTGAAATTTCTGACCCCTGACATTGGCCTTGAACAACATGGAGGCTTTGAAATCTGAGAGCATGAGTCGCGTGGCTGTGGACTACGTGGAAGGCATCCTGCAGCCCAAGCCCACCTGTGACACCTGGGATCAGATCTGGAGCTTCCAAGCCAGGCCTGATGACCTGCTCATCTCTACCTACCCGAAAGCAGGTAGGCGGGAGGGACAAGGGACAGGGGAGGTGGGAGGAGGGGCAGGGACAGAAGCAAGCAAGACGCAGCACTGAGGATGTTGAGAAACCCACTGGGGTTTCAGCAGAAAACCATTCAGTGGGCAGAGGGATACGGCCAACACAAATCACGGGGGCGGGGCGGGGGAACCACACAAAAAACATTAAAATGACCTACACATCTTAAGATTTAATACTTCCTGTGAAGTGCATGTTGTTTACCTCCCTGCAAGAGAGTAAATCAAACAGTCTGAAACCAAAGGGCCAGACTTGTTGATTTACTTGTTACCAGGGCAGGCCCTTACAGCAGAGCCAGACCGGGCACCCCCAGCTGGTGGGGGCAGCAGGCGAGTGGAGAAGGGGGCTTATGTTCTGCAAGGCTGAACTCATAAATCCCCCTGCTCAGGGTCCCAGACTACTCTCTGCATCTCCACCGTCCTGGTGGTATGTTGTGAACCTGCTTTCTTATTTCAATAATCAGTTTAACAAAGTTACTGTAGAAACAGGACAAACGAGCTCAGCCACTGCGTCATGTAAATTTGAGGGTGAGCCAGGACGAGGAGTTCTCTGCAGCTATTTGTTTGAATCTACAGTTAGACCAAAACAGAGTACTCAGCTCATACCCCAACTGCACATACATTTGCTCTTTGCAAAATCAGTAACAGTCAATAATTTCTGCTACGTTCACTCATGGGCACACACACACACACTCCACCCACCCTTTGACTTCATCTGTATTGATTTGATAAAAGACTCTGCAGGCAGATGGGACCTTAGACTCACGTATCAACTGGTTTCAGATCAGCCCTGGCTTTCTATTACTTCTCATGAGTTTGTTCAGAATTCAAATTTTCTAAATGTGAGTTTCTGAAAGTAACCACTGGTGGGGAATCACATCTCACTGCCTTATTTCACTCACAGTTCTACTCTATCACCATAATTTCAGTACAGTGCTTAATCTTTCATCTTTTCCCACCTACCAAAAGTGAGCATTAAAGTTTGGTTCATTTAGAGTTTTCATGGGTTAGGGGTTACAATCTAATAACAGAAAGAAAAGCACTTACCTACCGGCTAATGCAGTATTTAATCAGTCATGAAAACTGCATATGCTAATAAAGGATATATTGATAAAAGGGAATAAGAAACAAGCTCAGATGATGTAAAGCTTTTCACCTAGGTTTTTCGCAGAATAGTCAACACTGTGACTGAGCAGAGATACACACATTGTAGAATCACTGACCTCTGACCCCAAGGACCAGCTGACTTTGAACCTCCAGCTGCACTGGAACCCGCCCCAATGTTACCCCGTGGCTATAAATTCAGAGTTGTTGTTTAGTCGCTAAATCATGTCTGAGTCTTTGAAAACCCATGGACTGTAGCCCACCAGGCTCTTTTGTCCATGGAATTCTCCAGGCAAGAATACCACATCTCCTGCTTGGCAGGCGGATTATTTGTCACTGAGCCACCTAGGAAGCTGCCAAAATTCACAGTAAACACACAAAACTAGTACAAGTGACTCTGAGTTGATAGCCAAAGAAATATTGGTCCTTTAACCCGTAGTGAAGAGTTGGTGCCAGATAATATCAGAGACCAACTCGTCTAGGAAATAAAACGCCACTGCTATTCGATCTCCTCCTGACATGGACGTGGTCAGACCTCTGGTTCAATAGGTCTTCGAGGCTGCAGAATAGGTAGCAGCCCCCACGCTAGTCAGGATGGGGCCCATATAAGTGACTGAAACTGCAGACGGAAGCCCTCCTCCAGGGGTAGTGCGGGTGCAGCTTCTGGATCGAGCTCCGTGCTTGACCCAGATGTGTGGAGTGGCTTCCACACACCTTGTACCCGGTGGGGCCACCCTCAGACCTCTGTCTCCTTCCTTTAACTCTCAGAAGGTAAATCAGTCTCAGGGTGTTGAGAATCTCAGTGGCAAAGGAGCCTAGGAAATGCACTTTCTAGCCTTCAGGAATAACAGGACAGCGTGAACACAGAGACTAAGCCCTAATCACTCGCTCATTTAGCCAACACACAACAAAGCCTCCTGGGTACCAACCTCAGGCTGTGCACTTGGGAAACAGTCTGAAGATCACACAGGGACGACCCCACATCACAGCTGGGAGAGAAAGACTTCCACTCCACCTTTCTAAGGAACAATGCCACCAACTCAGTAGCATGACAACCCTAATGAATGGTTGTGACAGAGAAAAGAAGAACTGTCTATTTATGAATCTTATGTCCACTCCAAACTGGAGTGTTTGCCTAAAAAATCCGTATTGTGATAACACAAGAGGTAAACAAACGAGGATGTTTTCTGAATTCCACTATACAGCAGGCTTCAATGTTCACACAGCTACTCTAACGAGTATTTGCTCACATCCTAACAAATGTGGGAGATAATGTCTGTGCCTCCTGTTCTTACCCACGGAACAAGGAACAACATGGACGCAAGAGATTGTGGACTTGATACAAAACGGGGGTGATGTCAACCAAAGCCAGAGGGCACCCACGCATGAGCGATTTCCCTTCATCGAGTGGATAATCCCTTCCCTAGGATCTGGTGAGTACATCACGGCTGCACCTGACCCCAGGTCTAGACGCACCCAGAATTTTTACTAGCCAGCAGCCCTCTCAGGCTTCCGAGGTGGTGCTGTGGTAAAGAATCCACCTGCAAATGCAGGAGACGTGCATTCCATCCTTGGGTTGGGAAGATCCCCTAGAGAAGGAAATGGCAACCCATTGCAGTATTCTTGTCTGGAGAACTCCATAGACAGAAGAGCCTGGTGGACATGACTGAGTGACTAAGCACAGCAGCCCGTTCAGAATCCCAGGTGTTCAGATCACCATCAATGGGCTTCAGGACTCTTTTTCACTGTTTGGCCATGGCTATACTTCAGACATTTTCTAATTGAGTTTCCGTTCATACAAAAGTAAGGTAAAGGACTTACCGGTGGTCCAGTGGCTAAGATTCCAAGCTCTCAACGCAAGGGACCTGGGTTCAATGCGTGCTCAGGGAAACTAGAATGCACATGCCACAGTTAAGACCTGGTGCAGCCAAATAAATATAAATAAATATTAAAATAAATATAAATATTTTAAAAGTTTTAAAATAAAAGTAAGTTTTGATTCTCCAATTAGAAATTAAACTCATTCCACAAAGATGAGCCTAGGAAAGATAATTTTATGGTGGAAGGGTTGGAATTTTTTAGGTTCTTATTTACTTGGTTCATTGTATGGTTAAAAGGTGTTCTAGAGACTTTGTTGGTGGCCAGTGTTTAAGATGATGCTCTCACTGCAGGAAGCATGACTTCAATCCTGGCTGGGGAACTAGAATGCCACAAACTATGTGGCAAAAACAAAAACGGCTCTAGCCAAAACCCCCATTCTCTCATACGAAAGCCACAGAGAGTTACAGGTGGTCTGGAGTGTTCCTAATAGAGTAAAAATGGGTCAGCAAGTTTCTGAAACAAATGGAAAAAAATAATGGAAAGTTGTTCAAAACTAATTTCACAGGCTTGGAACAAGCGAATGCAATGGCCTCACCCCGGATGTTGAAGACACATCTCCCCTTCCACTTGCTGCCACCATCTTTCCTGGAGGAAAACTGTAAGGTAGGGAGCCAAAGGAATGCAGATTTGGGCCCTTAGAAGGCTCTCAGACTGGTCTTCAATTTCCTCTTAAAACATGTCACTTGTTAAAAACAGAAACAAAAACAAAAAGTCCACTGGTCACACATCATCAACACGCAGATTGACATGAATCCTTTCCACCTCCCACTAAAGCCACAGCACAGAAACACAGCCTCAGGAATACCCACCTGTGTGGAATACGCCCACCCTCACGTCATTGTCTGCTGTTCTAACCCTGGTTTTGCTTCTCCCCTTCCTCTCTCCACTTCTAGATGATCTACGTAGCCAGGAATCCCAAGGACAACATGGTGTCTTATTACCACTTCCACAGGATGAATAGAAACCTTCCTGCTCCAGGCACCTGGGAAGAATACTTTGAGAGTTTTCTGGCTGGGAAAGGTGAGCCCTTGGTTTCCATCCTGTCTCAAAATCCTCAAGCATTCTACAAAAAAGGTGTCAGTTTCTGAGAACAGCAGGGGCTCTGCTGGCTTTCAGTTCAGTTCGGTTGTTCACTTGTATCCGACTCTTTGCAACCCCATGGACCGCAGCATGCCAGGCCTCCCTGTCCATCACCTACTCCCAGAGTTTACTCAGACTCATGCCCATTGAGTCAGTGATGCCATCCAACCATCTCATCCTCTGTCATCCCCTTCTCCTCCTGCCTTCAGTCTTTCCCAGCATCAGGGTCTTTTCCAATGAGTCAGCTCTTCGCATCAGTATTGGCCAAAGTATTGGAGTTTCAGCTTCAACATCCATCCTTCCAATGAATATTCAGGACTGATTTCCTTTAGCTGGCTTTACCATGAAGGAATCACAAGGGGTACCTCCTCCCTCCCTTCAGGATCCTCCTCCTGGGGTGGCGGTGGGGATAGGGGGTGTACTTGTCACTGGGTTTCTGTGACTCACGGCCCTGTTCTGATCTCATCCTGCAGTATGCTGGGGCTCCTGGTACGACCACGTGAAGGGCTGGTGGCAGGCCAAGGACCAGCACCGCATCCTCTATCTCTTCTACGAGGACATGAAGGAGGTGAGGACCAGGCCACCTAACAAGTCCCCATTTGACCATAAATGCTTCAGTTGCAATGTGTGCACCCCATCGGGGACCCTCAGATTGCAGTCGGGCACAGGAGATGCTGTGTTTCGCTGGCTGCCCCGTCCACCCATCACAGCACACCTGGCACATCATGAGTTTCCATATCACAGTCTCACCCGAGCTTCCTAGAACTCTGGGCTGTGGGATACCTTTTCCTTACAGGCAGAGGATGGCAAACATGAGCGATGCTATTCTCCCCCCTTGCGGCGTGTATTTTAAAATTCCCATTAGAAGGAAAAAAGTCTCTAGTACATTTTGGTTTCTTTCCTTAGTGCTAGAGGAATGAGAGAGTTTCAAGAAACAGTTTAAGAAATTTGGTGCAGTGGGAAACACTATGGATTCTCGAACCCAAGTTCTGGCTTACTGCTTGCTGGCAATTCTTCTTTGTGAAGATGTATGACATCTAGGAATTTTGATGTTAGAAGTCACTAGAGAGGAGATAGTAATATACACCCCAAGAGATGCTATCAGGACTGAAGGAGGTGGTGTCATGGGAGCTGATGGTAAATGGTCATCTACCCAGCACTTTTGTGACTCCACTGGGTCTGTACAGAATGACAGTCTCTGTCCTTGGATTTGTAACTGAGAGCCTGATTTTTGAAAGGTACATCAGAGACAGAAGCAGGCAACCGGACACTGTTGCCAGGTTCCCGAAGCCACTGTGACGTCTGCTTTCAGCGTCAGTTCAGTGCCTCCCCTGGGGGCATTTATCAGATGGGCTGGAGCAGGACATTTGGACCTGACCCTGGACATACTGCTCCATGGAGCCTGTCCCACGCACTCCAGGTCACTGTGTTTCGAGCATCTTACCAACATGACCCAGTTGACATGTTAGAGCAAGAACAGTGTAAAGACTCTAGTTAATACAGAGAACTGGAGAAGGAAATGGCAACCCACTCCAGTGTTCTGGCCTGAAGAATCCCAGGAATGGGAGTGCCTGGTGGGCTGCAGTCCATGGGGTCGCGAAGAGTCGGACACGGAAGCAACTTAGCAGCAGCAGCAGCAGCAGCAGCAATACAGAGAACAGTGTGAGTCACCACCCCTAAATGAGTCATTTCTGAAAAGCTGAACATTTGTGAGATACGATTTTTAAAAATTTTAACTCGTGGCATGTTACTGATGTCTATTATTAACTCATTTCAATATTCTTTTAAGACTATTACTCATTGATATACATTATCTTATATCAAGTCTTTTCTTTTGACTCTGCTTGTAGAACCCAAAGCATGAAATTCAGAAGCTGGCAGAATTTATTGGAAAGAGCTTAGATGATAAAGTTCTGGATAAAATTGTTGACCACACTTCATTTAGCGTCATGAAGCAGAACCCGATGGCAAACTACACGTCGATTCCGAATGAATACATGAACCAGTTGATTTCTCCATTCATGAGAAAAGGTTTTCAATGTTTCCTTTTGGCCATCATCCTAAAGGAACTGTCCAATATTTCATACTCTCTGGGGAATTTCTTTTCTATAGAAAAGAAAAATAAAATTGATAATGAAGGATTCTGGGAAAAGAACAATTTAAGAAACCACAGATGAAATTAACATTCAGCCCCAAGTGGAAAGTGAGGTTTGGTGTCTAGGTCTAACCGCCTATCCTCCTGTTCCCTCTGGAGTTCTGGCTGATAAGGTGAAAAGATACAGAATCGAGTCAGATGGAGCAAAGGATCCACTTTATAGAGAGTTCCAGGCTGTCAGAAAGGTCCATTCATTCAAAACTACTTTTCAAGTGGCTACTATGTGCCGGGCTCTGTTCTGGGTAATGTCCAGAGCAGTGAACAAAACACAGGAAAGCTTAGCCCTCGTGGAAACTATATTCTAGCCGTACACAAGAAAGCAAATGAAAAAACATGCAGGATAATAGATGACCGTATGGAGAAAAACCAGCCTAGGAAAGGTACCAGGGATTGCAACTGGAGAATTGGGGGGAATCTTCTTTTCTCAAAACGGCAGTGCAGTCCCTCCACTAGCAGGCCCTGCTTGCTCTGCGGGCAACATTATGTTGGCACAGACCTTGCTTCGATGCGCAGGAAGGGCACACAGGAGTGGCCCTCAGTCCTGCTGCTCACACAACCTTGCCATCTCCCGACCCACAAACCAGACAGGTGATCCTTCCTCCCTCCTGGAGGAGGCCCTGCTGGGCCAGCCAGAGGAATGTCTCCGGGGCAGGAGGTAGAACTCCTCATACAAGAGCAGGAGAACAGAGAACCACCCCTCCCAGGTCCCCCTCCCCTACACCCCCCGACCCCACTCCCACCACAGTACTGACTCCCTACCACGACTGTTCCAGGGGTCGTCGGGGATTGGAAGAACCACTTCACCGTGGCCCAGAACGAGAGATTTGATGATGATTACAGGAAGAACATGGCTGACACCACTCTAACTCTCCACTTTCGATTCTCGTAAGGAAGAAAAAGCACCAGATTTAATTGGTATAAAGTTGATTACCCTGACCCCATGATATTGAATTCAGGTGGAGGGACCAGTGCTTCTTGTGTCTGCTTTTGTTCACCCTAAAAAAAGATGGAGCTAACAGAGGCTGGGGCCAGGTGGAAGGCGGAGACCTACAACCCTGGCATCCTTGCTAATGATCATGATGCATCAGTTTTCTACAGACCATGTGCATGTGAACACATTAAATATGCTCTGGTCATCACATAAGAATATACTCAAGTTTTCAGATTCAGTGTTGGTTTAAGCAAATTTATAAAAACAGCACTAAAATGTGTCAGTAGTTACTATTTCTTGCAGGTGACTGTTTTCCCCTGAAACGTTCTCATTCACTCCAGGCTTCTTCCTTCAGTGCCTCCACCCCCGTCCCTCACCTCTGCCTCTGCATTTCCCTGGACTCCCCTCCCACTCCCTGCCAACCCCTCCCAGACTTGCACCTTGACCCACCTCCCTCTAGCCCCTCCTCAACTGTGTTCTAATCCATCAGCAACACCTGTCAGTGTGTGTTTCCAGGATGCCTTACCTCTGCAGACACCCTTCTGGTTCAGAAGCCTCTCCCTTGCCTATAAGCTACATATCTTGTTTCTCTGTTCATCATACATCTGCTAACCTTCTTTTCCCACAACAAGACTCATTACATTTCTCTTTAGCTCAGAATCTTTCGATGATTCTGAATGTTTGCTGCCTACAAGGTACATCCCAAGCATTTTTAGCCATCGATTCAAAGGCAGCTACATGGGTGACTTACCTTATGACATGGGTGACTTACCTTCCAAACCGCCTGCCAGGTGGATTTCATGCTGCCAACCCCCCTCCTAACTCCAGCAGAGAGCCACCTCGCTGGGTCTAAGCGCGTCTTGTAGGCTCCTCCCCACCCCAACTGGTTTACTGTCATCCCACCTTCTCCAGACGTTTCCTTTACTTTCTCCCCACCAGTTTAAAACATAAATACCAAGTTCACTAACCAGCACGGGCCTTCCATCTTCCTGCTGATACTGCAACCTGAAGGACCATCTGCTCTTTGAAAGTCTTTCACACATAACATAATTCTTATGTGGTTAAGATTAAAGTGTATCATTAAATCTCTTATACGTCTGTATTGTCTCTTTTGTGCTTATTTAGATTTTCATTTGCTCATTTTTTCTCCAAGACAAGGACGTTGCTAAATACTTCAATGCATACCAAACGGCAAGAACTGAGAACTAAGTAACTGAAATATTCTATCAGTCAAGGAAATCTAAAAAGCCAACTTCTTATATTCTAAGTAGTCCTATGCTGCATTATCCTCCTTGGATTATAAAAATTCCTGCCCCGAGACGACTTCACTGCTTTGTTTTCTCCAACTTCAAAAATTCAGAAGCAGGGGTCATTTGCTCTGTGGTTTATACTGTTCGTAGCACTCACCCTTCTTGGAACCTAAAATAAACATGCAAGGACATACCCATAAGGTAGGAGAACACTTAGGTAGGGGGAGCGGATATCTTCCCAATGTAGGGGCATCCAGTGTGGAATAAGGAGGAGGAAGAATCTGTAGGAAGGAGCAAGAGGTGGCGGTGGGGAAGGTGAGCCCAGGGGGCAACCAGGGACCAAGGATAATGTGTGATGCAACCAAGGGGAGGTTCCCGCGGGGAGACACTCACCCGTGGGAACAGATACAGAACAGGTGGTGAGGGTTTGGACGGAAAGGAGGGCAGGTGGTGGAGGTGCTCTGCATGTTGACCTGGGGGAGGTCACAGGACATGTACAGGAGGGAGAATCCATCAATTTGTACACTGAAGCTCTGTGCTTCTTACTGTCTGTTAATTATGCCTTGATTTTTAAAAGTCTATCTGTAAGGATACCGCAAAACTCTTAGAGGAAAATATAGACAGGACACACTTTGATATAAATCACAACAAGATCTTTTCCCAACACCCTGCCTAGAATAATGAAACTAAAAACCAAAATAAGCAAATGGGACCTAATTAAACTTAAATGCTTTAGCACAGCAAAAGCAACCATAAACAAAACGAAAAGACAGCCCTCAGAATGGGAGAAACTATTTGCAAACAAAGCAACTGACGAAATACACCGACAGCTCATACACCTCAATATCAAAAAAAAAACAACTCAAAAAATGGTCCAAAGACCCAAACAGACATTTCTACAAAGACATACAGATGGCCAAGAGGCACATGAAAAGATGCTCAGTATCACTAATTATTAGAGAAATGCAAATAAAAACTACAATGAGGTATCACCTCACACCAGTCAGAATGGCCATCATCAGAAAAAATTTACAAACAATACATGACGGAGAGGGTGTAGAGAAAATGGAATCTTCCTACACTGTTGGTGGGAATGTAAATTGATACAGCCACTATGGAGAACAGTATGGATATATCTTTAAAAAAACTAAAAATAGAAATAGAAAACCCTAATTCAAAAGGATGCATGAAACCATAATTCAAAAGCTATGTTCATTGCAGCACTATTTATAATAGCCAGGACATGGAAGGAAACTAAATGTCCATCAACAGAGGAATAGACAAAGAAGATGTGGAAAGGAATATACAGAGGAATATTCAGTCAGTCCAGTCACTCAGTCGTGTCCGACTCTTTGCCACCCCATGAATCGCAGCACGCCAGGCCTCCCTGTCCATCACCAACTCCCGAAGTTCACTGAGACTCACGTCCATCAAGTCAGTGATGCCATTCAGCCATCTCATCCTCTGTCGTCCCCTTCTCCTCCTGCCCCCAATCCCTCCTAGCATCAGAGTCTTTTCCAATGAGTCAAATCTTCACATGAGCTGGCCAAAGTACTGGAGTTTCAGCTTTAGCATCATTCCTTCCAAAGAAATCCCAGGGCTGATCTCCTTCAGAATGCACTGGTTGGATCTCCTTGCAGTCCAAGGGACTCTCAAGAGTCTTCTCCAACACCACAGTTCAAAAGCATCAATTCTTCGGCGCTCAGCCTTCTTCACAGTCCAACTCTCACATCCATACATGACCACAGGAAAAACCATAGCCTTGACTAGACGGACCTTTGTTTGCAAAGTAATGTCTCTGCTTTTGAATATGCTATCTAGGTTGGCCATAACTTTCCTTCCAAGGAGTAGGCGTCTTTTAATTTCATGGCTGCAGTCACCATCTGCAGTGATTTTGGAGCCCCCCAAAATAGAGTCTGACACTGTTTCCACTGCTTCCCCATCTATTTCCCATGAAGTGATGGGACCAGATGCCATGATCTTTGTTTTCTGAATGCTGAGCCTTCAGCCGACTTTTTCACTCTCCTCTTTCACTTTCATCAAGAGGCTCAAGAGTCTTCTCCAACAGCAGAAGACATTAAATAATTGTAAGCTCACACGACTCCTGAGGGACAGCGCCAATCCAACCCCAGATGCTTGGAATTCCAAAACAATGTTTGCCAGACACAGACTTGACACTGGACAATTTTATAACTAAGTGTAACATTTATTTAATTCTCCTGCATTTGTGAGAAAGTATTAATGCTGCAATCCATGGGGTCACAAGGAGTCAGACATGACTTAGTGTTAGAACAAAGGAGAACAGGGAACATCTGTGCAGCCATGATAATTTTTCAAGTAAGGTGATGCCTTGAGCTTCCCTCGGTTTTGTCTCAGCCCATGTCCCCAGCACACAAGGGACTAAACAAAACTGCCAGGATGTGGCTAAGCTTCCTGTTCTCTGTGCTGCTGGCACACAGACTATGAAGACCAGAGGAGATATGTAACCAAAAATTATAGATGATTTTTCTAAGGCTTTCCAAATGCATGCTAGGGCCAGGAATTCCACCTGGTAATCTTGATCCCAAGTGTCCCTCCATCTCCCAACACCCGACAGGGAGGCTGAGGGGCAAGGAGGGCCCAGGAACCACCAAGGTCACAGTCACGGGACACTACTCACAGTTAAGGTTGTTGACTGCACTCCCTCCCCGTTGCCAAGCAGTAAACACACTCTGTCACTCACAGGGTCGGGGGCTGTTATGATCCCTGTTTTCACAAAGGAAAGTCGGGGTGTGAGGGCAGAACAGTCAGCACCCTGTGTCCGGCCCTCGGCTGGGGGAGCTGGTGCAGGCGTCCACATCTGGCTGTCATCACAGAGACTGGCCAAAGCCACAGGCTCACCTGAACCTCCCCCTCTCGCCACGGCTGTGGCCCATAGACCTCACCCTCAGTTCTCCAGTTAGTTTCACTCTTTCCTTCTTCCCAGGACACACGCACCAGACACAGAGCTGCCCGCAGTGCGGACATGGCCAGTGGAGGACACGGGACTGAGTTCAAACCACAGCCCCAAAGGACAGGAAGGGGCCACCAGCAGGGATGTGGGAAACACCCAAGATCAGGGACAGGCTCTCCAGAGGGGGCACTTTGGGGAGGATATTAGAGAAGACCTAAAGGGGGCACAGGGCATTGGGCCTGCAGAGTGGGGAATGTGCATGGCCTCAGGTCCTGGGTACCACAGAGGTCCCCACCTAGAGGCCCCTGTGGGATGCTGTGAAGCTCTGGGTGGGAAGGGATTGAAGCAAGAAGTGAAACTCCTGCTATAGGAACAGCATCCGGAGCTGTTGGGGGCAGGAGAGGCATCCCAGGGAAGTTCTCTGTCCATTCAACTCAATTCTGTCTTAACACTGACGACCCAGGTTTAGCACAGACCTGCAGGTCAAGGATAAAACCTTTCACAAGATTCCCCCACCACCCTTCACATGCAAGCACAAGCCTGGTGGACCATCTGTGCTGCTAATCAACCTGCTCTAAGTTGGGGCGGGGGGAGCGTCCCCATGCCCCTGTAGGTTCCATGATGATAAACAGAACTCACTGAAAGTGCTACACCTACAATTACAGTTGTGTCGGACATAGACAATACAGGTCGGGACAGGTGAATATTACAGGTGCAGGGGTCAGGCTCTCGGGGGAGAAGGGGCAGAGCTGTCGTGCCCTGTCCCTCATCCTCATGGAGCCTCCAGGCAGCCCCTCCCAGAAAGCATCCACATGTTCAGCAGGTGTGATCTCCCTGACAATCCAGGTGGGGTCCACAGGGACTCAACACAAACAGCCAAAGGCTCCAACTGCTCAGGAACTTCCAAGGGTTTTTGAGACACAGCATCAGGAACCAGAAACAAAGACCAGATGTACTTGATAATACCGCAAGGAGAAGCAGGAGGACTGAGTGGGTCTGCTCTTGTTTTGCTTTTTTTTTCATGAGTTTTTTAAAAAGTTAATTAATTAATTTTAATTGGAGGTTAATTTACAATATTGTGGTGGTTTTTGCCATACATTGACATGAATCAGCCACAGTGTACATGTGTCCCAACATCCCCATCCCATCTCTCTGGGTTGTCCCCTTGACCCGGCTTTGAATGCCTGGTTTCATGCATCGAACTTGGACTAGCCATCTGCTTCACATATGGTAATATACATGTTTCAATGCTATTCTCTCAAATCATCCCACCGTCACCTTCTCCCGCAGAGTCCAAAAGACTGTTTTTTACATCTGTGCCTCTTTTACTGTCTTCCATATAGGGTCATCGTTACCATCTGTTTAAATTCCATATATATGCATTAATATATCGTATTGGTGTTTTTCTTCCTGACTTACTTCACTGTGTATAATAGGCTCCAGTTTCATTCACATCCTTAGAACTGACTCAAATGCATTCTTTTAATAGCTGAGTAATATTCCATTGTGTGTGTATGTACCAGGGCTTTCTTCTCCATTCATCCGCCAATGGACATTTAGGTTGCTTTCATGTCCTAGCTATTGCAAACAGTGCTTCAATGAACATTGGGGTGCACGGATCTCTTTCAATTCCGGTTTTCTCGGTGTGCATGTCCAGCAGTGGGATTGCTGGGTTGTATGGCAGTTCTATTTTCAGCTTTTTAAGGAATCTCCACACTGTTGTCTGTAATGAACAGTGGCTACACTAGTTTGCATTCCCACCAACAATGTAAGAGGGTTCCCTTTTTCTCCACACCCTCTCCAGCATTTGTTGTTTGTAGACTTTTTGATGGCAGCCATCCTGACCGACATGAGATGGTACCTCACTGTGGTTTTGATTGCTCTTGTTTTTGAAGCGGTCAGCCAAGAAGGGTTGTGGAAACAAGAAGGGGGAAAAGAAAACAAAACAGCAGGAGCCAGGAATGATTCCAAGGAAAGGCACAAGCAGCATAAACAAACACTAGGGCTTTTAGGAAAACAAGGGGCTTGTGGGGATTGTGGGGGAGGCATTGTTGGGGTGGGTGGATCCAGCATGAGCCTGGATGGTGAACACCAGGAAGAAAAAGTCAGAGGATGGGCGTTCTGTAACTCTGTGGCTTTCGTATCCACTTGGCTTCTAAGGGACAAATATGTTTTATTGTCTGTGAACAGACCAGGGCTGATACTGACACTAAACAGCCTACAACAGGAAGAGAATCATTCCTATTGGAGCCTCCTCTATTTGAGTCTTAAAAATAACACTGCTGATCCCCCACTCCCACATCTGCGCTGGGAGGTTGGGTCTAAGCTCTCACTGTTGGCAGCACAAGCTTCCTTCCAGCCTTTCATGGCAGTGAGTCTCTGCCGCAACTTGTAAGACCACATGCAGATTTCCTGCAACTTTGTAATGAGCTTAAATTTCTCAGAAGAAAGAATTAAAGAGATCTGTGAATTATTATGTGAATGCAGAGTAGGACTGCAAATGAGGTGGCCCTGACCATCGCTAAGGGCACAGAAGAGTGGCTGAAGGCACAAGGAACACAGCCGGGGGCGGGGAGCCTCGGAGCAGCCCAGAGCACAGGGCTAGGCAGCTAGGTCACTGCCCCTCCCAGAGGCGGCTACAGCTGGTTAAAAGTGCTGTGTGCAAAGTCCTAAGCCAGAGTTGCCACCCTCTGGCCAGGCCAGCTGGCCCTCGTTGGGCAACTCCTGGCAGGACCTGAGGTCTCAGCCCTCCCCTGTCTGTAAGCCGCCGAGCACGCAGCTCTGAGCTGTCTCAGAGTAACATTTTCCCGAGCTGAAATTTCTGACCGCTGCCATTGGCCTTGAACAACATGGAGGCTTTGAAATCTGAGGGCATGAGTCGCGTGGCTGTGGACTACGTGGAAGGCATCCTGCAGCCCAAGCCCACCTGTGACACCTGGGATCAGATCCAGAGCTTCCAAGCCAGGCCTGATGACCTGCTCATTTCTAGTTACCCTAAAGCAGGTAGGTGGGAGGGACAAGGGACAGGAGAGGTGGGAGGAGGGGCAGGGACAGAAGCAAGCAAGACACAGCACTGAGGATGTTGAGAAACCCACTGGGGTTTCAGCAGAAAACCATTCAGTGGGCAGAGGGATACGGCCAACACAAATCACGGGGACGGGGCGGGGGGACCACACAAAAAACATTAAAATGACCTACACATCTTAAGAATTTAATACTGCCTGTGAAGTGCATGTTGTTTACTTTCCTGCAAGAGAGTAAATCAAACAGTCTGAAACAAAGGGCCAGACTTGTTGATTTACTTGTTACCAGGTGGGCTGCAGTTTAAATATAATCAGTTTAACAAAGTTACTGTAGAAACAGGACAAACTTGAGCTCAGCCACTGTGTGATGTAATTTGGGTGTGAGCCGGGACGAGGAGTTCTCTGCAGCTATTTGTCTGCATCTACAGTAAGACCAAGAGAGAAGGCAATAACACCCCACTCCAGCACTCTTGACTGGAAAATCCCATGGATGGAGGAGCCTGGTGGGCTGCAGTCCCTGGGGTCGCTGCGAGTCAGACAGGACTGAGCAGTTTCACTTTCAGTTTTCACTTTAATGCATTGGAGAAGGAAATGGCAACCCACTCCAGTGTTCTTGCCTGGAGAATCCCAGGGACGGCAGAGCCTAGAGGGCTGCCATCTCTGGGGTCGCACAGAGTCGGACACAACTGAGCAACTTAGCAGCAGGGAAGGCCCTTACAGCAGATCCAGACTGGGCACCCCCAGCTAGTTGGGGGAGCACGCAAGCGGAGAAGGGGGTTTATGTTCTGTAAGGCTGAACTCCTAAGTCCTCCTGCTCAGGGTCCCAGACCTACTCTCTGCATCTCCACCCTCCCGGTGGTATGTTGTAAACCTGCATTCTTATTTCAATATAATCAGTTTAACAAAGTTACTGTAGAAACAGGACAAACTTGAGCTCAGCCACTGCGTCATGTAAATTTGGGGGTGAGCCAGGACGAGGAATTCTCTGCAGCTATTTGTGTGCATCTACAGTTAGACCAAGAGAGAAGGCAATAGCACCCCACTCCAGCACTTTTGCCTGTAAAATCCCATGGACGGAGGAGCCTAGTTGGCTGTCGTCTCTGGAGTCACACAGAGTCGGACACGACTGAGCGACTCAGCAGCAGCAGCAGCACTGTTAGACCAAAACACAGTACTCAGCTCATGCCCCAACTGCACATACATTTGCTCTTTGCAAAATCAATAACTGTCAATAATTTCTGCTATATGCACTCATGGGCACACACATATACTCCACCCACCCTTTGACTTTATCTGTGTTGATTTGATAAAAGGCTCTACAGGCAGATGGGGCCTTAGACTCATGTGTCAACTGGTTTCAAATCAGCCCTCACTTTCTGATATTACTTCTCATGAGTTTGTTCAGAATTAAAATTTTCTAAATGTGAGTTTCTGAAAGTAACCACTGGTGGGGAATCACATCTCACTGCCTTATTTCACTCACAATTCTACTCTATCACCATAATTTCAGTACAATGCTTAATCTTTCATCTTTTTCCACCTACCAAAAGTGAGTATTAAAGTTTGATTCATTTAGAGTTTTCATGAGTTAGGGGTTACAATCTAATAACAACAGAAAGAAAAGCACTTACCAGCTAATGCAGTATTTAATCAGTCATGAAAACTGCATATGCTAATAAAGGCTGTATTGATAAAAGGGAACAAGAAACAAGCTCAGATGCTGTAAAGGTTTTCACTGAGATTTTTAGCAAAATAGTAAACACTCTGTGACTGAGCAGAGATATACACATTGTAGAATCACTGACCTCTGACCCCAAGGACCAGGTGACTTTAAACCTCCCCAATGTTAGCCTGTGCCTATAAATTCAGAGTTGTTGTTTAGTCGCTAAGTCATGTCTGACTCTGAAACCCCATGGACTGTAGCCCACCTTTGTCCATGGAATTCTCCAGGCAAGAATACTGGAATGGGGTGCCATTTCCTACTCCAGGGGATCTTCCCAACCCAGGGATTAAACCCACATCTCCTGCTTGGCATGGGGATTCTTTGTCACTGAGCCACCTAGGAAGCCGCCAAAATTCATAGTAAACACACAAAACTAGTACAGGTTGGATGAATAAAGCATGCACAGCTACAGGCTTTCTACTTAACTTCTGGGTTTGCTATTAAAAATGCTGTTTACCCTCGTACCCTTCCCCTTAGCCCTTCATATTTCTTTGCCTCTATTCTAATACTGCAGAATTTTCTCACCTATTGTACAAAGAAATTGCAATGTATATTTTCATGTAATTTGATTTTGGAATTCTGTCACCTTATGTAGTGAGTTCTTCCAAAATATAATTTTTTTCCAATAATTTGTCAAGTTGTTGGCTTTTATTGTATTGAATGAAGGTTATAATAATGTCAGAGAAGTGCAGTTTAGAAAAATCTCAGGTTGATTCCTTATGCAAACAAACTTAATACTTGAAAATCACACGGCCATCAGTATATATATTGGACTCTCTATGGATTCTTATATGAATCTCAAAGCATTACAGGGCTATAAATGCTTTGCTGTTTGACATATAGATTCTGTCACTGACATAGTCCACTTGGGTTTTTCTTACTGTTTGAGCATAAATATATTTCATACTATAAGTTTTCTAAAACAGTTTTCAGGAAGTGGTAAAATAAGCATGTGCAGTGTTAAAGGCAGGCCCAGGTTTCTGTGTTTGGTATAAAGTTGGGACTGGGACAGTGTCTGGCATAGAAGGGGCAGAACTTGAGACAGTACCTGATGAGACATGGCGTTTAACTGTTGAGAATCAGTGAGAACTGGTACATCTCTGCTTTGTGGGGTTTGGAGAAATTTTTTGACAGAATGAAAGGATTCCTGCAAGTAGCCAGTCCTTTACAAACTTTGCGTGTCTTTTTTAAAGTGAAATAATTAAGGATGTAGTCAGAGTAGAGAGTGATTTTTCTAAATGTCAGCCTCTTCTTCACTCTGAAGCATTAAAAAACAAACAAAAAGCCTGTAAATGTATGATGGCTGAATGTGAAACTGTTTTGAGTCACTGCAGCCAGTTTTCTCTAAGAACTCTGCTTGTGACTTTACTTTTTTGTGTGTGTGACTTTACTTTTACAAAGACTCTGTCAGCACTGTTACCCCAAAGCACCAGTACTGCATACTTACCTGGGACTTTGAATGCCATCCCTTTTATTCTTAAATTGTCCGCGTGATGGTGGTTTGTGGCAAGATGGAGTCTGAGTTTTGCTCTCTTGTGGCTGTAATTCTCCTAGCAATCTCTTGAGTTAAAACCTGGGATTTGACTCTTCAGGGAGGAGCAAAGGACCAAGTAACTCAGGGACAACTATTCTTAAACTCTTAAGTGCCACTTTAATGCAGTTACTTTGGTGTGATTGTGTGTTTTTTAGGGCTAGATCTTGGGGAGTTGGAGAGCCAGAAATGAGCAAACCTCTTGATGCCCTTTACCACCTGGTGCCCTGACCATGCTACATATGGAAACACAAGCCTCGAGAGATGTTTCGGCTTCCTCTGTCAGAGGTGTCATCTGTGCCTTTCCCAGTGTTCATCTGACAGTGTGAATCTAAATGGCTCTACATTTGATATTAAACCACACTCAGGTGACACTAATTCTGGTGGCTTTTGTCCCAGCAATGCCTCATCATTTGTGTGAGGTGAGTCCTCTGCTTTAGGGAAAGGATTTTTCTCCCTGACCACGTGCCAACTATCAACAACACCTGTATATTCTTATGGATTGTAGAACTGTTGGCTGTTTCCTAAATTTACTCCAATTTCTTGTAAAGGCTTATCGATTTCAGTCTGGGCTCATAATGAGATGGACTATTTCCGTGGCTTTCTGGCCTCTTCTGGTGAGCTTAAAATCCAAATGAGGTTGGTTTCCATGTCATTACAAGGTAATATCTTTGTGAGGTTTTTCGACTAGTTCTGTGATCACTTGGGTGTCATAGTATCTTTAATGGCCTTCATTCTTGGTTGTGAAATTTTATATGCTCATTCACCCTCTACAAATCTGCCCATTTGGGATTGTCATGCCTGTGTATCTTTGCCCATCTGGTCTCCAGTTGGTGGAATTACCTTTTGTGTACTGCCACTTCTCAGCATCTTTGAAATTTGACCTAATGTTGCTTCATTCCAATTTTTTTTTCCTGTAATTTGTTGATTGTATTTATATGAGAGTTCTGTTGTGATGTTTACTGTATGTAAAGCACCTGGATCATGTGATGGGTGCTCTATGAATCAATAAATGATGACTTAGAGGCTGAAAAAAAAAAAAAAAAAACCTAGTACAGATGACTCCAACTTCCTTTGAGTTGATAGCTAAAGAAATATTGGTCCTTTAACCCGTAATGAAGAGTTGGTGCCAGATAATATTAGAGACCAACTCATATAGGAAATAAAACGCCACTGCTATTCAATCTCCTCCTGACATGGACGTGGTCAGACGTCTGGTTCAATAGGTCTTCAAGGCTGCAGAATAGGTAGCAGCCCCCACGCTAGTCAGGATGGGGCCCATATAAGTGACTGAAACTGCAGATGGAAGCCCTCCTCCAGGGGTAGTGTGGCGGGTGCAGCTTCTGGATCGAGCTCCGTGCTTGACCCAGATATGTGGAGTGGCTTCCACACACCTTGTACCCGGTGGGGCCACCCTCAGACCTCTGTCTCCTTCTTTTAACTCTCAGAAGGTAAATCAGTCTCAGGGTGTTGAGAATCTCAGTGGCAAAGGAGCCTAGGAAATGCACTTTCTAGCCTTCAGGAAAAACAGGACAGCGTGAACACGGAGACTAAGCCCTAATCACTCGCTCATTTAGCCAACACACAACAAAGCCTCCTGGGTACCAACCTCAGGCTGTGCACTTGGGAAACAGTCTGAAGATCACACAGGGACGACCCCACATCACAGCTGGGAGAGAAAGACTTCCACTCCACCTTTCTAAGGAACAATGCCACCAACTCTGTAGCATGACAACCCTAATGAATGGTTGTGACAGAGAAAAGAAGAACTGTCTATTTATGAATCTTATGTCCACTCCAAACTGGAGTGTTTGCCTAAAAATCCGTATTATGATAACACAAGATGTAAACAAACAAGGATGTTTTCTGAATTCCAATATACAGCAGGCTTCAATGTTCACACAGCTACTCTAACCAGCATTTGCTCATATCCTAAGAAATGCGGAAGATAATGTCTGTGCCTCCTGTTCTTACCCATGGATCAAGGAACAACGTGGATTCAGGAGATTGTGGACTTGATACAAAACGGGGGTGATGTCAAGCAAAGCCAGAGGGCACCCACACATGAGCGATTTCCCTTCATCGAGTGGACAATCCCTTCCCGAGGATTATCTGGTGAGTACATCATGGCTGCATCTGACCCCAGGTCTAGATGTACCCAGAATTTTTACTAGCCAGCAGCCCTCTCAGGCTTCCAAGGTGGTGCTGTGGTAAAGAATCCACCTGCAAATGCAGGAGACGTGAGTTCCATCCTTGGGTTGGGAAGATCCCCTAGAAAAGGAAATGGCAACCCATTGCAGTATTCTTGTCTGGAGAACTCCATAGACAGAAGAGCCTGGTGGACATGACTGAGTGACTAAGCACAGCAGCCCTTTCAGAACCCCAGGTGTTCAAACCACCATCAATGGACTTCAGGACTCTTTTTCACTGTCTGGCCATGGCTATATTTCAGACATTTTCTAATTGAGTTTCTGTTCATACAAAAGTAAGGTAAAGGAGTAAAGTTGCCGGTGGTCCAGTGGCTAAGATTCCAAGCTCTCAATGCAAGGGACCTGGGTTCAATGCCTGCTCAGGGAAACTAGAAACACAGTTAAGACCTGGTGCAGCCAAATAAATATAAATAAATATTAAAATAAATATAAATATTTTAAAAGTTTTAAAATAAAAGTAAGTTTTGATTCTCCAATTAGAAATTAAACTCATTCCACAAAGACAAGCCTAGGAAAGATAATTTTATGGTGGAAGCATTGGAATTTTTCAGGTTCTTATTTACTTGCTTCATTGTATGGTTAAAAGCTGTTCTAGAGACTTTGCTAGTGGCCAGTGGTTAAGATGATGCTCTCACTGCAGGAAGCATGACCAATCCTGGCTGGGGAACTAGAATCCCACAAACTATGTGGCAAAAACAAAAACGGCTCTAGCCAAAACCCCCATTCTCTCATACGAAAGCCACAGAGAGTTACAGGTGGTCTGGAGTGTTCCTAATAGAGTAAAAATGGGGCAGCAAGTTTCTGAAGCAAATGGAAAAAAATAATGGAAAGTTGTTCAAAACTAATTTCACAGGCTTGAAACAAGCGAATGCAATGACCTCACCCCGGATGTTGAAGACACATCTCCCCTTCCATTTGCTGCCACCATCTTTCCTGGAGAAAAACTGTAAGGTAGGGAGCCAAAGGAATGCAGATTTGGCCCCTTAGAAGGCTCTCAGAGTGGTCTTCAATTTCCTCTTAAAACATGTCACTTGTTAAAAACAAAACAAAAACAAAAAGTCCACTGGTCACACATCATCAACACGCAGATTGACATGAATCCTTTCCACCTCCCACTAAAGCCACAGCACAGAAACACAGCCTCAGGAATACCAACCTGTGTGGAATATGCCCACCCTCACGTCATTGCCTGCTGTTCTAATCCTGGTTTTGCTTCTCCCCTTCCTCTCTCCACTTCTAGATGATCTATGTAGCCAGGAATCCCAAGGACAGCATGGTGTCTTATTACCACTTCCACAGGATGAATAGAAACCTTCCTGCTCCAGGCTCCTGGGAAGAATACTTTGAGAGTTTTCAGGCTGGGAAAGGTGAGCCCTTCGTTTCCATCCTGTCTCAAAACCCTCAAGCATTCTACAAAAAAGGTGTCAGTTTCTGAGAACAGCAGGGGCTCTGCTGGCTTTTGGTTCAATTCAGCTGTTCAGTTGTATCCAACTCTTTGCAACCCCATGGACCGCAGCATGCCAGGCCTCCCTGTCCATCAACTACTCCCAGATTTTACTCAGTCTCATGCCCACTGAGTGAGTGATGCCATCCAACCATCTCATCCTCTGTCATCCCCTTCTCCTCCAGCCTTCAGTCTTTCCCAGCATCAGGGTCTTTTCCAATGAGTCAGCTCTTCGCATCAGTATTGGCCAAAGTATTGGAGTTTCAGCTTCAACATCCATCCTTCCAATGAATATTCAGGACTGATTTCCTTTAGCTGGCTTCACCATGAAGGAATCACAAGGGGTACCTCCTCCCTCCCTTTAGGATCCTCCTCCTGGGGCCGCGGTGGGGATGGGGGGTGTACTTGTCACTGGGTTTCTGTGACTCACGGCCCTGTTCTGGTCCCATCCTGCAGTGTGCTGGGGCTCCTGGTACGACCACGTGAAGGGCTGGTGGCAGGCCAAGGACCAGCACCGCATCCTCTATCTCTTCTACGAGGACATGAAGGAGGTGAGGACCAGGCCACCTAACAAGTCCCCATTTGACCATAAATGCTTCAGTTGCAATGTGTGCACCCCATCGGGGACCCTCAGATTGCAGTCGGGCACAGGAGATGCTGTGTTTCGCTGGCTGCCCCGTCCACCCATCACAGCACACCTGGCACATCATGAGTTTCCATATCACAGTCTCACCCGAGCTTCCTAGAACTCTGGGCTGTGGGATACCTTTTCCTTACAGGCAGAGGATGGCAAACATGAGCGATGCTATTCTCCCCCCTTGCGGCGTGTATTTTAAAATTCCCATTAGAAGGAAAAAAGTCTCTAGTACATTTTGGTTTCTTTCCTTAGTGCTAGAGGAATGAGAGAGTTTCAAGAAACAGTTTAAGAAATTTGGTGCAGTGGGAAACACTATGGATTCTCGAACCCAAGTTCTGGCTTACTGCTTGCTGGCAATTCTTCTTTGTGAAGATGTTTGACATCTAGGAATTTTGATGTTAGAAGTCACTAGAGAGGAGATAGTAATATACACCCCAAGAGATGCTATCAGGACTGAAGGAGGTGGTGTCATGAGAGCTGATGGTAAATGGTCATCTACCCAGCACTTTTGTGACTCCACTGGGTCTGTACAGAATGACAATCTCTGTCCTTGGATTTGTAACTGAGAGCCTGATTTTGGAGGCTCTGATTTTTTGGTACATCACAGACAGAAGCAGGAAACAGGCCGCTGTGGCCAGGTCCCCGAAGCCACTGTGACGTCTGCGCTCAGCATCAGTTCAGTGCCTCCCCTGGGGGCATTTATCGGACGGGCTGGAGCAGGACATTTGGACCTGACCCTGGACATACTGCTCCGTGGAGCCTGTCCCACGCACTCCAGGTCACTGTGTTTCCAGCATCTTACTGACATGACCCAGTTCACATGTTAGAGCAAGAACAGCGTAAAGACGGCAGTTAATAGAGAACTGGAGAAGGCAACGGCACCCTACTCCAGTGTTCTTGCTTGGAGACTCCCAGGAATTCGGGAGCCTGGTGGGCTGCTGTCTGTGGGGTCGCACACAACTGTAGGGACTTAGTAGCAGCAGCAGCAGCAGTACAGAGAACAGTATGAGTACCACAACTAAATGAGTCATTTCTGAAAAGTTGAACATTTGTGAGATACAATTTTTAAAAATTTTAACTCATGGCTTATTACTGATGTCTATTATTAATTTGTTTCAATATTCTTTTAAGACTATTATTCATTGATTACATTATCTTATACCAAGTCTTTTCTTTTGACTCTGCTCGTAGAACCCAAAGCATGAAATTCAGAAGCTGGCAGAATTTATTGGAAAGAGCTTAGATGATAAACTTCTGGATATAATTCTTTACCACACTTCATTTAGCATCATGAAGCAGAACCCGATGGCAAACTACACGTCGGTTGCGAATGAACACATGAACCAGTCGATTTCTCCATTCATTAGAAAAGGTTTTCAATGTTTCCTTTTGGTCATAATCCTAAAGGAACTGTCCAATATTTCATACTCTCTGAGGAGTTTCCTTTCTATACAAAAGAAAAATAGGATTGATAATGAAGGATTCTGGGAAAAGAACAATTTAAGAAACCACAGATGAAATTAACATTCAGCCACAAGTGGAAAGTGAGATTTGGTGTCTAGGTCTAACCGCATATCCTCCTGTTCCCTCTGGAGTTCTGGCTGATAAGGTGAAAAGATACAGAATCGAGTCAGATGGAGCAAAGGATCCACTTTATAGAGAGTTCCAGGCTGTCAGAAAGGTCCATTCATTCAAAACTACTTTTCAAGTGGCTACTATGTGCCGGGCTCTGTTCTGGGTAATGTTCAGAGCAGTGAACAAAACACAGGAAAGCTCAGCGCTCGTGGAAACTATATTCTAGCCGTACACAAGAAAGCAAATGAAAAAACATGCAGGATAATAGATGACCGTATGGAGAAAAACCAGCCTGGGAAAGGAAACAGGGATTGCAACTGGAGAATTGGGGGGAATCTTCTTTTCTCAAAACGGCACGTGCAGTCCCTCCACTAGCAGGCCCTGCTTGCTCTGTTGGCACAGACCTTGCTTCGATGCTCAGGAAGGACACACAGGAGTGGCCCTCAGCCCTGCTGCTCACACAACCTTGCCATCTCCCGACCCACAAACCAGACAGGTGATCCTTCCTCCCTCCTGGAGGAGGCCCTGCTGGGCCAGCCAGAGGAATGTCTCCGGGGCAGGGGGTAGAACTCCTCATACAAGAGCAGGAGAACAGAGAACCACCCCTCCCAGGTCCCCCTCCCCTACACCCCCCGACCCCACTCCCACCACAGTACTGACTCCCTACCACGACTGTTCCAGGGGTCATCGGGGATTGGAAGAACTACTTCACCGTGGCCCAGAACGAGAGATTTGATGATGATTACAGGAAGAACATGGCTGACACCACTCTAACTCTCCACTTTCGATTCTCGTAAGGAAGAAAAAGCACCAGATTTAATTGGTATAAAGTTGATTACCCTGACCCCATGATATTGAATTCAGGTGGAGGGACCAGTGCTTCTTGTGTCTGCTTTTGTTCACCCTAAAAAAAGATGGAGCTAACAGAGGTTGGGGCCAGGTGGAAGGCGGAGACTTACAACCCTGGCATCCTTGCTAATGATCATGATGCGTCAGTTTTCTGCAGACCACACGCGTGTGAACACGTTAAATATGCTCTGATCATCACATAAGAATATACTCAAGTTTTCAGATTCAGTGTTGGTTTAAGCAAATTTATAAAAATAGCACTAAAATGTGTCAATAGTTACTATTTCTTGCAGGTGACTGTTTTCCCCTGAAACGTTCTCATTCACTCCAGGCTTCTTCCTTCAGTGCCTCCACCCCCGTCCCTCACCTCTGCCTCTGCATTTCCCTGGACTCCCCTCCCACTCCCTGCCAACCCCTCCCAGACTTGCACCTTGACCCACCTCCCTCTAGCCCCTCCTCAACTGTGTTCTAATCCATCAGCAACACCTGTCAGTGTGTGTTTCCAGGATGCCTTACCTCTGCAGACACCCTTCTGGTTCAGAAGCCTCTCCCTTGCCTATGAGCTACAAAACTTGTTTCTCTGTTCATCATACATCTGCCAACCTTCTTTTCCCACAACAAGACTCATTACATTTCTCTTTAGCTCAGAATCTTTCGATGATTCTGAATGTTTGCTGCCTACAAGGTACATCCCAAGCATTTTTAGCCATCGATTCAAAGGCAGCTACATGGGTGACTTACCTTATGACATAGGTGACTTACCTTCCAAACCGCCTGCCAGGTGGATTTCATGCTGCCAAACCCCCTCCTAACTCCAGCAGAGAACCACCTCGCTGGGTCCAAGCGCGTCTTGCAGGCTCCTCCCCACCCCAACTGGTTTACTGTCATCCCACCTTCTCCAGACGTTTCCTTTCCTTTCTCCCCACCAGTTTAAAACTTAAATAGCAAGTTCACTAACCAGCACAGGCCTCCCATCTTCCTGCCAATACTGCAAACTGAAGGACCATCTGCTCTTTGGAAGTCTTTCACACATAACATAATTCTTATGTGGTTAAGATTAAAGTGTGTTATTAAATATCTTATAGGTCTGTATTGTCTCCTTTGTGCTTATTTAAATTTTCATTTGCTCATTTTTTCCCAAGACAAGGACCTTGCTAAATACTTCAATGCACACCAAACGGCAAGAACTGAGAACTAAGTAACTAAAATACTCTGTCAGTCAAGGAAATCTAAAAAGCCGACTTCTTATATTTTAAGTAGTCTTATACCAGTTATCTTCTAGAGCTTACTGTGTTAGCCACTAGCTGCATGTAGTAACTTAAATTACTTAAAATTTGAAAAGACACCTGTACCCCAATGTTCATAGCAGCACCATTTACAATAGCCAAGACATAGAAACCTAAATGTCCATTGACAGACGAATGGATAAATAAGATTTGGCGTGCGGTTGTGTGTGTGTGTGTGTGATGGAATATTACTCAGGCATAAAAAATGTGATCTTGTTATTTGTGACAACATGGATGGACCTAGAAGATTTTAGACTAAGTAAGTGAAATAATCAAAGACAAAAACCACATTGTTTCACTTACATGTGGAATCTAAAAAACAGAAACAGACTCACGGGTACAGACTGTAATATACAGCATAGAGAATATAGTCAATAATATTGCAATAATTTTATAAGGTAACAGATGGTTACTAGACTTATTGTGGTGATCAATCCTCAATGTATATAAATGTCAAATCACTGTACAGAACACCTGGAATTAATACAATATTGTAGGTCAACTATACTTCAATTAAAGAAATAAACAAAATCTGGTCATTTTCAGCTTATAACCTTGGGTTTACATAAATAAATTGTATTGTTTTCAAAAGAATTACATTTTTAAATGTTTAGACTATTACACTGAAATATTTAAATGAAAATAATAAACTGTCACACACATTTTAAAAAAATTAAAAATAAATTTACAAGTTGAATATGTAGAGGCAGAAAGCAAAACTGCGGCTACTGGGGACTGGAGGTGGGGTGGGGGGTATAGGAATATTCGTCAAAGGGCATAAAGCTACAGTTACGTAGGACAAGTAATCTAGAGATCTGGCGTCCAGCATGATGACTATAGTTAATAAGACTGTACTGGGAACTCCCTGGTGGTCCAGTGGTTAAGACTCCATGTTTTGCTGCTGTCAGTCTGGGTTCGATCCCTGGTTGGGGAATTAACATCCAGCATCCCTCACTGCACAGCCACAAAAAAAGTACTGAAAACTGGAAATTGCTAAGAGAGTACATTTCAGATACTCTCATCATACATATAAATACGTGAAGACGTTAATTAGCTGCAGTAGTAATCACTCTGCTGTGTGTACATATATCAAACCATCATGTATACTTTATAAATAAAGTAAGTGAAAGTCGCTCAGTCATCTCTGACTGTTTGCGACCCCATGGACTATAGCCCAACATGCTCCTCTGTCTAAGGAATTCTCCAGGCAAGAATACTGGAGTGGGTTGCCATTTCCTACTCCAGGGGATCTTCCCGACCCAGTTGTCGAACTCAGGTGTCCTGCATTGCAGGCAGATTCTTTACCATCTGGGCCACCAGGGAAGCCCTGTACACCATAAAGATACACAATTAAATATATACAATTATTGTTAGTAAAACTTTTAAATGAAAATGAAACAGGTTCGATGCACAATACTGGATGCTTTGGCTGGTGCACTGGGATGACCCAGAGGGATGGTATGGGGAGGGAGGAGGGAGGAGGGTTCAGGATGGGGAACACATGTATACCTGTGGCAGATTCATTTTGATATATGGCAAAATCAATACAATATTGTAAAGTTAAATAAAATAAAATTTAAAAAATAAAGAAAGAAAATGAAACAGATCCTGTTATGTAACATTGCATTACTTTCTCCATAACTCATACCTCTGTTAAATTAACGGTTTCCATGCTTATCATCTGTCTCTACCACTAGTCCAGTAAGGAGACCTTTTTTGTCTTAGTTACAGTTGCACTTCCCCCAGCAGAGAACTAGGTGCACAGAAGATGCTCTGTTACTGTGCGGACTGAATAAGCCAGTACAAAGCATCAGCCTGCACCCCCAACACACACACGCACAGGCACATGCACACTTTCACTGTTCCTGTTCTAGCCCAACCCAAGTCTGCAACAACTAGGACTACAGGATGACCTCCTTGGTCTCTGAGCCAGTGGGAAGCACCATGCTGACCTCCTTGCCCCCTCTACTGGCCAATCTAGCACATGGCTGTTTTGACCTGCTATCCTCGCCCAGAGGAACCACCCTGCCCAGGGACCCTGGTGTCTGCAATCCTCCCTTGTGCTTGAATTACCTGTGCCCAGTTTCTTTGCCAGTTATCTGGAAATAGGCAGAGAGGGACCAACTGTACCTAACAGACCCTGGCCTGGATCACCTGACTCCTCTGTGTCCAAGGTTTCCTGTGTATGTGCTAAGTTGCTTCAGTCATGTCTGACTCCTTGCGACCCCATGGACTGTAGCCTGCCAGGCTCCTCTGTCCGTGGGATTCTCTAAGTGAGAATATTGGAGTGGGTTGCCATGCCCTCCTCCATGGGATCTTCCTGACCCAGGGATTGAACCCACATCTCCTTTGTCTCCTGCATTGGCAGGCGGATCCTTTACCACTAGTGCCACCCAGGAAGTCTCAGGCTTCAGATGATGCTTAAAAAAACAAACAAACAAACAAACACCATATTCTCAAGTAGCAGGAGAAGGTCCTGAGGCCACTGCTTTTCTGACACATTAGAGATGAATCCACCTAAACACACACCAGTCCCCTTATTCTGAACCCCACCCAAATTCAATCCTATAATAATAGATCATCTGAAATGAGGAGACCTAAAACTCAACCTGCAATGGGTAAAGAAATGAGACTATAGCTGTGGTTTCTTAAAGTTCTTTCAGCTGGACAAATGTCTCTTGTGTCTGGTTTATTTCATGTGAATGGAAACAAGAAGTCTTTAAGGCCTGTGAACAACGCACTCTGAGATATGTGTAGAATTCGATGGGTTAAAGATAATTACCTAAGGGATAGTCGTATACTCCTGAGATTCTAATATGATTTTTCAGTCTTCACAGAGGGCCATGAGTAAAATTCCGAAACCAAGCAAACGTTGCTTGCTTCGAAAAAGTAATAGCATCTGAATCAGGGGAGGAGAGAGAAGATGGGAGAAGTGAGGGGACCAGAGAGTGGACAGGAAAGGGGACAGGAGAAGGACAGGAATGGGGACAGGAGATGGGACAGGAGACGGATAGGAATGGGGACACAGGTGAGGGGACAGGAAAGGAGACAGCAGATGAGAGAGGAGACAGAATACAGGACAGCTGAGAAGACAGGAGATGAGAGAGAAGAGGGACAGGAATCAGAACAAAAACGGGGACAGGTCAGGGGACAGGAGATAGGATAGGTGAGGGAACAGGGCATGAGAACAGGTGATGGGACAGACAACGGACAGGAAAGTGGACAGAAGATCGGGCAGGAGAAGGGACAGGACATGGGAGAGAAGGATAGGAATGGAAAAAAGTGAAGGAAATGTGACTACGGCGGCCGCCACCGGCCGAGCTGCGCTGGGCCTGACCTTCCCAGGGCAGCCCCACGCCCCCACACCCTCGTAGAGCACAGGGCCCCGCCCCGAGGACCGCCCAGCCCGCCCCGCCTCCTCGGGGGCGGGCCCAGCGGGGCGGGGCGGGGCGGGGCTCGCGGGAAGCCACCTCCTGAGGCGGAAGCGGAAACGCGAGCGCCGCGGGGCCGTGGCCTTGGAGACGCGGGGGCGGGGCCGGCGGAGAAGCGCGACCTTTAACCCGAAGCGGCGGTCCGTGGGAGGCGCGGGGTGGAAGTGCGGGCTGCGGGCGGCCATGGAGGTAACGCGAGGGGTTGGGGGCCGAGGGACCACCTCCCCACCTGCCAGGGTCTGCAGGGCCGCCCGTGACCGGCCGGCTTTCGTTGTGTTTTGCAGGAGCCTGTTCACGAGGGGGTGGCCTCGCCGGCCGCTCGCGGGACCGGGAAGTCCAAGGTGAAGAGACGTCTGAGAGGCGGGTCCCACCGGGAGGGGACCGCCTGGGGGACAGCTTTCCTCGGGGTCCGGGTCTGAGCGGTCAGGGGCTTCCTCTGAGTTCGCTGGGGTGAAGCCTGGCTTTCCTTGCTGCCCCGAGTCAGCGTGCCTCTGAGATTCCGCAGTTTCCAAACGTTCAACGAAACAGTCTGGTTTCTGAAGTCCGAACGGCGACCGGACCAAGCCTGACGGGCGGGTGGGCGGCGTCGGGGACTCGTTCCTGCCGACCCCTCCTCTGAGGTTCACACAGGTCATCCCCGTGGCATGGGCGGGGGTCGGTCCAGAGATGGTGACTTGCTCCTGAGGTTTCCTGCTACGGCTGAGTTTCAGACAGTCGTCCAAACTCTCTGTTCCCGGAAGCTTCATGGTGACCCGGAGTTAAATACTTCTCTGATCACAGCTTTACCCATTAGAATACTGAGCCCACAGGCGCTGAGTAACTTTCCTTCATTTTTTCAGTTAAATCCTAAATGCGCCCTTGATTCATCTTGTTGTAATTAGGGCTTAACGTGTTTTCCTGTGGCCAGAGGCGTCTTTCAGCCTTGAATAGGACGAAAGTGTCACACAACTAGAACTTTAAGTAGAGTTAGTCCCAGTTCCTTGATTTTGCAGTTAAAGAAATTAAATCAAAGAAACTGTCTTAACCTGTAACAAGGATATTCTGTAGCTAGAGGGTGTGTGCGGTTTTTTTACATTTCATTGTAGTTTAATAATTACTGAGTTAAACTTGAATTTGCTGATCTTAAAAAACAAAGGTCTATGTAGTCAAAGTTATGGTTTTTCCAGTAGTCATGTATGGATGTGAGAGTTGGACTGTAAAGAAAGCTGAGTGCCGAAGAATTGATGCTTTTGAACTGTTATTTTGGAGAAGCCTTTTGAGAGTCCCTTGGACAGGAGATCCAGCCAGTCCATCCTAAAGGAAATCAGTCCTGAATATTCATTGGTAGGACTGATGCTGAAGCTGAAACTCCAGTACTTTGACCACCTGATGCGAAGAACTGACTCATGAGAAAAGACCCTGATGCTGGGAAAGATTGTAGGCAGGAGAAGGGGACAACAGAGGATGAGATGGTTGGATGGCATCACTGACTAAATGGACATGAGTCTGAGTAAACTCTGGGAGTTGGTGATGGACAGGGAGGCCTGGTGTGCTGCAGTCCATGGGGTCACAAAGAGTCAGACATGACTGATGGACTGAACTGAATATTAAAAAATGTGGTATTTGGTTAATATAAATATTCAGTAGGATTTTTTAAAAATATTTAGGCAGACTTTATGTTTCTTTTTTGTGGTATTTTTGAAACATGAATTATACTAAGTTGGTAATATCTCTGCATCTTCCAGCTGGAAGCCTTGCCCAAGGAAGATCTTATCAAGTTTGCCAAGAAGCAGATGATGCTAATACAGAAAACAAAATTGAGATGTACAGGTATCGGGTTGAAAATACTCATCTTGACCACAATCTTGTTTAATCATGGTTGCAAATACTAGTTTTTTAATAGTACACTGGCTTGTTTTATCAGTGAATCCAATAATAATTAGAGTAGTGGAATCTTACTTAATATTCTAACCACTTATTTTGATATTTTTTTATTATCTCATAAGCCTAAACTGCAGTTATCTTTGGATTAATAAAAAAGGTCAGGGAGAAGGATTTTAAGAAATAGTGTGTTAAAGTTAAGCACTTTTTTTTAACTTCCCGTGGATTGTATATTCTTCTGAGTAAGGCATTTTTTCTTAAAGTTGGCAGTTGATATGTTAGAGACGTGAGGTTCTGAGCCCAAACAAGTTTAAAAAAAGGCCTTAAATAAAGCAATAAAAGACTTCTTTTCCTGGATTTCTGAAGCATGTTTACTGAAGTTGCTTGATTCCCTATTCAGTTTCTGTTTCTTTATATTCCACAAGGATTAGGTGTTAGTTTCCTTTTGTAATATGTGTGGGTGAGCTCTTTTCAGTGACTTAACTGCCCAGTCTGAAAGCCAAAGTTTTCAAAGGTTGGATCCACTTATGATAAAGAGAGTAATTTATTTGGAAGTATGTAGGCACCAGATCTGGAAATGAGTTGATGAAATAGATTAACGTGTACGTTTAATATGAGATTAGTTGTTGCTCTAAGGTTATACAGAAAGAAGTTATTTACAGCTGACATAATGTCTGAGATTTGTTTCAGAAATGTCAAGATGCATAAGAGAAGAGGGAAAAGAAGTAAAGACAGGTTGGGATAAAATAATATCGCTCATTTAGTCAGTATTAAACCAAGATGATGGAGCATAGAGGTTAATCATACTATTCTCTCTAGTTTTTTTAATTTGTAGTTTTCCATGATAAAAAGGGAAATGAAATGCTAGGTGAACTTAATGCTTTCTCAAAAATATGTGCGGTTTCTTTAAAAGTATTAACAATTTATAGTGTGTTTTTTTTTTTTTTTTTTTAAAGAATGTACTTCTCACTTTAGCCGTAATTCCTTCTTCATTTCTAAACTAGTATTTTTTATTTTTTTATAATTGTTTAGAGTTGGAGAAAGAAGTTGAAGAATTGAAGTCAAAGCTGGTTGCTGGAGGAGCTGACATCATTAAGGTAAGGACACAGTGTGAGTGTCACTTTGATTTTTGTTTTTCCTAGATGAGATGCCCGATGATAATTCAGATTTCCTGAGGGCTGTCAGCTGCTCCCACCCAAGGTTACATGCTCCATCTCTCTGGTTGAGTGTGTGGAGAGAGGTGGATGAGCGCTTCTGCCCTTTCTGTTCTGTCCTCTCCATCCCACTCACTCTCTCCTTAATGCTTGCTGCCTTGGTCTCAGTCCTGCTCTTCCCTTGCCCATTAGGAACCCAGCCCCGAGCAGGACTTTGAGGAGTCTCTCCATTGCCAGGGCTCTTTGTGAAGCACTTCATGTCATCCTTGTGAAGCACACCTACCTAGATGAACCTGTAACTGGACTCGCTCTCTCTTCTTAGTTTTACATACTCTTGTCAGATCACAGAATACTGTTTTTATCTTGTTACTCCCTGTTTAGAAACCTGGGTTGCTTATTCTTACTCACAGGCCCTTATTTTAAAAATAATTCTTAAAATGTGTCTGTTCATTTTTTACTGTGCGGGGTCTTTGTTGCTGTTCAGGCTTTCTCTAGTTGTGAACCGGATCTACTCTTTGTTGTGATGTACGCAGTTCTCATTGCAGTGGCTTCTCTTGTTGCAGAGCACGGGTTCTGTAGTGTGTGGACTTAAGTAGTTGCGGCACATGGACTCATGGATCATTGGTTGTGGCCTAGGGGCTTAGTTGCTCCAAGGCATGTGGGATCTTTCTGGATCAGGGATCAAACTTGAGGCCTCTGCATTGGCAGCAGGTTTCTTTACCACTGAATCACTAGGGACGCCCTCACGTTCCCTTAACTCTAATTAAATGCTTTTCCTTCCCCCACTTGGCCTGGCCGTCTTTAAAGTGTCTTTGCTTCTGAAAGCTCTACAGTAATTTTTTTTCTTGTTTTTCCATGTTTGTAATTTGAGTCTTGCTGTCTGTCTAGTCTTTGATTGTATATTGTCTTATTCTCCCAGCTTGGGGGTGGTGGACAGTCAAGGGGCTCCCAGGAAGTTATTTCAAGGAGTCTTTAAATCCCTTGTTCTTTATTTAGTCAAAACAGTATATGAATTCTGAATGGTGTGCACAAATAACATTTGGATTTGTAATGTACAGATTGGTTTAAGCATTTCTGAATCATAATGATTTTATTTGATTATTACGTATTTTCCTGATTATTAATAGCCAAGGTTGGCCACTAAATTCATTCCAATTTTTCATAACACCTTACAGAAAAGCCTGAACAAACTTTGTGGCCAATCTAGTAATTAATTGGGTCTTTCCTGGTGGCTCAGATGGTAAAGAATCCTCTTACAATACAGGAGACCTGGATTTGATCCCTGGGTTGGGAAGATCCCTGGAGGAGGGCATGGCAACCCACTCCAGTATTCTTGCCTGGAGAATCCCTATGGACAGAAGTACCTGGCGGGCTACAGTCTGTGGGGTTGCAAAGAGTCGGACAAGACTGAGTGACTAAGCACGGTAATTAATTAAAGAACCTGACTCTAGAGCCAGACTGCCTGATTCAGATCTTGAGACCCTGCTCTGCCACATGCAGGCTGTGTGACCACGGCTATGTTTCCTAACTTCTCTGTGACTCTTCCACTGGAGACTAGAGAGAATAACGAATAATAAGACTTGCTTTCCTAGAGTCAGTACACACAGTGCTTAGAGCTGGATCTGGCCCATAAGTACTCAGTGATTTTGTTATTACCGTATATTATTTGTAGGAGATATTGTATGCATATATGTATGCATATGTACATACATGCTCACCCACACACTAAAAAGCAGGTTTTTGTATCTGAAAAGAACATTGCAGATGCCATTGTGTCAGTGAACTCTTAGCCCTTAAAATATTTTCCATACACTTACATTTCAAAATATTTAAATATTAAATATGTGTTCCTTGTTTCCTCCTTGTTGATGTATTCTCCTGTCAAAACTACTCTTAAAAATGAGGGTAAAAATTTCTCTTAAGTTAGCTAAGTTTACCTTTCAGGTTATTAATTTAATATCCTGACCACTCAAATCTCAGAAAGTAAAAGTTTGCTAAAATTAAATCAAGATTGCCTGGTGAAATATCAGTAACCTCCGATGTGCAGATGACATCACCCTTATGGCAGAAAGCAAAGAGGAACTGAAAAGCCTCTTGATGAAAGTGAAAGAGGACAGTGAAAAAGTTGGCTTCAAGCTCAACATTCAGAAAACTAAGATCATGGCATCCCGTCCCATCACTTCATGGCAAATAGATGGGGAAACAGTGATAGACTTTATTCTCTTGGGCTCCAAAATCACTACAGGTGGTGACTGCAGCCATGAAATTAAAACACATTTGCTCCTTGGAAGAAAAGCTATAATCAACCTAGACAGCATATTAAAAAGCAAAGACATCACTTTGCTAACAAAGGTCTATTTAGTCAAAGCTATGGTTTTTCCAGTAGTCATGTAAGGGTGTGAGAGTTGGGCCATAAAGAAAACTGAGTGCCGAAGAATTGATGTTTTTGAACTGTGGTGTTGGAGAAAACTCTTGAGAGTCCCTTGGACTGCAAGGAGATCCAACCAGTCCATCCTAAAGGAAATTAGTCCTGAATATTCAGGAAGGACTGGTGCTGAAGTTCCAGTACTCTGGCCATCTGATTCAAAGAACTAACTCCTTAGACCCTGATGCTAGGAACTACTGAAGGCAGGAGGAGGAGGGGACAGCAGCAGATGAGGTAATTGGATGGCATCACCGACTCAATGGACATGAGTTTGAGTAAGCTCTGGGAGCTGGTGATGGAAGCCTGGCATGCAGCAGTCCCTGAGGTCACAAAGAGTCAGACACGACTGAGCAACTGAACTGAAAATTAAATGAGAATGAAATCTTTTGATTTCCAGTCCTAATGAGAAGATTACACTGGAGAGTGATTGGAGGAGCTTGAGCATCAGTTAATCAGCTGCTTTGAATTTTCTGTTTTAGAAAAACCACAAATTGCAGTATAATACATCATCTACACATCTGAGAAAGGGAATAGACTTTCTTGCTACGTTTTATTCCTTCATTGGGAGAAAGTACACTGGAAAAACATGACTTTGAATGCAAAGTTTTCTGTTCTTCATAAAAATGTATGGCTTTCTGGGGGCTTCCCAGGTGGTGCTAGTGATAAAGAACCCACCTGCCAATGTCAGAGACACAGGATACCTGGGTTCAGTCCCTGGGTTGGGAAGATCCCCTGGAGAAGCAAATGGCAACTCACTCCAGTACTATTGCCTGGAGAATTCCATGGACAGAGGAGCCTGACAGGCTACAGTCCATGGGGTCACAAAGAGACAGACACACTGAGTAATTAACACTTTAACATTTTTACAAGTTTCAATTATTAAATTTGTGATAGTCATCTTCTAGTGCATTGAAATATATCTGAAGTTATATTGCGAACCTGACATATTTGACTTAAAAAAAAAAAATCCATATTTTCCATGTCAAACTGAGAGGTGTGTGGTATTACAGTGAGCTTATATCCTGCTTCCAAATGCACAAGGAAGGGAAAGTTACGGGTTAGGATGTGAAGTTTCTTGTACATATCCCTCTTGTTTTCTTGTTGTTGGAATTTGTATTTCCTGGGAGATGACTGTCCATTTTGTGCCTCTGATCTCTAAGTATATTTATAGCTGTTTTCAGATAATGCCCTCTGTATATCTCCTAAAATTATTGTTTTCAGGCTTCCCCTGATAATTTATCAAAAAGTTTACATTGCAATACTATGTAGTGTGAAAAAAATTAGTTTTAAAACTAAAATTGTTTTAACAAAAGTAATGTATGCACATAATTTAGAAATAGTGCTAACAACTAATAACTGTAATACTTAATAGTTGATGGAAATTATGTTTCTAAATAATATGTTTATCCTGCTATTCTTTGATTTATTCCTTGGTGAGACATTTAGCTATTAACTTCCTGTTATAACTGATGAAAACTTAGCTATCTTTCACAATGACGCCTACTTTCCAAATGGTAAAACAGAGCAAATAATCGTTTATATACTTTTTCCTGGACACCTGCCTCCTCAAGCCTTCTGTCCTGTGCTCATTTGGTCTGGTTGTCTCTAGGTCTGCTGTGGTTTTGCTGGAGCCAACCTTGTGCCATGACCCAGTGAATATCTGTCCTGCTTTCTGCTTCAGCCCCTCACTTCCACCCCACTTGCTGGGTGGAATGCCATTTACTTTTCTGGTTAACCTTCTCGTTCTGTAGACCATGTTCTTCTCCAAGTTCCTGAGAACAGACGCATAGGAGGAAGATTGTTATCATCTTGTATTGAAAAGTGGCTGTATTCTACTCTCATGTTTATAAATAGTGTTTATAACTTGATATAGAACTCTTAATTTTGTCTACACTGCTTTGTGTTTTTTTTTGGATCTGCTTTGTTTTTATATTTTTGTTTTTATTTCACATTCAGAAGTTCAGAGGCAGTTCTAGGGTGATAGTTGATTACTGTTGTTTAGGATTTTATCTAGGTTTTAAGGTTTAGGATTGACTAAATTCACAGTGAAATGGGTCCATGATTATCTTGTATTGTAAAGTCATTGGATATTGTTATCAAGTTATGCCAGTTGTGAGAATAACTTGAGAATTCTTCTTGTTTTTTATTTTCTCTGAAGAATCTCATATGTAATTGGGATAATCTGTTGTTTAAAAACTTGATAGAACTCACCTGCAAAGCTCTCTTTTCCTCCTGTGTCTTTGGTAGACCATTTTCAACCTCTAGTTTAATTTTTAAGTAGTTACAGTGTTGATTTGTGTGTGTGTGTGTGAAAGTTACATTTTTCTAGGAATTTTTATCTGTACCGTTTTACTTTTCGGTATTATTGGCAGGTTAATAATTGATCATAATATTCTTCTTAACTATTTAATCTGTAGTTTATATATGGATAGATTCCCTTTCTGTTCACTATGTTTGTGACTTCCGTCTTCTCTTCATCAGTCTCATAAGAGGTCTGCTTTGTTAGCTTTATTTTCAAGAAACTGACTCTTGGCTTGTTTGGCTTCCACTTCATTGAGTTCCTCTCCCATTTCATCTCTGCAGTGTATGAACCTTTTCTGGGGGTGGGAGGGACACTGGGGTTTGCTTGCCCATTGTTCTAAGCACTCCTGATCAGGACTGTCAGTCCCAACTAGAACCTACTTCCTGTACCTGCCTCAGCAGTATCTGCTGGCTCCATTCCTGAGCGTTTGGTTTTCTAGTGAGTGTTTGCCAGCTTCTTGCATGTTTCTCCGTGTGAGCCCTCAGGTTCTAGCTTGCTGCTTCTTTCTAATTCACTTCCTCCACCTCCTCCACTGTCAGTTTTTCAAAGTTGTATTGAAATTTCTCATATCTGCATGTCTTTTCTCCTTTTCTCTTGGTTCTTGTGTATAGCCTTTTAAATATGCTTACATGGTTTGGAGAGGTGAGGAGATAATTATGGGTAAAGTCAATCCACTGTTTTTAACCTCAAACAAATTGTCCTGTTCCAAAACAGGCCTTGACTGAACGTCTGGATGCTGTTCTTTTGGAAAAAGCAGAGACTGAGCAACACTGTGTTTCTCTGAAGAAGGAAAATATTAAAATGAAGCAAGAGGTTGAGGTAAGGCAGGATTTTATTTATTTATTTATTTTTTATTAACTTATATAATATAGTTGTAAATTTTAGAACCAAGATCTTAAAAAGCATCTCATTGGACTTCCTGATGGCTCAGTGGTAAAGAATCTGCCTGCCATTGCAGGAGACCCAGGTTCAATCCCTGACCCGGGAAGATCCCACATGCCACAGAGCAACTAAGCCAGTGCACCACAACTACTGAGACCACATGCCACAACTACCAAAGCCTACATGCCCTAGAGACTAAGCTGTGCAGTAGGAGAAGGCACTGCAATGAGAAGCCCCTGCTCACCACAATTAGAGGAAAGCCTGAGTAGCAATGAAGACCCAGCACAGCCAAAAATACATAAATATAAATAAGACTAAAAAAATACTAAGGGAAAAAAAAGCGTCTCATCTCATTTTAACTACAATATTTGCAGATAAGGAAACAGACTGATATTTTAAAAGAAGGATAATTGAAATCACTGAGCTACACAGAGAGATACAGCTAACACTTACCTGGTCATTTTAATGTTTATAATCTTTTTAGTTGTATCATTTTTTAATAAAATGGGAAAAATACTGGTTTTATGAGAAACTACCAATTTAAATGTTGATTGTCTAACATACTGTACATACTGTTGCTTGTTCACTTCTCGGATACTTGCCTACCATTGGGTCTGTGCTACTTTTCTCCCCAAAACTTTATCACTCTATTCAGGAGATGTTCGTTAAAGCCTGTAACTTAATAGAACTTATGTAATTTATTACCATTTAAAACAAAATTAAACTCAGAGATTTCCTTGCTTTGAGTAAGACTTTAGTACTACTGCTGGATATCATCATTATTAAGGTGCTCAGAGCTTCTAAGAATTTTTGGAATGTAAGGATTATATTTCTCTGTGTACACTGCTACTTGTTTCCTCTTTATGAGACTGTGTCTCTTATTTTTCCTGAGGGCAGAGGTTTTGTCTTAAATAATTTTTGTGTGCTTAACGTTTATAGGATTCTGTAACTAAGTTGGAAGATGTGCAGAAAGAGTTGGAACAATCACAAAGAAGCTATGGAAAAGAAATAGAAAATTTGAGAAATGAATTAACAACAGTACATTCCAAATACAGTAACGATAAAGCTGATTGGCAAAAGGAAGTGGAAGAAGCAGCAAAAAAACAATTAGAGCTTTCAGAACAGCTCAGATTTCAGAGTGATTCTGAAGATAGTGTTAAAAAGCTGCAAGAAGAGATTCAGAAAATTAAGCTAGCCTTTGAGGATCAAATTTTATGTCTGCAAAAGCAGTTAGAAACTGCCACAAATGAAAAGGAGCAAGAAATTACTCACCTCCAAGGAGTGATTGAGGCTAATTGTCAGCAGTACCAAAAAGATATTAATAGTTTGCAAGAAGAACTTGTACGGTTGAAATCTACACACCAAGAAGAGGTGAAAGAATTGATGTGCCAAATTGAAACATCTGCCAAAGAACACGAAGCAGAAGTGAATTATTTGATCCAGCTAAAAGATAACTTAGTCAGAAAGTGTGAGGCAGGTGAGATGAACATTCAGAAGTATAAATGTGAATTAGAAAATGAAGGGAAAGCCTCAGGTGCAGGCCAAGAAAATCAGGTGTGCTCTTTGCTCTTACAGGAAGATTCTCTTGTAGAACAAGCAGTGAATGAAAAAGTTAGACACTTAGAAGATGCCCTAAAAGAACTAGAGTCTCAACATAGCATCTTAAAAGATGAGTTAACTTACATGAATAATCTAAAATTAAAACTTGAAATTGACGCCCAACATATAAAGGATGAGTTTTTTCATGAACGGGAAGATTTAGAGTTTAAAATTAATGAATTATTACTAGCTAAAGAAGAACAGGGGTATATAATTGAGAAATTAAAATCTGAGCTAGAAGATGCAAATAAACAGTTTTGCTGCACCATAGAACAACATAACAAGGAAGTACAGAGTCTGAAGAAACAGCATCAAAAAGAAATAACAGAACTAAATGAGACATTTTTGTCAGATTCAGAAAAAGAAAAGTTAACATTGATGTTTGAAATACAGGGTCTTAAGGAACAGTGTGAAAAACTACAACAAGAAAAGCAAGAAGCAATGTTAAATTATGAGGGTTTACGAGAGATTATGGAAATTTTACAGACAGAGCTGGGGGAATCTGCTGAAAAAATAAGTCAAGAGTTTGAATCAATGAAGCAGCAACAAGCATTTAATATTAATGAACTTCAGCAGAAGCTCCAAACTGCATTTAATGAAAAAGATGCTCTTCTTGAAACTGTGAATTATCTCCAGAAAGAAAATGATAACTTACTGTCCCAGCAGGAATGTGTACCAGAACTTGAAAATACCATAAAGAATCTTCAAGAGAAGAATGAACTGTATCTAGTTAGTCTCAGTCAGAGAGATACCATGTTACAAGAATTTGAAGCAAAGATAAGTTCTCTTACTGAGGAAAAATATGATTTCATAAGTAAGATGAGAAGTTCTCATGAAGAGATGGATAATCTTCACAAAAAATGTGAAAGGGAAGAAAGGTTGACTGTAGAACTCAGGGAAAAAGTGGATCAGACTGCCCAGTACAACAGTGAACTAGAGCAGAAGGTGAATGAATTAACAGCAGGACTAGAAGAAACTTTAAAAGAAAAGGATGAAAAGAACCGAAAACTGGAAAAGCTTACAGCTCAGTTGAAAATTCTCTCCAAAGATCAGGAAGCCACGTCATTGGAAGTGAGGTCTCTTCGTGAAGAAAATAGCAGACTGAGTTCAGAGAAGAACCTGCTGAGCAGGGATCTGGAAGCCCTCCTGTCTCAAAAAGAAGGAGATGTTACATTTCAGGAGCAGATCAATAAATTAGAAGAGGAACTTCGGTTAGCTGTCAGAGAAAGGGATAATTTGAATAAACTGTTGGAAAACGAGCAAGTTCAGAAGTTGTTTGTCAAAGCTCAGTTGTGTGGTTTTCTTGAACAGATGGAGTCAAAGGTTTCACAAGAAAGGGAAGAACAGGATGTTGTAAACATCCTACAAGCCATGGGTAAATCCTTAGATAAAATAAATGAAGAAAAACACAACTTGGCTTTTCAGTATGATAAAAGAATAGTAGAGTTAGAAGAAGAGATTAAGCTCCTTCAAGAAGAGCACATGGTTCAGTGTGAGGAACTTAGGTCTCTACTAACAGATTATGAGCAAAAGAAAATTGTCCTAAGGAAAGAGTTAGAAGAAGCCCTCTTAGAAAAGGAGGCCCTGCAGTCTGACCTTCTGGAGATGAAGAATGCCAGTGAACAAACAAGGTTTGAAAATCAGAATCTCCTAATTCAAGTTGAAGAAATGTCTCAAAAATTGTGTAGAGAAAATGAAAACCATCACAAAAAAGAAAAAGATCTTATAAAAGAACTTGAAAACCTAAGGCCATTATTGGAACAAAAAGAATCTGAATTGCAAGATGTGAAAGCAGAGTTAATATCATTAAAGGTAATATTAATGTGAATTTTATTTAAATTCTTAAGACAATACCACTATTTTTACACTTTGAAGTCAGATTTTTAGCATTTAAGCTCAAATGCAAATTTTTGAAAAGTACATTAAACATATTCACACTTAATCATACTGATTACTGTTGGTTTTAGATCATTTTGGAATCTTGATTTTACATAAGATTAAGTGGCGGGGGGTTAAATGTTGGTCAAAAGTAGTCACCAGCAAAACTACAACTAAATATGAAAAAATTTATATTACCTTAAAGCACACTGTTAAGCAAAAAAATAGGCTAAAGCAATATTTCATTTTAGCCAAAACTTCAGATTTTCCTCCCAAGATTGTGGCAGGATAAACTATGGTCATCATTTAATCTCTTCCTTATTACATCATGTATTTTATATCCCTTGGGTGGGTCATCTTGGGTTTGGCTGCTATTGTTTTTAATAGTAAATGCTATGTGCATGATGAGATCAGAATTACTGGGTCTTTAAATGGAAGAGAAAGTCTGTTCAGGTGATTGGTCTCTGTATGAATTCTCTTTAATAATATTTTTTTTTCATGCTTAGCATAACGGCCAGTTCATCATGGGGAATGCAGTGATTGTCTTTGTTTTTCCTATAAAATCTAGGATTCCTTCAAGAAATCAACTTCTGTAGAAAGTGATCAACCTTCAGTAAAAGAGTTTGAAGAAAAAATAGGTAACTATGGTTTTCCATGTGTTGTTACAGTTAACTGAACAGATTCTTAGGGTTAGAACAGAATGGGAAGTTCTCTCGCCAGTTTATGAGGTGTTAAAAGCATAGTATCCTTCTTCTGATGGCCTCTGCCTTCTGCTTGCTTTCACTTTCAAAACTCTCACTTTCTGTTGTTTCATCCAGAGGACTGTTGTGATTCCTTTTATAAAAAGTGCCATGATTGTTTTGGGGTTTTTCATTCATTTAGCAAACTTGGCTTGAAAGCCCAGCTACTTAGGCACTGGTGATAGGAAGGTGGCTAAGATGCAGTCTTTGTCTTCAAGAACACACTGCAAGAGAGGGCTGTTCTTCCCAGAGTTTGGGGTGTGGACGAGGTCTTCTGGTGGCAGTGCAGGAAGATGTGAGTAACTGCTTGTTGAGTTGGGAGAAACATCACAGGACAGGCTGTCCTTGTCTTAAAGAGTGAGTAATGTGACCCAAGAAGGAGGATACTGTAGCAGGAGGAGACGGCAGGTGCTGGTATGTTCACACTCCTGACGTCCGGGGGCCCTCCTGGGAGGTTCTAGAGTGGGAGAGGCCACTCCCAACAGTGCTGGCGTGATGTGTGGAGAAGTCCGGCTTCATCACTCCTGCTTATCCGTCAGAGTAACCAAGATGGGGTTGTGTGAAGTACCTGTAATTCCTCATTTTAATGCTCAATTGTTGTGGAGGTAGTGGGAACAATCTAGAGTGACCCACAGTCTTCTGTGATGGACAGTTGGAATGGTTGGGGTGACTGGGAGAGGGCTGACCAGGTAAGACACTGTTCTCTGCATTGTTAGCATTAGAAGCCCCGAGGTGGAGATCACCAAGGAAGTGAGTGTAGAAGAAAGACGAGGACCAGAAACAGTTCTCTGTCGAGTAAGAGTCAGAAAGATAGAAATGGCAAAAGAGTGAAAAGAAATAGCTGGAGGGTTAGAAATACCCAGAGCATAAGATGTCTTGGAAGCTAAGACCAGTGAAGTGCATTTGGAGGAAATGTTGAGGAGGTAAGAAAGGCTACTTTAGTATTCAGGCCCAGCCTGAGCTAAGCAGCATCAAGGTCATTGGTAACTTGATAACAGTTGCCATGGTATGCAAGACAATGACTGGAACGGATTCAAGGAGAAAATGGGGAAGAGAAATGTGAGAACAGACATAGACCATGCTCAGAAGGAAGAGATGGGACAGAGTCCAGAGGGGTGGTGTGGATTTGTGTGTGTGTGTGTGTGTGAGAGAGAGAGAGAGAATGAGGTCTCAACTGTCTTCTCATGTCTTCCCTCCCCTCTCCTCCTTGGCTGCTTCCACTCTTTGTTCCTGACCTTAAGCTGTTGGTGACATTTCTCTTGTTGCTGTCTGTCGACTGTTGGGATGAATCCATTAGAGAGTGGGTTTTGCTGCACAAGAGAGGGGAAAATTGTGCACTGATGGCCCGAGTAGGTGAGGGTGTGGGGTGAGACACAGAAGTGGAAGAGTTGGCCTGTGTTACACGCATAGACGGTGCCCCGTCACAGTTGAGGAAGGCAGTGGTGAACAAAGGCACAACTCAGTGAATCAGCAAGTGCAGAAGTTCAGATCATTACCCAAGTCCATCAGAGATACAAGAAGTAAGATTTGGAGCGTGGAGTTTACGTCGGGGAGACGGCCAGAGAGGTTAAGGGAGAGTCACACTGGACATACTGAAGTCCAGCTGGAAAAATCAGACCCACCCACTAGAGGCACCTGTGGATCATGAATGGTGAAGAGCGTCTGACATCTCTGCTTCATCCTGATTGGCTGTCACCACCAGGAGCCCAGCATACCTGCATTTCCAGAAGGTTCTCTGCCATGCAGGGGTCCAGATGGCCTCTCCATGTATGGACACTGAGGAGATGGGCTATTCTGGAAGACCGAAGAAAATGAGAATTCTGTTCATTGTTTGCCTTGCTTAGAAAATGCATAATTAAGCTTTTACTTAAAAATAGATACTTTGCTATTTATTTTAATTTCAAATTATATATTTTGTGTACTAGATTAAAATTCCATTTCTAGGACTAAATGAGTAATTCTAGTATTTTTCCCTAGTTTTCATTTGAGTTTATGTATAATTCTTTCATTTTATGTTTTTAGGATACTTGGAAAAAGAAGCCAAAGAGAAAGAGGAGAAAATAAATAAGTTAAAACTAGTTGCTGTGAAAGCAAAGAAAGAACTAGATTCTAGCAGGAAAGAAGTAAGTTGACTTAAAAAATGCAAGATTTGTGAACCTTACCTTTTAGAAAACAAGTTTTTCTGTGCTTTAATAAGCTATCATATATTTAAAATAGGCCCAGACGCTCCAGGAAGAACTTCAATCCGTTCGCTCAGAAAGGGATCAGTTGTCTACTTCCATGAGAGATCTCATTCAAGGAGCTGAAAACTATAAGGTAAAAATAGTTACATTAATAACAAGTTACATTTGTAACTTGTAAGTAAGAAATGTACTTGAAATATAAAACTTTTTTTAGTTTATTTATTTTAATTGGAGGCTAATTACTTTACAGTATTGTAGTGGTTTTTGCCATACATTAACATGACTCAGCCATGGGTGTACACATGTTCCCCATCCTGAACCCCCTCCCACATCCCCTGTCATCCCATCCCTCAGGGTTGTCCCAGTGCACCAGCCCTGAACACCCTGTCTCATGCATCGAACCTGGACTGGTGATCTGTTTCACATATGATAATACATATGTTTCAATGCTGTTCTCTCAAATCATTCCACCCTTGCCTTCTCCCACAGAGTCGAAAAGCCTGTTCTTAATATCTGTGTGTCTCTTTTGCTGTCTTGCATACAGGGTCATCGTTACCATATTTCTAAGTTCCATATATATGCGTTAGTATACTGTATTGGTATTTTTCTTTCTGACTTAACTTTACTCTGTATAATAGGCTCCAGTTTCATCCACCTCATTAGAACTGACTCAGATACATTCTTTTTAATGTCTGAGTAACATTCCATTGTGTATATGTACCACAGCTTTCTTATCCATTCATCTGCTGATGGACATCTAGGTTGCTTCCATGTCCTGGCTGTTGTAAACAGTGCTGCGATGAACATTGGGGTACACGTGTCTCTGAATTCTGGTTTCCTCAGTGTGTAAGCCCAGCAGTGGGATTGCTGGATCATATGGCAGTTCTATTTCCAGTTTTTTAAGGAATCTCCATACTGTTCTCCATTGTGGCTGTACTAGTTTGCATTCCCACCAACAGTGTAAGAGGGTTCCCTTTTCTCCACACCCTCTCCAGCATTTGTTGTTTGTAGACTTTTGGATAGCAGCCATTCTGACTGGCATGAGATGGTACCTCATCGTGGTTTTGATTTGCATTTCTCTGATAATGAAAACTCTTGTCCATAACATAGTCACCTTGTATGTTTTAGTAAAGGTGTGCACTATTTGTGTGTGTGTGTAATGTGTCATCCTAGTGTCAAGCTTTTAAGTGGCTAGGCTTTAAATATGCCTTTAAGGTATTGTCTTTTAAAACTACCATTTCTGTTTGGAATTTCTTAATAAAATCAGTAATAAACAAAGATGGCTACTATTACAGTCCTCTGGCCAAGGAAATGTGAAAGTTAGACATGTGTGTTCTTGCCTGGAGAATCCCAGGGACAGAGGAGCCTGGTGGCCTGCCGTCTATGGGGTTGCACAGAGTCGGACATGACTGAAGTGACTTAGCAGCAGCAGAAGCAGCAGACATGTCTAACACAAAAGTGAAAACACTATTTGGAGGTATTACTGCTCATCAGCCTAAATAACATGAGACACTATTATAGGAAAATGTAAAAATAAAACATAAGAACATGCCATTTTGTTTCTTCATGCATTCAAATATTTCTACACCCAGGCTGAGCCTGAGTACTAGGGAGACGGTGGTCAACCAGGTAGGTGGAGTTTCTGCCAGCTTGGCCTTTAGTCCCAGTGGCAGTAAAAGCAGACAGACAAGGAAATAGTGTGTAGGAAAGTTAAGGTGGGTGGGGTGACTCCTGTGTAACAACAAGCACTGTAGGCCAGGCAGTCTTCTCAGTGCTTGACATGTCCTTTCACACGTGATGTGCGTGTGTAATAAGCATGTTATTAACGTTGCTGGTTTACCAGCAAGGAGTCAGGTCACAGAGCAGGAAGCCAGTGGAGCAGGGGTTAGGTTCATGCATTTGGTTCCAGATCTCTTCTTCCAGCAAATAAATAAGCTGTGCTGCCCCAGTGAGACCTGAAAACAGAGAAACCAGGAAAGGAGGAATCAGAAAACTGCTTCAGGAAAATCTAGTTCCACTCTCCAAAATGAATTCTGAGGTTTCGTCAAAAATGGAATTGATTTTTAAAAATTAGAATAAAATACTTAAAATACTTGATCATGTGATCTCTAGATACAAAATACTTTTCTAAACTTAAGTTACAAGGGGAAAGAGACTGAACTAGATAAAACTAACAAATGAAAATATGACAAGGGATTAGTATCCTTAACATAAAGATATCTCATTCATTTAAAAAAATGCTTGTTTGAAATTTATATATGGGTTTATTTGTCTTTTATGAATCATTAGGAGCTTGCTTCTTTACATTTTGAGAACCATATAATCTAATTTATTTTCCTGTAAAGGTAGACCAAGCATACCAATTTACTTCTTTAAAATATGTATTTCAAAGGACCGGGGGGGGGAAATGTAGAACATCCAAGAACTGTGGGGCAGCTACAAATGTATAGCATGTGTGCAATATGAATGCCATAGGAGAAGAGAGAGAACGGAACACGGAAATACTTGGCACAGGGAAGACTGATTACCCGGTTTAATGTCAGGTGCCAAGGTACAGATCCGGGAAGGAAGTTCAGAGAACACCACACGTGGCACAACCAGAAGAGGTGCACCGTGGCATGTCATTTTCACATTACAGAAAATCAAAGATGAAAGTCCTGAAAGAAGCCACAGAAAAAACACCTTATGTATAGAGGATTACATCAAACTTACAAGGAGCCATACAGAAGAATGTAAAATGCATTGCTTAAGGTGTTGAGAGAAAAAAACCCACCAACCTAGAATGCTTTGCACTAGAAGTGAAGGAGCAATAGAGTTTCTTAGAAATGGAGGGCGTTTGTTGCCAGTAGACATGCCTGTCAATAAATGTTAAAAGAAATTCTTTAGGACTTGCCTGGTGGTGTGGTAGATAAGAATCTGCCTGCCAGTGGAGGGAACACAAGTTCAATCCCTGGTCCAAGAAGATTCCACTTGTTAAGAAGCAACTAAGGTCGTGCTCCACAACTCCGGAGTCCGTTGCCCATAGAGCCCATGCTTTGCAACAAGAAGAGCCTGTGCACGACAAGGAAGAGTAGCCCCCATGCCACAACTAGAGAAAAACCCCTGCAAAGCAGAGAAGACCCAGTGCAGCTCCCCCCCCAAAAAAAATTTAGTAAGAGTTCTTTAGAAAGAAGAAAGATAATACAGGTCAGACCTCAAAGGGGCAACACAGTATTGGGGAAGAACAGAATGGGAGGATTAGCCCTGCCCTACTGCTAGACTTAGTGTGGAGCTGCAGCAGTCAGGATTTGCGAGTGGTGGTGGTGAAAGAATGAACAGACAGCAGTGGAGCAAAGAGCCTAGAATCAGACCACAGGTAGAGTCAGCTCCTCTCTGTTGTCAGAAACAGTCATGTTGTTGGGCACAATTCCAAAGGCACAGTCCATGCAGGACAGCACAGGTGTGATTCCTTGAGGCCACTTTCAGGGAAAGCCAGAGACATGTGTTAGTTATTTGTACAGGGCTGCATTTTTGTGAAGAACAGTCAGTAGTTGACCAGGAACAAGGGGAAAACAGGATTTATCAGAAAGGGGAGAGGAAACACAGGCTACAGGGAAGAGTTGAGTCTCGCTGCACATTGGAGGACGTCCTTGTTGGCTGGTGTGGATCACAGAGGTCGGTCCTGGGGTTCTCTCCTGAGCAGGGCCGACTAGGAACATCAAAGGAAAAAGCCACGTGGTTTTAGGGTCTTTGGAAAATCGTGAACATTCTGCTGCAGAGTATGAGACTGTGTGTGGGGTCCTCTCATATTCCTTGAGTGCCTCTGCTTCATCTGGGCCAGGCCCAAGATGGAGGACATCTTGCCTGTCTTCAGCAAGACTCTGTAGGTGGAGGTAACAGGTGACAAGGGTAAACTTTTTCTCCTGCCCGCTTAAATGTTCATGTTTCAGAAGTATTTTTGATGACTAGACAGATACCTTGGAGATACTGCATTGTGTATGTTTTAAATCCTCTTCGAGCCTTTAAGAGACTACCTCATACTAAAAGTCATCTAGATTATGCTAATTTTATTGTATGATGCCATGGGGTAGTCTGTCAAATGTTGAATCTAGGTAAATATTTCAGGCTTCCAGAATGAACTCTTAAGGCTTGTGTTAAGACAGCCCAGTCATACAGTCTGAGGAGTTGAGTGTACGATAATATCCTGAAGTTAAGTCCTTTTGTCTTTTGTTGAAGAATCTTTTATCAGAATATGATAAGCAGTCAGAACAGTTGGATGCAGAGAAAGAACGTGCCAATAACTTTGAGCATCAAGTAGAAGACCTTACAAGACAATTAAGGAATTTGACTTTTCAGGTAACTTTAAATTGAGTAAATTCATGGTGACTCAGATGGTAAAGAATCTACCTGCAATGCAGGAGACCCAGGTTCAATCCCTGGTTTGGGAGGATCCCCCTAAGAAGGGAATGGCATACTGCAATATTCTTGCCTGGAGAATCCCATGGACAGAGGAGCCTGGCAGGCTACAGTCCATATGGTCACAAAGAGTCAGACATGACTGAGTGACTGACACTTTCATATGTGAAAATTGTAATAAGTGTATTTCAATTCGAATATTTTTTTGCACAAAAGTTAAAATTAATACATAGAAACTTAATTTTATTTTCTTTTTCCCAATGTTGAGAGAAGAATATGACCAGAAAACTGGCAACCATCCTGTCTTACTTACAGCTGTAAACTCGGCTCCCCTGAGGTTTTTTGTTTTTTTCATTTTTTGCCTTTTCATCTGTTAGTGCTCCTGGTCTCTTGAAATGTTTTCCAAATTAACATCAACAGTGACTGTGTTTTAAACTTACTCTTGATTTTTGCATTTTTATTTCGTGGACTCGATTCTGAAAACTTCACTTTTTTATACTGTGCCAGTATTCTCATTATGTTCCATTTTATTCTTCCTCTCCTGTGTGTATTTTCTGTGTGTTTACAGTAGTGAATCATTTGTCATTGTAGTGTGAAAAATTAACCTCAGATAATGAAGACTTCCTGGCCCGTATCGAGACGCTGCAGTCTAACGCCTGCTTATTGGAAGCGCAGATTCTAGAAGTCCACAAAGCCAAGGCTATGGCAGACAAAGAGCTGGAAGCTGAAAAACTTCAGAAAGAACAGAAAATAAAGGTCAAAACAGTTCTGTGGGGTGAATTCATTTCACACAGTGGTGTTTTTATTGCAGTACTTCAGTGAAGGAAAGACTTGCTGATGAGCATTTGTTAAATCATCAAAGTTTATTAATTCTTTAACGTGGAATTAAAGTTAATTAATTGAAGTTAATTAATTCCAACTGTGAAGTTGAGAATCCACAGTATGATTTTTCGGTGTATATTTTTTAAATATGGAAAGATTTCCAAACTCTGTACTTTATATGTCAGATTTATTTTATAATCCTTTATGAATGCTTTTTTTTTTAAACATTGGTTGGCTTAGGGGTCCCAGTGTTTCTATTTTTAATTTTAGGAGCATGCCAGTTCTGTAAATGAACTAGAAGAACTTCAGCTACAGCTTCAAAAGGAAAAGAAACAGCTTCAGAAAACCATGCAAGAATTAGAGCTGGTTAGAAAGGTAAAGAATCTGCCTGAAATGCAGGTGACCTGCATTCCATCCCTGGGTTGGGAAGATCCCCTGGAGAAGGGAATGGCTACCCACTCCAGTATTCTGGCCTAGAGAATTCTACGGACTGTATAGTCAATGGGGTCACAAGGAGTCGGACACAACTGAGTGACTTTCACTTTCAGAAAGCTAAAATGAAACACTAGACTTAGAATAGCAATGTTCTCATTTTTAAACTATCCTATAGACCCTGAAAAGTAAAATTTCAAAAACAAGGTTATTTGTGATACTGAAGTACTTCTTTATAAATTATTTGCCTCAGAATATGGAAAATTTAACTTAGTTATCCAGTGCCCATCTCTCTGGAAGAATTTAGGCTTGGTTTGCTGTTTTATTCTTTGTACATGATTATTCTGTGACACATGAAAAATTTAGTTAATGTTAGAAACTGAAGTTTATATTATGCTGAGAACTTTGGTGAATTTTTCTCTGCTCTTCCAACAATGGGAGCAAAAATAAAGGTACTATAAGAGCGGCTTAAAATAGGAATATTTTATAAATAAGAGTAGACCAGTTGTAGTTAATGAAAATTATACAATGAAACTGAGAAAGTTAAACTGTTTACAAAAGTGGTCTATTTTATGAAATTACAATCTAGGAAGTACCCCAGCATTTTCATTAACATGTGAAGTTTCTATGCTACAGAAAAGTATCCTAGAGTAGGTGTGCTGCGATCCTTGATCCTTTCAGAAATTCCTAGACAGAGTTAGCTCATCCACTGTCACATGGACCTCTCGTTGAAACCTGTGCAGGATGCCCAGCAGACCACTCTAATGAACATGGAAATTGCTGATTATGAGCGCTTGATGAGAGAGCTGAATCAGAAGTTATCTAATAAAAACAGCAAGATAGAAGATTTGGAGCAGGAAATAAAAATCCAAAAACAGAAACAAGAGACCCTGCAAGAAGAAATGAGTGAGTAAAACAGAACCCACTGCACCTCATGGTCACTGTCTTCAGCAGAAGTGGGGGATGGGGGTGGGGGCCAGTGCTGATGGTTTCCTTGACCAGCCCTTGGCAGCCCAGTCATCCTCACAGTAGGGACTGAGACTGGGGACTAAAGAGCGGGGCTGTAAGACTACCCACTGTGCCCTTGTGTACATTCAGTCCTGTAAACATTTCTCAGGGGTCCTGTTGTCAGCAGAGCAGGATGGTTGTAATGCCCATGGAATCTTTCTGAGGTGATTCTGTTCCATTTTATCTGTGAAATAATTTCCAGCGTAAGCACTAGAGCTGTGAGTGTCCCTTAGGCAGTCCTTCAGCTAACAAGCAGATACATTGTGTTTTTATTTTAATTCAGCTTGAGATGTTTTTAATTTTCTTTGAATCTTTTCTTTGAGCCATGGGCTTTTTTTCATTCTTAAGTAATTAACAGAGTTTTCAAATACTCTCTGTGCTTGGTTTCTCTGGGCCCTTCCCTGCGCACGCACCCATCTTCCAGCTGTGTTCTTGTGCATACTGGGTAGCAGGGCTCCAGGTCACAAACACTTGCAGACATTTGACTTTGAGTTAGCCAGCTAGCTGAAAAAGAGGCTCAGGTCTTGGGAAAACTTCAAAAGAGCTGCTTGATTAAGAAAGCCAGCACCTCTCGCTGGTGAGTCAGCACAGACACGAGAGGTCCAGGCAGTGGGTGTCAAGAGTGCAGAGGGAGAAGCTTCTGTGGGTGAATGGTTGGGGGTTGGGGCTTGTGTGGACTCTTAGGATTTGGAGAGAAAGAGGAAATTGGGACAGGGCAGTCCTTTCTGCAGCCATAATTAGGAGCAGAAGTGGAAAGGAGTAATGTAGTGTGGAAGTCTTTAAGTCTTTACAAGTTGGAGGAAAAGGCTTGACTTGTGAGGAAGAAGTATGCATGGAAGATCTCCTTGATCCATTTCAGGAGGGACCTGAGCACAGGGTGGACTTGGGCCTTTGTGATGATTCAGCCCATTGTGGGGTCTGGGAAATGCAGGCACCCCGGGTGGCAGGGACCCTGAGGCTTGAGCTCAGGGCTGTGGCTGGACGGGGAGGAGAGTGGGGACATGTGAGAAAGTATCCGCGCAAAACTGTTAGCCAGCTCACTCTGCCATGTGTTGTAGCCCCAGCCCTGTCCCTCTGCAGGGCCCATCTGGCTCCTCACTCACCCTCCTCACCTCTGGGGTGCAGCGGCCCTTCCTCTTCGGAAACATGGCGCCTGCTTTTCCACAGTCTTGTCATTCATTCGCTGTGCCCTCACCTTCCCACCCTATGAGCACCTTTTGGAGTCCTCCGCCTCCAGTATCTGCTGTTCCCACAAGCCTTCCTTGTCCCATGCAAATGTAACCTGGCTATGACCGTTAGTCCGTGTGGGTCCCCACCGCCTTTTTATTTCTGGTGAACATTTCTATTTTGCTTTACATCATCACATTATCCAGAGATTATCCTTAATTTTAGTCTGTGTTCTTAAAGGTCAGGAACTCTGTCACGATTCCTGGAGCACTTAAAGGCTTTATATGTAATGTGTGCCTTGTATAGTCTTTGCAGGACTGGGTAAATAGTTGCCAGGAAGTTACTGGTGGTGACATATCATAAAGGCAAGTCAAGGTGTATTCTTACAGAACACCTGCTCTTGTTTACTGAGTGATGTAGTCTGTGTGTGTGGATTTAGCTTCATGGCGGTAGTCGTTGCTCTTGAGGCCTTCTAGCTGCGGTCACACTGCCCCATGTGTTACTTGTTCTGTCAAGGACCAAGTTGTGGTCTCTGTCAGATGCTCTGTATTTGCTTCACGACGGCTGCAGCCAGGTTGGCCTGCTTCTGTGGTTGGTCCTGTGATCTGAAAAGTGCATCCACTTACTCCTGTTTGATACTGGCTTCCTCTTTACCTCTGTTACATAAAAGTGTTTTGTTTGGATCACATTTCAGTCTTCCTTTATTGAACTTTGTCCTACAAAACAATTAGTGTCACAAAATCAGACCAGGTGATTGGAAACACAGCACATCTTTTGAGGTATTTCTTATTGTGAAGTCTTTAGCTTTTAGATACGCAATAAGTATCTGCCTTTATTTCAGAGATGTGTGCTAAAATACTTACAGACAAGTGGGTTTCAGGGGTGGGGGGTACCTGTGTGTCACAGGAGTTGGGTCAGCGGGTGAATCTGAGTTGCAGTAAAGGGCAAGGACACATGTGTTCTCTGCGTCACGGACCCTGAGGTCTCTGTCCTGTTCCTCCTGCACTAAAGCAGCCATAAGCAGAGTGCAAACAGCCTGTTCCCAGAAGCAGGCAGCAGCCACGGTGCATGCAGGTTTGACACCTTGCTTGGTGGGATGAGATCGGCCTGTGTTGGTGGTCGTTAAAGGTGGTCATGGGTACAGTGGGATTTACTATATTATTGTCACTAGTGTCGTATGTGTTTAAAGTAATTCGTAGTAAAAAGCCAAGACAGGTTCCTTTCAGAGATAGGCTAATACAAAGAAAAGATTCTTATTCGGTTACTTATATCCACTCGTAAACCTTTCTCCTGAAATGATCTTTCCCACTAGCTTCGCTGCAGGCTGTGCTACAGCAGTATGAGGAAAAGAATACCAAGATCAAACAGCTGCTTGTGAAAACCAAGAAAGAACTGGCAGATTTGAGGCAAGCGGTATGCGCATTCCTGAGTTCTATCTTTGAGTCCAAGTATTTATGAATAGCATCGTTATTTAATTTAACCAGGTTTCTTGTTCTACAGGAGACTGATCACTTAATGCTTCAGGCATCTTTAAAGGGTGAACTGGAGGCCAGCCAGCAGCAAGTAGAAGTCTATAAAGTAAGATTGTTTTTACTGTTAAAGGCTTTTAGAAATTTCCATGTAGAAGTAAGCTGCCACATGGGGGGTTTTATACACACACACATACACACAAAATACACGTTGGCTCACACACATTTCTTCCCCCTAAATATCCTTCATCAGCCAGCATTTTGAGAAAGTAAAAGCAATAATTTATTTCTGTATCCGTTATGTTTATGTATAACAGCTTGAGTTATTTAATTAAACATTGAACTGTAACATGTGTTATTGATTTAAGGAAAACCAAATTAATTTATTGAGAAAATATTCTACTCGTGTTGGCTCCATTCTTTGAATAAGCATAAGTTAAAATTCCTACTCTTAGGTCTCTTACACATAGTCCCCTCTCAAACCCCAACTTGACATTTAAGGGAAGTCTGTTTAACCAGCAAAGATCTGGTTCCCTCGCTCCTCACTGAAAGCCTCTGCCCCCAGATTCAGCTGGCGGAAGTGACGGCAGAGAAGCACAAAGCTCATGAGCACCTGAAGGCATCGGCGGACCAGCACCAGCGCACGCTGGGTGCCTACCAGCAGCGGGTATCAGCCCTGCAGGAGGAGTGCCGCGAGGCCAGGGTGCGTCCTCGGGTTGTGGGGTGGGGATAGGCTCCCAGCAGTTCGACCCATCCACCTGACCCCAGCCCAGCCAACCCAGACCTATACTAGCACAACTTGTTTCTGCTAAAAGCAAAGACAGAGGTATACATTGTTTCCACTTTAACCTTGTTTTGCAGTTTCTGTGTGTAAATAAATTTTTAAAAAGTTTTTTCGTTAGAAAGGTTAAGAGTTCTCTCCAAGGGCTAAATGACTATGAAATCGTATTCTAATAGAAGCACCACTTTCTTCAATGTACAGAACAGACCCCTGCAATTGACTTGTTACAGGCATGGCTCTTTCTAAGCATCCTGGGCAGTAGGGCTGAGAGGTCACAGGGCACTTTAGGAAACCCGGGACCCAGAATTACACTTTTCCCACTCTCTTGAAAACCAAAGTGCAAGTAGCCTCACCTGTTTGAATTAATTTTTCATGTATTTATAAAACAGGAAATATTGTAAGTGAAAATCGTTCTAAATAGTGCTATTATAAAAATATGGGCAGTAATCTACCAGGATGAAAACAGGTAGAAATATACCTCCTGTCAGACAAGATACGTCATTCAAAGACCTTAAAAAAGTGTAAGGTCAACAGAAGTACACTATTTAGGGAAAGTTCGTTGAGGGACTAAGGAGTGTCAGAGGCATTACTCATCTTCAGAGAAAGGTTTTCATCTTCATTCACAATCTGAGAGAAAGCAGGAGGACCACGTGACCTAGAAAATGCAGTGGTCAGACTTCTCTCTTTCTGAACCATTACAGGCAGAACAAGCTGCGGTCACCTCTGAATTTGAGAGCTACAAAGTCCGGGTCCACAACGTTTTAAAACAGCAGAAAAATAAGTCTGTGTCTCAGACTGAGGCTGAGGGGGCCAAACAAGAAAGGTGAGGTCTTCAGGATGGGGAGCACCCACGGGGTTGGGAACTCCTGCTCCCGTGCCTTTGGACAGTGAGGGCTACACGTAACCACTAGTTACCACCAGTGTTTCAATAATATGTTGTTTAATACTTCTTAAAAATTAGCATACAGATCGCTCTTGTGAATTATTCAAAAATATACTAGGAATGAGAGCTTGCTGTGGCATTCTATAGCATCTGTGCTTTGCTTTTATTGGGAGAGGGCTGGTGTTCAGAACAATTTTACATCTGGCTCTTATATTCTCAGTAGGAGTAAATATCCTGCAGAGTTTGTATATTTATGCGTTACTTTTTCTTGAACTTTTTATTTTATATTGGGGTATAGCTGATCAGCAGTGTTGTGATAGTTTCAGGTGAACAGCAAAGGGACTCAGCCATATATAGAAATGTATCCATTCTTCCCCAAACCCCGCCTCCCAATCAGGCTGCCACATAACCTTAAGCAGAGTTCCCTGTGCTGTACAGTAGGGCCTTGTTGGTTATCCGTTTTAAATATAATAATGTGTCCATGTCCATCCCAAACTCCCTGGCAGCCATAAGTTTGTTTTCTGAGTCTCTTTGTTTCCTGAGTGAGTTCATTTGTATTATTTCCTTTTAGATTCCACATATAAGGGATGTCATACAGTATTTTTCCTTCTTTATCTGATTTATTTCACTCAGTATCCCTCACTAGGTCCATCCATTTGCTGCAAATGGTGTTATTTCATTGTTTTTAATGGCTGAGTGATGTTCCATTGTATATATGTACCACAAGTTCTTGATCCATTCCTCTGTTGATGGACATTTAGATTGCTTCCTTGTGGCTATTGTAAACAGTACTGCAGTGAAGATTGGGGTGAGTGTATCCTTTTGAATAATGTTTTTCTCTGGATATATGTCCAAGAGTGGGATTGCAGGGTCATATGGTAGCTCTATTTTTAGTTTTTTAGTTTTTAAGGTAAAGAATCTGCCTGCAATGCAGGAGACCCGGGTCGGATCCCTGGGTCAGGAAGATCCTCTGGAGAAGGGAATGGCAGTCCATTCCAGTATTCTTGCCTGGAGAATCCCATGGACAAAGGAGCCTGGTGGGCCACAGTCCATGGGGTCGAGAAGAGTCAGACATGACTGAGCGACTAACACGTACTCTTCTCCATAGTGGCTGTACCAATTTGCAGTCCCACCAGTAGTCCAGGAGGGTTCCCTTCTGTCCACCCCGTCTCCAGCATTTGTTGTTTGTGGGTTTTTTGATGATAGCCTTTTTAGCTGGTGTGAGGTGCTGTCTCATTGTAGTTTTGATTTTGCATTTCTCTAATAATTAGTGATGATGAACATCTTTTCATGTGCCTCTCGGCCATCTGTATGTCGTCTTTGGAGAAATGTTTCTTTAGGTTTTCTGCCCATTTTTTAAATAGGTTGTTTGTTTTGATGCTGTTAAGCATCATGAGCTTTTTGTAAATTTTGGAGACTAATCCCGTATCAGTTACATCATTTGCAAATATTTTCTCCCAATCTGGATTGTCTTTTCACTTTGTTTATTGTTTCCTTTGCTTTGCAAAAGCTTTTGAGTAGGTCCTGTTTGTTTATTTTTGTTTTTATTTCCATTATTCTGGGATGTGGATTGAAAAAGATGTTGCTGTGATTTATCTCAAAGAGTGTTTTGACTATGTTTCCTCTAGGAGTTTTTTAGTGTCCAGTCTCAGTTTTAGGTCTTTAATCCATTTTGAGCTTATTTTTGTGTATGAAGTTAAAGAGTGATCTAATTTTTATTTTTTAACATGTGACTGTCCAGTTTTCCCATCAGCATTTGTTGAAGAGACTGTCTTTCCAACGTTGTGTAGTCTTGCCTCCTTTGTCATAGATGAATTGACCATAGGTGCATGGACTTATTTCTGGGTTTTCTATCCTGTTCTCATTGGTCTATATTTCTATGTGCCAGTACCATACTGTTTTGATGACTTGTGGTTTATAGTATAGGCTGAAGTCAGGGGGCCTGATTTCTCCAGTTCCATTTTTTTTTCTCAGGATTGCTTTGGCTATTCAGGATCATTTCTATCGTTTGAGATTTTTTGTTCTAGTTTTACGAAAAAAGCCATTGGTAATTTGATAGGGATTTCATTGAATCTGTAGATTGTCTTGGGTAGTATAGTCATTTTCACAATATTGATTCTTCCAGTCCATGAACATGGTGTATCTATTCATCGTTTATTTCTTCTTCGATTTTTTTCATCAGCATCTTAATAGTCACTAGAGTACAGGTTTTCGGTCTCTGAGGTAGGTTTATTCCTAGGTATTTTATTTTTTTTTGATGCAATGGTAAATGGAATTGTTGCTTGAATTTCTCTTTCTGATCTTTCATTGTTACTGTATGGAAATACACCAGATATCTGTGTATTGATTTTGTAATCTTATGGTTGTATTGCTTTTTAAGTATTTAGTAAATAGATAACTCTAGGCTAAAAACTGATGAGGTGTTTTTTTCTATGAATTGCTCGTCTTAAAAGCTGAAGTTGAATACTGACACATTTAATATAAAAATACCACATTTCCAAGAGTCAGCTTTGATTAAAAGTTTTGAGTTAAGATTACTTTAATATAAATGTTTTAAGTTTCTTCTACTTTCTTATATATTAAATATCTTTTTAAAAAAGAAATAGTGTATTACACCAGTTGTGACAGAAATACAGTTTTTAACTTTTTCTCCAAAGACTTTTCTTTAATTTGGTGTAACAAGCTGTTCTCAGAATGGTTAGCTTAGAACTGTATGATTTCTGTTTTTCCCCCAACTAATGTCATAGTCCTATAACATAAAACAGACTGTTTTGACACACTGCATGGTCTGCTCCATTTGAATGTGAAATCTGTAAATTCAGACTTGTGTAAATGTGTAGTGTCTGACATCTAAAGTCTGACTGTAGTGTTTTGTTTCACACTTAACCCTGTTCTCCAGATTCCTCAGATTGTTTTTTTTCCTTTAGAATCATCCATAATAATGGCAAGAGTATGGTATTGAAAGATTAAATGATTAAAGTAAAATTTGTTTGAAACCACAAAATCAGGTTCACATCTTTCAAAAACATTTTTTGAACTATTTGTGTTTCAGAGAACATCTAGAAATGCTGATTGATCAACTGAAGCTCAAGTTACAAGACACCCAGAACAGCTTACAGATCAGCACCTCTGAGCTGCAGGCCCTGCAGTGTGAACACTGTGCCCTGCTGGAGAGGCACAACAGGGTGCTGCAGGAGGCCGTGGGCAAGGAGGCTGAGCTCCGCGAGAAGTAAGCCAGTGGCGCTGGCACACGGGCAGCGAGTGGGCTTGTTGGCGCTCCGGCTGGGCACCCTTGAGAGGGTGCGGGCTGAAGTTAGGAGTAGGTTGTCCACACGTTGGTGGCTGCTTCTGCCTAAGTGCCCCTTCCTGCTGTGTCTGTACTTGGCTTTACCTGCTCGCCCACCATTCTGTCCATTGTGCCCTCATGGCCTTGCATTGGAGGCCGGCACTTCTTCTCTTTGGAGGACATTCTGGCAGCTGCTGATGGAGCCCTTACTTTCTTTGGAAACAAGAATTTACAGCAAGCGCTCTCTGTAGGACAGGCAGAGTTTACTAGAAGCACAGCGTGTAGGGAGCACACAGGCAGAGCTGTGCTCCCTGCCCAGGGCATGGGCGTCCTTGCTGACAGGGAGTGCCCAGGGGTGGAATTGCTCATGTAGACGCCATCTTCCAGTCTCTCTTCCTCCGGCTGCTCATCTTGCTTCATTTCCCACCCTGACCTGACCCAGGGCCCTCCTGATATGCTCACGCATCCTTTAGCCGAGGTGGAGTCCAGTGCAAGGGTCTCGAAGGTGGACAGCACTTATTACAGGATCGCACCCCCCCACACCCCTCACCCCCGCCCCCCACTTCCAGATCCCGAGAAGTGTCTGCACATGTGCAGTGGAGGGGTGTCTCCTCATCTGGAGAATAGCAGGCGTGTCACCTTCTCCTTCACTCCAGCAGAGCTTCATTTCCCTCTGCTCCTGCCATTAACCCTTCGCTTGAAATGTCAGGGTAGACAGCCTCCAGTTGGTTCATCCAGCTCCCCATCTGCCTCCTGCCTGAGTCCCCCAGGGCACATCTGGTCCCCGTCTTGCCCGAGCCAGTCTGGGGTGGACACTTACGTGGCACGGTCTCTCCCCAGGCTGTGCTCCGTGCAGTCGGAGAACTCCGCCTTGAAGGCTGAGCACGCGCAGATTGTTGATCAGCTCACGGCTCAGCACGAGGCCCTACGCGCTGGCTTCCGGGAACAAGTGCGCCAGCTACAAGAGGAGCACCGGAGGACGGTGGAGACGCTGCAGCAGCAGCTGTGCCGGCTAGAGGCCCAGCTTCTGGAGCCCCGCAGCGAGCCAGCCACGCGGAGTACGTATTTGCGATGAGGACACGTGCACAGAGTGCGTACATGCAGTGGGAATGCACCCGTGGAGTGTGTATGTGCGATGGGGACACATATGGAGTACGTACATGCGATGGGGCCTGCTGTCTAGCCACCCCCCCCCCCCCGCCCCCCCCCACACACACGGTGATGAGACAGCAGGTGTTGTGGTCAGCGACATGGTGTCTGCTCGCTGAGTGGAGCCTTGGACGCTGAACCCCCTGCTGCTCTTGCAGCAGCCCATGACCCCCCGCAGGGTACTGACTTCACATAGTTGGGTTTTTCTCTTTGACTCAAACATGCGGTCTCAAGCCCACATGTGTACTCTCAAGTGTACAAATACAGTGTCCACTGCATCCATTTAGTGTTCTTTAGCGTTTTCTCAAATGCATTTTTTTTTACTCAGAAATTCTAGAGAGTGCTGAAATTGTAGGATTGTTTGGTCAAACACAGCATCTTCCCTTCCAAGTTTCTAATTAGTGGAGCTTTTGTTCAACCACACACACGACTTTGTTCTGCTTCCTGGAAGTGATGAGAGCCCATCAGCCAGAACGAGGCCACATCTCAGTGCAGAGTATCAGCTTCGTATTCAGTACTGATCCCTCATCGCCAGGGTGCTGGCAGCGACAGGTCACTCCTCAGGACCAAAACCAGCTTCCAGACAATGTAATGTAAACCAAGAACTATCAGAAGTGACTAACCAGGGAACACTGGAGTCAGGAGTCAGCAGTGGAGCAAGCAGTGAGCAAACGGTCAGAGACCCGGGCAGGCACTTCCGCAGAGGGAACTGAAGCGGCCTAAGCGAGAGGTGAGGTTGACAGGCCTGGCTGAAACAGGCTCTGACTCCTTGGACCAGGCCGTGTAATTGTTCCAACCTTGAGCTTTTTTGGAATTCATAAAGGAACTCCTTCGAAGTGTTTTATGACTCTCCTGGTTGTATGCTGGGCTGGTGGCCAGCGAGCGCAGAGCCCAGCCTGGGCAGGCTGGACCAGGCAGGTCCAGCGAGGCAGGACCCAGCCCAGTGGGATGGGTCAACCCACCCTGGATTCAGGACTCTTCTTGCCTGCATCCTGACGACAGAGTGGGTGATGGCCTGAACCCTCAGGGTGGAGTGTGAGGCCCATGGTCAGCGAGCTCAGAGCTGCCCTCAGCAAGGGTATGGTGTTCCAGGGTTAGCAGTACTGGAAACACCCATCCTCTGACAGGCAGAGTCTGGTTGGAGGGTTTCTGTAGCAGCGAGGCCTCTACATTGTGCTGTCCGATAGTTTACCCTAACTCAGTGAGCAAGTGCTGCCTCTGGTGAGTGGACTTCATGGTTAGAGTTCAGTAATTGGCTGGTTAGGGTGGTCTTAAAGTTGCCTCTTTCTGCATTTTTCCTTGTCTTTCAGTTATTCAGGTTCCCTGACATGCCACTGGTCATCCTGAGTCATGTTATCTTTGCTTGAGTGTCTGCTGGTGCTGAGTCCATGAGTCTGAGCATCTCCCACTTACTGTTTAAAAATCCTGTAACAGGCCCAGCTTCTTCCCAGCAACCTTTGAGGAGCCTTCGAGAGAGGAGAAGCGCAGACCTCCCATTCCTAGATGTGCAGGTCACGGCCCGGGAGGAGGGGGAGGGGATGGAGACCACGGACTTGGAGCACGGCTCTCCCGCCAGCACCCCTGCACAGTCCCTGGAGCAGCTGCTCAGTTCTCCTGAAGCCAGGCTCGGTGAGCTCTTCTGTGTGATTGTGTCATCCTGTCTAATTAATGTCACTCTGATTTATACGTGCTCTTTTGAGCTACTGTCGGAAAAGTATTTTCAGTATTCTCCTGTTTTACAAATGGAAAATTCGGCTACGGTCAGATTTGGCTTTCTGTTTTTTGCTTGTTGACTTTGAGCCTGTTCCCTCATGTATTATTTGAGTAATAATGCCCCCCTCACCTTTTATGAAATCCTCATGGAAGACCACTGAAATTACGGTCTCCCAGTAACTGCTGGTATTTCCTCCCTTATGAGCAAAGTAACACCAGCTCTCAGGATATGAACAGATGAAGGAGGGTGAGCTGGTGCTGACTTGGTGGCCTCACAGCTTCCAGGCCAGCAGCCTGCTTCACGGCAGAGTCTGTCTTCCTGTGTCACGTGCAGCCTTGTAACTAGGGCGTGGGGGTGGACCTGCAGAGCCAAGTGGCTATTCCAGGGTATCTTCTTGCTGATGTATTAAAATTTTCACTTGTGACCCCTCATTTTGGGAATTAACGTTGGACGATTACTTGCAGAGCCACCTGCATGGCACAATGAATTCACCAAAGAAGAGTTGGTTCAGAAGCTCAATTCCACCACCAAGAGTGCCGACCACTTAAATGGCCTGCTTCGGGAAACGGAAGCCACCAACGCCATCCTCATGGAACAGATTAAGGTGGGGGACACTGCCTCCAGGAAGCCCTCCACACTAGCTTGTGTGTCCTCGCCGCACCTTTGTTGTCATTTT